>NC_139230.1:100919970-101262470 GCF_977018435.1 Lepisma saccharinum | reverse complement strand
CCCATGTCAGGCACCAGGAAGTAAATGTTGCTATGTCATCCTGAAGAAGATGAGTATCGTCGGAAGTGGTGATTTCTCTGAAAATTTTACAGTCATCTGCGAAAAGAAGGTAATTGCTAGAGGGAGCTGTGAGATGGTCGGCAAGGTCATCGATGAATAATAGGAACAAGAGAGGTCCTAGAACACTACCCTGTGGAACTCCAGAGAGGACAGGAAGAAAGTTAGAAACAGTTCCTGGAAGAACAACACGTTGTTGGCAATCGCAAAGGTAATCTGTGAGAAGGGTTAGAAATTTGCCATGAATGTTGAATCTATTGCATAATTTGTGAATCAGAAGACTATGACTAACAGTATCAAAGGCTTTGGCCAGATCAAAGTATATTACATCTAATTGTGAATTATTTGAAATGCATTTCATAGCATGTGAGAGTAAAACAGACAGGTTTGTAAGACAGGAGCTACCAGGAAGAAAACCATGTTGCTTAGAGCTTAAGTATGGAGAAATAAATTTGCCTCTACTTTAACCCCTTTCAGGGAATACATCTAATTACAGGTCACCCAGTATATATATACCGGGTGGGGCACCCAAAAGTACCACAGCGAATAGTTCTGAAACGCAAAGGTTTGCGGCAGTTCTGACATCACCGAAATAAATGTGGTCAAGGGGCCCAGTGGACAGAGCATGTCTGGTCTCTAGTCCCCATCTTGTAGTCCGCCATCTTGTATTCAGCTCATGTTCTAGATATGGGAAGGGGGTCATGTGATACACGATTTTAGGACAGAATTGAGTTAGAAACACGAAACATAAGTTGTTTTCTACATAACTTCATACTGAAGAGAGTATTGACCGAAGTAGGATTGTCAGCAATGTAATGGCAGGTTATTATCCTTGTTCCAGGTGAACTTGAACAACAAGTTGCTTCTTTCAAAGGGTATGTTCAAAATGGCGGCCATCAGCTGCAATACAGGCTTGCAGTCTAACACGCAGAGATCGTTGCACACGCTACATCATGTCTCGTGTAACTCCTGCACATGCTGCGCCAATGCTGTATTCCATTTGTGCCGGTGTGGTCGGTATGTCCCTGTAGACAACATCTTTCAGTGTTCCCCAGAAGAAAAAGTAGAAAGGTACATAGTCGGGGGAGCAAGGCGGCCAAAGAACAAGTCCTCCTCAAAGAATCCAACGATATGGCAACATTCTGCACAGAATACTTACTGCGATTTGCACTATGAGCTGGGCACCCATCATGTTAATACCACATGATTCTCCTCTAACATTGGTGGAAGTTCATGTGATAGGAAGTTGACATACTTGTCGGCATTCAGTGTACCGTCTATGAAAAACGGCCATATGAGATCACCCACGATATCACACCACATATTCACACTCCACGGACGTTGGTGTGCCACCTGTCGAATTGAATGTGGATATGTTATAGACCAATAGAGCATGCACCGAAGGTTGACGTGACCATGATTTCTAAAGGTTGCCTCGTCAGTAAACAAGATACACGACAAATCAGTTGTTTTTTTTCATAACGCCCGTGTACAAACGTTCACACGGTTCTGAAAATCATCCCCATTGACTTCTTAATGGAGTAAAATATGGTATGGGTGCACTTGTGGCGACGAAGAATACGTAGCACACTTCGTTTACTTATCCCACTGTCCATAGCGATAGCACGGGAGCAAACTAATGTGTAGATCGACAGCTAGAGCAGCTAGCACGTTGGTTTCACCTACTTCTCCAGTAACCGTCTTGTTTCGAGTACGTTTGCGAGGCGTTACACTGCCAGTTTACCTCAGTTAAGTGACTAGATTGCCAAAGAGTCTTCACGACGGTTGACATCTGTCTTAATACCCCTCTGCATACACACGACACGATAGCACGTCATCTTTCCTGCATTCTCCATACACTAGGAACATGTTGGCCTTTTCTGCGATCGTGAACACCATCTTCTTCGGTGTACCTAAGTAGCACGACTCACTTGGCTGCACTACCACGGTCCACGGTTGTTTCGGAAATGGCCATATGGTATGTTAGCAGGACTGCCGTTAGCAGCCCGCATCAGTCATAGCAGTACTGGCTGTCAAGTGGGACAGTCTGGTCGTTATTTTGTTCAGCATTATTACAATGTAAATCCGTATCTTCGTCTTTATTTGTGCTTGCATAATGTAACGCAGGCACGTTCCATTTCAAAACATGTCTCTTCGTTCGGGACATTTGAATTTCCGATAATTATCAGAACCCCGTACACGTATGATACTTTCGTGACCCGCATTCTGCCTGTCGTTTGTGCGAAAACCGCGTATCAATGGAACTTCTCGTTTCTTATTCGAGGTGGTCTCCCTGAATTTGGTCCACATCTTCTTGTGATGTATGTGCAAATGTGGCTGATGGGCATTGCGGACGCCAACACTCACCCTGAGGCCACCACTCAGCAGCATTATTTCTAATCGATCTTGACGATTTTGTGACATGCT
Source organism: Lepisma saccharinum (assembly GCF_977018435.1). Classification (NCBI taxonomy): domain Eukaryota; kingdom Metazoa; phylum Arthropoda; class Insecta; order Zygentoma; family Lepismatidae; genus Lepisma; species Lepisma saccharinum. The sequence goes on along the minus strand of NC_139230.1, from coordinate 101,259,986 downwards.
GTTTCACCTGGAACAAGGATAACAACCTGCCATTACATTGCTGTCAATCCTACTTCGGTCAATTTTAACTTTCTTCAGAATGAAGTTATGTAGAAAACAACTTATGTTTGGTGTTTCTATCCTTAAGATCGTGTATCACATTACCCCTTCCCATTTCAAGAACATGAGCTGAATCCAGGATGGCGGAGTTCAAGATGGCGACTAGAGACCAGACATGCTCTGTCCACTGGGCCCCTTGACCACATTTACTTCGGTGATGTCAGAACTGCCGTAAACCTTCGCGGTTCAGAAGTATTCGCTGTTGTACTTTTAGATACCCCGCCCGGTATCTTAGACATACAAACGTACTCACACACACACACACGCACACACACACACACACACTTAAAAAGTATGAATTTGAAGTTGTTACTATGGAAATTAATTTCCAAGTTTTATTTTTATGCTCTTGTGAATAGATGTAAAGGAAGATGAAGTCTCGTTTTGGTAAAACATTAACAAATTTGTATTTGTTTAAGGATTCATTTATCACAATATACATTGCAATTATACATTCAACATAAGTTGAAATAATGCCTTTAATTATGGACATTTGGTAGATTAAGGCTCAACAATACCCTATCGAGAATAGACATACAGTCTAATTCCTACCTAAAGGGGGTTCTGAGCAACTATGTCCCTCCACCGGGGTATCAAACCCTGTGTTTCTTGGTTACATAGCGACGCCGTTACCACTATGTTATCGGAGCACAATACGCTACATCACGTTGCACGGGCCCAATGCACACGGTCGAGTCGATGTCGTGGCATTAGGTACTGGCGCCTTAGAGGTCTTCTGGAACGTAAACCACTTTCTCGGAGTCTGTTACGGACAGTTTGGTTTGACACACGCACACCAGAGGCTGCCTGGAGGAATGTTCCTTGCCGTCATGGTATTCCTTCGCTGAGAGTCATACATAGCGGTCTTGTGATGGTGTTGTGACCCGTGGACGACTTGTCCGTTGAAGATCTCCTACTGTTCCTGTGTCTGTATACCATCTCCAGGTCCTACAGACATCGCTTTGCGCCACTCCAACAGCCCTAGCAACAGCCCGTTGTGACATGCCAATCTACAGTAGCGTGATGATCCTGGCCCGATCAAACTGCATTATCGTACGCCTAGACATGCCTTGCAAACAGCTGCACTAGCTCGCCTTCGCTAACTGGACACAAGGAACACCTACGTAGTAACCTTTGCCGACTACCGTGGTGCTACGCTCGAACACACGCATGGCTTACCGACTCTGGTAGTCGTCTGTGGTGATCGGTATTGCACGTCGACCGCGTTACTTTGCAGAATGAGCCCTGCTTCATCGTTTCTTGTCCGCTTCGGCATGTTGCGAACACTATTCTCATCACTTCTCGGGTGATGCAAAACTTTTTTGACTGTTCTTATGTTGATAATATTGCCGTCTATATGTAAGAAGTCATATGAATTGAAGAAATATGAAGAGAAAGTGAGGAAAATACGTTGGTACATACATACTCTGTAAAGGCATTTTGGCGTGTTGAAGGTAGTTATTCAAAAGTCACAGAATGAGAATTTTACAGCGAATGATATGGATAGCGTATTTTGTCCTCCAACAGTGAGAACACGTGAACTCTCTTCCCATATGCAGTAGTTATATTCATCTCGTTCGTGCTTTTTGTTTACCTACACAAAATGCTAGCGAACTAGAAGGTCGTGTTGTTACGGTATCGTCTTCAAGAGGTCCATTCTACTCTGTGTGAAATCACATCATAAAGTGACGTCACGGTGAAAAAGGTTCGACACAATCTTGTATGTGGTGAGTGCTGTCGCGTGTACGAGATATATTAATTTTCTTATTGTACTGTGAGTTATTGGTGCAGAGTTTCCTACGTAAGATGAAAAATGGCAGAATTTATAGGAAGAAGCATAGTATATACGTATTATTCAGCGTGGTAGATTTTATAGTTGATGAGTTGTTACAATCACTGTTCGTAATTTCTTCGCGGCGAAGAACTATGAAAGATGATGGTGTTAATCGTCTTCGATAGAAAGTAGCTGTTCTATGCTGCCAGTGTTTCAATGTTTTTCGCAGTGTTGTCAACTTCTGATATATAGGTTTCACTAGCTGTGAATTCTTTTAAATAAAGGCCTCCTAGAATATGAGGGATATCCGCTTGCATTCCTGGATGTAAATCTAAGGCATTCACATTATCATCCTCTGTACCTGGTCGATAAGTAGTTACCGTTAGTGGTGTGTATAGTTTCAACCTGACCGACGCTACCTTTGGTTCAAACCGTTTCCTTGCTTGATTCCATCGATTCTGTAATGGTTCATATCAAGTCTTTCCATTACCACGAAAGGGCCTTCTTACTTGCCTGAAAACACTTTGGACGTCTTCGATAAGGGTCGATCGTTCCACAAAAGTATTTCATCGCCAGGTTTAAACGCTGCTTGAGAATAGTCAGGATCAAGCCGTGTTTTATCCATTCTGTGGTGTTTGAGAAGATTTTCTTGTGCCAATCGGCGCGAAAGCTTCATACGTTCCAGCCGTTCATAATTGCTTAAGTGCTGCGGAGACGTTTGAAAACTGGCATTCGGTAAGGTGAAGGGATGATAACCCATTAGTAAATATGTAGATGAGTATCGAGCAGATGAATGTGGCGTGTTGTTGATAGCTGAGACAGCTGTTGGCACGAAATCACGAAATTGGACCAATTCGTGTGTTTGGCATTGACGTTGAATTTGATCATTCCTTCCAGCGTTTGTTGCGTCTTTTCGACTAAACCGAGGCTCTGATGAAATCCTGGGCTGACAAAGCTTTGTTCAATTTGGAATTTGTTGGCCAATTCTCTAAATAAATCGGAAGTTTGACCAGGTAGTTGGTCGACATTGATTATTTCTGGAAAGCCAAATGGTAATATGATTTTCGTGTACAGAAAATCCGCTAAAACATCAGCAGTGAGATAATGTGTAGATGTAGCTACTACGTAACGCGTGGCTGCGTCAGTGCACGTGATCACATAGCGATGTAACCCTGGTTCTGATGTGACATATGGGCCACATTAATCCAAGGCGATAATTTGGAATAGTGTCACAGAAGTCCTTCTTTGTAGTTCGAAGTGCTTTGTTTGACGTGACTCCTGTAAATAATGCCATCTATGAGAGGGAAATTGCTGGCTGGTTCTATCATATTTAGGGTAGTCATCTTGACTTCCAATTAAATGTAGGTAAATGTTTTTGAGAAAAGGGTCTGCTTGCTCTTCATTCATTAATTTTTAGATAGCTGGTTGTGAACTATTTGTGATTCTGATATATGTGACGTCAATGTGTTAGGCATAGCTATAACTTGCAAAAATTAATTGTTTCCACTAAAAGTATCGAGGGCGGTGAAATTGTTCCTCGCATGCGAATCCATGAGAACTTTAATGAGCTCCTCATTGGGAAATTTTTTGACATCAGAAAACATAGTGATTGTTTCAATTCACGTAATTATTTTAATTTACTTATTGAAGGGAGGACCGCCAGCTATTTTGCCTATACTACGACAAAACATGCGCACTAAACACCATGTTACATTTAGACCGTTCGCCGGCTTAAACTGCTTGGCTGCAAGAGGATGTGTGTATGAGGAATGGAATAAATTACGCTCATTGCCCTTTACCAATATTTAATAGAATCCGCACAAGCGAGGGGGGGGATCACGCACGAGCCAGCAAGATATCTAAACACTGATAATGATTCCTTCAGATGTTCCTCGGCTTAGTCACGACTTGGTACTGTATCGGCCCATCGAAGTTGTCCTCAATGGGGTCGGTCAAACATTTTAGACGGGCATATTTAATACTGTCACTCGCAACACACTTTGCTCTTCGTTCTCTCGATCAAGACTTCCCGGCGATCTTTCGTCACCCCGGGACTGCTGGCGTTTTTGAATACATAGAATTTTATTCCGGCTCGTAACACTTTAGTAACAATAATAATCAGTTTTATAACAAACATAATGGGACGCCAGGGGTGCCGGGTTCAAATGCCGGCCTGGACATTAATATTTGTGAGTTCATTCATCAATTTCATCACATCATCACTCATCCTCATCTTCGCAGATTAGCCACGAAGTGACCCAAAAAGCGAAGTATAATAAAGCAACTCAATCAATCAACAACAAAGAAAGTCACTCCTCGTGAGCAACAGCCGGAGAGTTGATCCGCTACAGTCCGAAACCCCAGACGCCTGAAGAGTCGGAACAAGGCAACGTCGTCAACATTGAACCTGCCGGTATCTAGCGGCGATTGGGTCAGGTGAGTGTGGAGAGAGCTACGCTCTGTCTCTTTCATCTTCCCTCTTCTCGTCCAGGGGTTGGCCTACGAATCAGAAATTTAAGCTCTCGCTTCCTTTGAAGCCACATCTCTGTGTTTCCAACGATCCCAGTTGCTAAGAATGGAGTCACGCATATATATATATATATATATATATATATATATATATATATATATATATATATATATATATATATATATGCATATATATGTGTGTGTGTGTGTGTGTGTGGGGGGGGGGTGTGCATGAGTGTGTGTGGGTACGCAGATATATTCTTGTGGGAACCGGTGTATGTTTAAACACCTTTCTTAATGGGACCAAAAAAATTGTTGGGACATTTTGCCGGTCCCAAGAAGGAAAATAACATTGCGATACTCGTGAGACCCCTTGCGACATGTACGCGAAGTATTTCGAAGGTACCAAACAGTTCATATTTGTTGCATTAGTGTTTTTACTGGTGTGTTACACTCTGCCATCTGCAGGTGAAATCTGGTACCTTCAAGGCTGTGTAAAACTGTGGTGTTTAATAGCATCTCTTGGGACCAGGAAGTGTGGGTGTGTAAAATCTTGGATCTGTTTCGCATGTATTGGTACCGAACATCCCAGGGGGTTGAGAGGCAAAGAAAGGTTCGTTCGCCGGACGACGGGATTCCCCGCTTGCTTGGCTGTGCCGTTGCTCCCGATCTGTCAATGTTGCTAACTTAAAACTTTGGAGCCAGAACTGTCTTCTCTTATCTTTTAATCCTACAATTGTAATTGTAATTGATTTGCTTTATTTTACTTCGCCTTTTGTGTCACTTTTGGCTAATCTGCGAAAATGGGAATGAGTGATGATATTATAAATTTGATGAATCGACTCTCACGAACATCCATTCTCAGACCGGGATTCGAACCCGGGACCCCTGGCGACCTAGCGCGATGCCACTCCACCACGGGGGTCGGCTTTAATCTTACAATCAAACAAAATGCCTCAATATAATTTCTTCCCACATAGTGGTTCGGATACCACATTGAACTGTAGGTTCAGTCCCGATTAGCCTTACTGTGCATAAAGTGGACTTAAAACACCAAATCAATCAATCAATATAATTTCCTCCTTCAAACGTGATCCTTTTTTCATGTGCCTATGACAAGCTTTCATTTGAGTTTTACTATATAACGGTAAATGCAGATAAATCAATTTGTTTGTATAGCTGCAAAGAGCAGAATTTCAGATGTTATCAGAAAAAAACTCGTTACTTGTCTCCTTTCGGGCATGATGAAGTTATCGAGAAAAATTAATTATTATTTAAAGAAAATTAAGAAGGGAGATTTCTGACCAAAGCGACAAGCGATCAGGCAAAAGGAAAGTGACAAGTGTCACTTCATATCGAAGTGACACAGGTACCTCATTCTACAAGCTAGCCTTTTTCTCAAATGGGCAAATAGACCAATGCGACACTGCATGACACTCATGACTTTCAGAAGCGGAAGGCGACAAGCGACACGTGTCGCTTAGAAACAATTATAAAACATTTTCAGAAGAAGGAGCGAAACAAGTTGCACTTCTCGACTGTTGCTTCCGTTTCTCAATACCGTGAATTGTGTCGCCTAGGTCTGGTGTTCGGGCATTCACAGTGAATGCTTTCTTGTTAACTGAAGTGGCTTGTATTTTGTGTATCTTGTCACTTCGGTGTGAACTTCAGTGTCACTTGCTTCTTGTCGCCTGTCACTTCGGTTCAAAATCTTAAAAAATCATTCAACGCATAGACACCACCACCAGGCGTAAGCAACACCTAATAACGTCCCATTGCGAGAAACATGCAAGCGGCACGTGTAGTTTGTCGTGTCACATTTGTTCGAAATTTTTATTTATTTCAGAATTTGGTTTCCAATAGCCATTTATTGCTTCGGTACGAAAGTTCCATTGGGAGCTTTCAGCCCGAAGCGACGAGAAACGAGGTGTTTTACATCGAAGTAACCAGCAAGCAAACCGTGCAGCTTAAAAATGTAAGCAAGCATTTACTGCAGCTGTGCTACCAGCAGACGCCACCAGACACAGAGACGTGAAGGGAGACGTGCACCTTGTCATGTCGCTTCGAAAGGTTCGAAAGTTTGCATTCATTATTGAGTTTTTGTTTCCAAGTGATACGTGTCTATTCTCGCTTCGGACTGGGCAATTTCTAATCTCGTTCGGGATTCGAACACAGGGTCCCTAGTCAAGACAAGTGTTTATCCTTCGGATAAGTTAACTGCTTGATCAGAATCCAATGTAGTTCTTTTTTTAACCGTCGTGTTTGGCAACACTGACAAGGGAAGCAACGTTTTCTCTCTCGCCTCTGCGGGCACCGCGAAACGTTTTGCGACGTTGCTACACATATTTGACGTCTCTTATTCTCGCTCGCTCTGTTAAACGTGCGACATGAAACCCACTACCCGACAACGTCGCAGAGCGAGCACAACTGGTTGGTTCCTGCTCGCAGTAACGTTCACCGCGCGTTTTCCCACACACTATCTTACGCAAGATCTCTCCATTGCGTTTGAGTTTCGCGAAGTTTCCTGCTACTCACTTCTGTTGTTTGCGTGTGTGTGTGTTCAATGTTCAAATATACAGAGATAACATACAAATACTTGCGCAGGGATATTCGCATTATTACATGCGGATAATGCATTTTCCTATACATAAAACAACAGCAAGACATAGATTTCATTCTTTTTTGATAAATAATGCCTGGAAACAACATGTATTGCCTTCTATGATCTTAACGAAAATATTAATTCCAATGTAGTAAACATTACTTTTAAAATGGTAAAGTAAAATATAAACGACATGAATACTCTTCCCGTTTCTAAACCTTATAATTTATAGCCGTGTATTTGATTTCATTTTATAATTAATAATGTAATGAAGTAAAATGTTACACAGTATTCAGGTTTAGTGAGAGGTAGTGTATTTTTTCCCTTAACGTGGCCTTTTTAAAACAATATTCACAAAGTTACTGAAGCAAATGTACTTGAAGGGACAGCAAAGATATTTCATCAAAATATATGTGGGAGAGTGCTACAAAAGGTAAAGTTCTCCCCTGTGCATTTCACCGAGCTACCATTCAAGCATATGGCTTCACACATTCTCGATCTCGACCGTACTGAAGGAGACATGATCAACACCATTCTCTCGTGAAGCATTATAAATGAGAAGTGAAAAAAAAGAAGCTAAGTAGTTCCATGTCTCCCTAAAACGAATATATTCAGTAGATTCGACTCTATTGCAGCTTATGTTCCTGGCGGAAAGGTTTAGCACAGCGCGTTACGACGCTACGTGGTTCCAGGCTCAAATTCCGACGTGCTCATGGATGTTCCTTCATGGGTGACCTTCATTAATGCCATCATTACATTATCCATCCTCATCTTCTCGATTAGCTAAAAATGAAGAAAAACGATGCTAAAAATAATAATCTAATCAAATGAACTGTATTTTATTCATTTGTTTACCTTCCGGCCTTTATGAAGTAGTGGCTACGAAGCCAGAAGAGCCCTAATTTAGAATCCTGGGCACGGCATGGATGTGTCATTGTGTTCGTTCTCATTCCACCATTAATGCTCATTAACGATTAACCTACGGCATAGAAAAACTATTATAATTAAGGTAAATATATGTTGAATTCTTCTGTCGCTTCATTAATGTGAACCATTTCACTATCCTAGGGAAAATATGTTAGAGTAGCAACATAAAGAATATTCACTTTCGAGGCAATCCAAGGCATTGAGAGGGTATCACTAAATTCAAAATACCATCTTTCGAACCGTCATATACAGTATGTTTTATGCAGTTGTTTTTATACTTATTGTTAGTTCATTTAGTTTATTTAACGTCACATTTCAACAATTTATATCTAAACGCAAGGATGCAAATGAATGTTAGAAATGGATGAAGGGACGATCATAAACATGTGTTCGCAGTATAACACAACCCCCACAGAGGATTATAACCTACTGACTGTGAATCCAACCACTAGAAAATAGTTTTTCTGCAAAATGCAGTCGAGGCTCTACTACGTGGAAGACAGGTTTACTACGCACCTTGAAAATTTGCACAAAGTAAAAAACGGTATCTCGGGAACTGTAATACGTATATCAAGAGGCAGCCAGTATTAACGCTTTTCGTATCGTAACATTATCGGCCTGTAATGAAGATGTCTCTGATTCGATTTTCAGTGGCGGCACATACAAATAGTGTAAATACCGTCACAACTCACAATAATAGGGAAAGCTGTGCTAAGGTGATAATTCATACCCATAAACAATAAGGTCAAATATTTATCATCATATACCTAATGGTTTCTGTGAAAGGGGGAAATGAACGCATGGCAATTAAGCTAACACTGTCCAGATAGGCAACTGAAACACCCCTTAACACTCCCATGCATGCATATGTGTGTGATGGGTAGGGAGAGGAGAGCGTATAGTTTAGAATTCCATTACTTACGTCTTTAAGTGACCTTTCAAAAGCTGAATATCTGTTCCTCAGCATCATGAAACATGACCTTGAGACTGCGTATCTTATCGTTAACTAAATAAGGACGGAGAAAAGGATGGTAATTGGACATTATTGATTGTTTTGGTGTACTTCACTTTTCTTTTCTGCCACTTTTGACTAATCGCGAAGATGAGGATGAGCTCTGGTTTTCTCCCTATATTTTAGTCGCAATTAGTCACCGTGCACAGTTTTTTTAAAGTAAACGCTTCCTCCACAACTACATAAGTTTGAGTAGAAAAAAATAGTTACAAGGAACACAGTAAAAAAAAGCGTGATCTGCGCGCTTTACAGAAGTACTAGCAACATTTTTTCTTGGTAATTAACAAATCACCCAACTTTTTAACGTCTACGGCCACTAGGCCTAATTACTTATAACAAAGCGTCACAGATTCAACTACAGTTTCTGCCTCGATCGATACTCTCATCACGGGAATTTAAACGTCATTTCTACAGCAATTCTTTTCTCAAAAACCACGACAGTGCAGTTATGCAACGTGCGTGTATAAATTCCAGCCACAGAAGATCCTGCATGTGGAGATAAAGAGTGTCTGCCAAATGGCAACCGTTGCGGAGAAAGCGGGACGGGACGGATGAAGCCACGTTTACACCGAATGTTACCTACAAATGTTATCAACATTTTGTTACCAACACGGTTAAGAACAGACTTTGCCAACAAATGTTGGTTGCCATAACACTACTTTCACTTTATTTTTGTTAATAACTTTTGTTAACATTTTGGCTGCAAGATGCCGACTGTGGAGGAAGTTGATTACTCTCTGTGGCAACATGAGTCATTTTGGCGCAACATAGAAGACAGAAGATTCTGGATGAGACCTTCACTGCGGGCAGGAACTAATTGTAGCGGAAGTGTCCTTTGATCTTTACCGACTTCTAGTGGATAACAACATTTCTGTTTCCAACACGGGAAATCTGTTGCTAACGTGAGATGTTGATAAGAAATTCATAAGCGTTTTTCGAAATATTACCAAAATTTGCTGGTGACGTGTGTGAGCAACCCCGGTGTAAACGCGGCTTTTTAGCATGGATAAATCCTGGAAATTTCGATACAAAGTTTGTTTTCCAACAGTTTTGTTATCCTGAATTGGTATTGAACTACAGCTAGGATCGTAGCAGTTAGTTAACGCACTATTCTGTTCATCATTTGAAACTTTTCAGGTACTAAAAATGGACATTAACAGTCGAAATAGACGATTACGTTACATTTACATGCAAATGTAATGTAATTGTTTGAGCAATGTTAATTTGTTCGAGCAATAAAATGTAAATAAGAATTTAAGAACTAAGAATATGATTTACATTTATTGATTATAAAGTACATTGATTGAGTTGGTGTTTTAAAGTCTGTTTTATGCACAGTAAAGCTAATCGGGACTCGAACTACAGTTTAAAGTGGTACCTGAACAACTATGTTCCTCCACCGGGTATCGAACCCGTCGAACATTTACTGCAGCTGCGCTACAAGCAGATGCCACCAGAAAACAACGACGCGACGGGAGACGTGCACGTTGTCATGTCGGTTCGAAAGGTTTGAAAAGTTGCATTTGTTATTGAATGTTTGTTTCCAAGTGACAGGTGTCGCTTCTCGCTTCGGTCGGGAAGCTCCCCAAGACTCGTACGGGATTCGAACATAGGATCCCTAGTCGTAGAACACGGAACCAAGTATTTATACTTCTCAAAGTTAACTGCTTGATCGCAATCCTTAACTACATTCAATTTCAATGCAGTTATTTTTTTTAACAGTAGTGTTTGGCAACACTGATAAGTGAAGCGAAGGTTTTACTTTCGCCCTGCAGCCACGGCGAGACCGTGGATGTCTTCTTGCGACGTTGCTACACGTATTTGACGTCTTCTGTAATCGCTCGCTCTCTTTAACGTGCGACTAGAAGAGAGGGCATTTTCCCCTGTTTCTGTTGCCACGGTATCTTACTTTTGATCTCTCCATTGCGTAAGTTTCACAAAGTAGGAACTGTGTCCTGCTACCTACTTCGGTTTGTGTGTGTGTGTGTGTTCAAAGTTCAAATATAAAGAGATAACATACAAATACTTAAGCAGAGATATTCGAATTATCATATGCGTATAATGCATTTTCATATACATAAAACAACCGAGAGAACAATGAAATGTACATTTGATGATGGTCCCCAACAGAAAACTTTGAGGAAGGAGAAAACCTCGAGTTGAAGACATCGATTTCATTCCTTTTTGATAAATAATGTCTGTAAACAACATGTACTTGCCTTCTATGATATTAATGAAAATATTAATTCCACTGTAGTAAACACTACTTGCAAGATGGCAAAATAAAATATAAACTACATAAATACTCTTCCTGTTTCTAAAACTGATAATTTATAGCCGTGTATTAGAATGCACTTTATAATTAATAATGCAATGAATTAAATGGTCGCACAGTATTTAGGTTTAATGGAAGATAGAGCATTCCTTCCCTCAGTGTGGTCTTTATAAAACAATATTTACGATGTTATAGAAGCAAATGTACTTGAAGGGACAGCGAAGCGTTACATAGATTTTATGCCATCAAAATATATGTGGCACGGTGGTTCGGATCCCACTTAACTGCAGCTCCAGTCCCGATCAGCCTTACTGTTCATAAAGTGGACTTAAAATTCCAAATCAATCAATGAATCAAAAACCACGCTCTGGTGAAGCATTATAAAGCGAAGTCTCCTTAAAACGAACGTATTCATTAGATTCGACTATATTGCAGCTGACCTTCGTGGAGGCAAGGTTAGCACAGTGCGTTACGACGGTACGTGGTTTCGGTTCGAATCCCGGTCTGCTCATGGGTGTTTTTTTGACGGTGCATTTCATCATATTATTACTCGTCCTCGTCGTTTGGATTAGCCAAAAATGAAAAAAGCGACGCTAAAAATAATCTAATAAAATGTATTCATTATTTACCTTCCGGGCTCCATGAAAAAGTGGCTACGAAGCTAAAGCCCTACTTTTGAATCCCGGGTAAGGAATGAATATGTCATCGTGTTCGTTCTGATTCCACCATTAATGCGCATTTACGATTAACCTACGACGTAGAAATACGCTTAAAATAAACGTAAATATACGTTGCAATATTCTGTCGATTCATTAATGTAGATCATTTCACTATCCTAGGGAAAAAATGTTAGTTTAGCAACGTAAAGAATATTCACTTTCCGGGCAATCCAAGGCATTGAGAGGCAGTGGTGAAGCAAGGGGTGCGAGAAATGCGCAACCGCACGGGGCCTCGCGCCTAAAGGTGCCTCGAGTCGCATTAGCTTGATACGAAAAATGTTATAAATAGAAGTGGGGGAAAAAGAACATGTGGGCAATAATATTAAAACTTTCTGTATTCATCTGGTTTTAAATTCTAGTTAAACGTTATAATTTGAATCAATACGTCAAATCAGAGGAGACATAACATACAGGCAGGCAGGAATAAGTAAAAAATGATCGTCGTTTTTCTCATGTGTAACAGTTAGCAACAATTCGCGATAACTTGCTTAGACATTTGTTCCCATTTATTCTTTCATTAATAAAAAGCTCGTTGTCTTGTATTTTCTTCTATCTCACTCCCGATTATAATAAGTTAACAACAAACGCCTCCAACTGCCTCGAAGCAAGTGTGAGACATTTAAATACTCGCCTTGTTTCATTCCTTCCTAGAACAGGCCCGTACCTAGGATTTTTTGAGGAGGTTGGAGACAGATCCGAAAATGTGGAACAATAGGGAAGATCCGAATTGCTGTTGGATTTGTTGAGTTAGGTTATTTTACGTTGATTTTCTGACACTTTGGCTTATCGCGATGATGAGGATGAGTAACGATATGATGAAATTGATCAAGGAACACTCACAAAGAACATCCAAGGCCAACCCTGGATTCGATCCAGGAACCCACGGCTTCGTAGCGCGCTGCGCTAACCACTCCGTCAAGGTGGTCGACCATGGTCGGCGCAATGCTGTTGGGAGTACTGGATGTGACCACCAATGTTTCGGTAGTATTATTGTAAGAGCTAGTGCTAGCTCGTAGATACAGTGCTAAGTGTACACCCAACGGTTAAAGCAATATGTCCATCTCCTTTGAATTTTCATTCAGTCTGTTTTCCACAGTGTCATGATAATGGGTTGAAGTAGAAACGCAGATGTCAACATAAGCTTTGCATCAAAAGAATCAATGACCCCTTAGAACAACACAAGATGCAGAGTAAAGAGAGAATGAAAATGCTGGTGAATAATTTGCCTACTATTATCTTTCCTAGCTGTAGAATTGTAGAGTTGCAATGTTATGGTCCAAAGTATCGGGAAAAAATCAACTCGCCGATAACCCCTCTCCCCCCTATCCGACAATCAACATTCAGCAACACTATCGCTTACAGACTAATGTTGTCACGTGGCGTAGAGCTTGGTGCTTATTGTTTACATTCAATTCTCTGAAGTTGAATAGTACTGTGTTCCGCAAACTAAAAATGTTTCCATTATTTTAGAAATGTTCTTGTACCAGCACCATTGAACAGCCATGATAATTCTATGGCTAGAAAATAATACATATATTAATTAAATTATACGTATTAGCAATCATTATTAAAATGAAGAACATGTCAAAATGTGAGTTAACCCCCCCCCCAAAAAAAGATAAACATTTTCGAAACACGACTTAAGTTTGAAAGAAATTGGGACAGGGATTAGAAGAAATGGACTGTCCCGACTAAATTGGAATGTCTTGTAAACATGCATCAATGATTATAAAACAAAAATTACAAGGACAGTTTACTTTCCCTTGGTAGATAAGGTTTAGCATAGTGCTGGCGCAAAGTTGGAAAAAAAGGGGGAAGCGACTTCTCGCCCCCACTTCCCTTTAATTTCCGCCACTGGATGCGGGCCTCGCCTTCTAATCTCATCCAGGGCTTCGCATGTTGCTACGCAACTGAGAGAGGATTACTAAATTCAAAATTCCACTTTTCGAAGCGTAATACATGGATTGTGCACTTAATTATATACTTATTGTTAGTTGATTTAGCTCATTTGACGTCGCATTTCTACCACATCTGGCTAATTGCGAGGATGCAAATGAATGCCAGAAATGAATGAAGGGACAATCACAGATTTAAGGGTCCTAGCAATAGCAAACAAATTTCGCGACGTGTGCACGTCGCATTGCATTACCTTCTCCACTCTCTCTTGCCACTACTGTGTGCCGTGTTCTTTCACATTCTGACATTGTCCTCGGTTTCTTATAGCTTTGCTTTCAATCCAACAATGTGCAGAATATTCACAATGACAACTTGACTACTGCTGCATTTACAAACTGGAAGTAACAAAATGCAAGACATTATATGCTGCTATAATCTAATTTTGTATTGGTATAATTGTTATTTTCGCTTGTTGATCCCTACTCTTCGCGGACTCCTGTCCAGACTTCGAGGCGCCATGCAATGGAAACAGCTCGCAGAGTTTTTCCAAAGCTTGTTTTTTTTTTAAGTTCAAATGCTATGCAAGGATAAAGCTTGGAATTGAAAGCGTTTTGGAGGAAAACTGAAGTAAATTTTGCATTTAATTCTAACGATGTTAATACAAATAAATAAACTATGTAAACATGTATAGAATTAGTGACTTAGTTCAGATCGACAAGTTACTGTCCCTGGATATTGGGTTGTTGCAAGTCTACTTTCTGAACAGATCGACTAATCGGGACTGAATGGGATCCGAAACAATATGTGCCTCCACCGGACTTCGAATCCGGGAGCCCTTAATCAAGGTCCGTAACTCATTCTTCCTCCCTGTCTGAGAAGGTCCCGTCATAACTGGGCTTTTTTATAGATCGACCACAAGGAAAAAGCCTTGAGTCGAAAAGTTCCCGCGCAGCTTTCCATTCTTCCCTCCACCTCGGGCCATAAGGAAGCATGGTCCACTCTCCCCCTCCTCTACTCGCGGAGGTACGGTGCACAGGAGTCGCGGGTCTGCTCGTGGTTCCACTATAACAACCCCCGCGGTCGAGAATTCTGTGACGTCATCGCGGAAGCACTTGCCTTCCTTCGCCAGTCTTTTTACATGGAAGCGCGTTAGAGGCACGAATGTTTTCAATTAGTATACAGACCTATATGTATGCAATTGTTGTTGAAATTTTTGTATGCAACGTCGTATTTAGAGGGTGGGTTCTGGGGTCAAGCTCCCCCGGAAAACTTGAGAAGTAGCTACTTAAATTTAAAAAGAAAAATACTTGATTACAGTATGACCAGTGAGCCGGAACGCTCCGGAACTCTGTTTGTTGAAGGAACTCAGTTCCTGCTGCGACATAATACACGAAAGTCCATTCTTTGTTACACCTTGTAAACAATAGGTAAGGAGGAAGGAGAAAGATCTCGAACTAAATTTTACTCTTGTGGGTGGTTGGTCCGAAAATTTAGAAAAAATATATTTCGGTCAGTGCTATACGTTTAAGTTGTAATTGAGTATTTAATTTCCTGAAATGACAGACGTGAGAGATGTTGTGTTTACATATTTACTTTGGATGCAATAATATAATAATAATAATTATTATATATTATTATTATCATCGCAAATTAGCCAAAAATGGCCCAAAAAGCGAAGTAAAATAAAGCATTTCAATCAATATCAATAAATCAATAAAAATAATAATCTCGGGTCTCGACTTAATCACCTCAGCTCCCTGCCTCTATTCACAAATCATCCATAATTATACATAATAATAATTATTATTCCTATTTTACGAAAGTCAACCCTTTACGCACTCGGCCATAGATCCGGCTATTCTTCGTCTTTTAACATAGTATTATTAGCAGATATTGTAATACCAGTGTGATACATATTATACTATTATATGTGATAAAATTGACCAACGTTCAAGAACCCTTCAAGAAATATATTTCTAGATAAGTGTCTGCGTCCATGTCATACCCCAGAAATAAAATAAACGATATAATGAGTTAAATATTTTGTTGTAACTATTGGAAAATATTGACACCTCGTCGTTGTTTTCAAATGAATTTGTCAAGGCAGAGGAGAAGCTTCCTTCCGCGGTGACGTCACAAGTTTACGACGACTTAACCCCTCGCGGAAAAGGGGCTGTTATGGACAGACCTCTTCAAGCGGGGTAGGAGAAAGTCTTCACGGACCTTGCCCTTAATAAAACCCTTGATTAGAAAGTGACATCTTTCTTAGTCCACCATTTATATATGTATAGAAAGATTTCAACACTGGGAAATATACAATATTACAGGATTGCAAAAAATAAGTATAAAATCACTGTAAAATTTAAGAGCGATAAGGAGTTACGAGGATTTCCGAATAATTAATTCCGAGTAATGTTTTGGTCCTAAAAACTTAGAAAAATCAGGTAATTTACTTGAGGTTTTATTTTAAATCTACTTTATGTACAAATAGGTTAGTCATGGTGGACCTACAGTTTAAAGTTGAATCATAACACTATATTCCTCCATCGAACACAGAACCTCTTACTTACAAGTCACCAAGGTTGCCACCATCGGGGAGCCCCTACAGACATACCAGTCAAATTACAATTTAGAACTCCAAGTTACTTGGTGACAAAAAAAAAAAAAAAAATACTACACTAAACTGAAAAAAAATACCTTACCTCACAGAATATAATACTAGTATGATACTTCCTTTAACACGGAATTTTCATTACCTGCAGACTATATGAGTGTTTCCAAAGATCTACTGCATATACCCTTTCCCTCATAACAAACATCAACTAAAAATTAAAGAACGAGCGTTTCTCTATTTGCAGTCCGTCTTTGTTTACGTGTAGCGCCAGAATTGATCTCCAGGGATGGCTCACAGGTTATCGGGGTGAACTTTGTAAATCAAGTCCAATTTTAAAAAGGTTAACAGTATTAAATGAAGGTAAATCATATGTGCGGGGGTCATTAAGATATATAAATTTAAGAAATATCATACAAATACTACATTTTATCTATACATTTTAAAACATATTTTCCTTGAAATGTTGACTGATACTAACATCATACCTCACTACACACCCCGTACTACTTTTGATGATACAGATATTTATATCACACATGAAAAATGCACAATATTCGATCATAGTGCCTACAATAAATTCCACCCTAAAACACGGGAGCTGTTGGCCTTTGACGCAGATGCGGAGGGAATTTGCATGATGACATCAATGTCACAGATTTCTATCTAAACGGGAGGTCGCAACAGGGGCAGCGAACTTACAGATAAAGAAGCTGCCACTTGAAGAACCTTCTAGAATCTAGAGGAGACCATCTTCTAAATACTTGCCGCTACTTATACTTGTTCTTATAAATAAGATGAACAAATGTATTAGCTGCTGTTAATGTTTTGTGAATTTATCTTTCACGAAAGTTGTGAGTAAATAATATCTGCTGTATACGTTTTAATCTTCACTGCAAACGAATTACATTAAATAGTTTTGCCTAATGTCAAGGGGGCTGAAGGCTGGGCCAATGCGGGGGCTCACAGCAGTCCCAGGGGGGACTCACCCCCACCTGGCCCCTGCCTGGCTACGGACCTGTGTAGCGCACAAGGTTAAGGATTTAGCGTTCGAATTCCAGAAAAGCATGTTTTTGCACTTGTCCTTTCTTGCATCATGATAAATGTACCAATGCCTCGGTTCGATATAATTCAACGGCAGAATTCTTCTGCTGCTTGCAGGAGTGGATGTTATCTGCTTCAGCAATCTACACTCCCTTGTTCCACCTATCGGGCTACGAGAGTAGTGCTTTCAATTATTTTGACTGGTATGTAATTTCCGCTGCTGGCTACAAGCAAGGTGTAAAAAATTATGCCTCACGATGTTAATTATTATTAAATATTAATTAGTGAAATAGTTTTCTCTTTAGCTAAAATTAACACCAAGAAGATTGCAAAGAATGAACTATGAATAAACGAAATCAATGACAGCGTTTGCTTTTCTTTGACTGTTTACTTAGGAAATTGACCTGTGATCCAATATTTCGTTCCCAGTTATTTAAATTCATTATTTTTTTATTATTTTTTTACGAAATCTTTTATATATACAAGAAAAATCAAACAAAGAAAAATAAGGACGCCTTACTTGAAATTCTTAACCCGTAGCGTGAAACTTCGAAACTTTCGTACTTGGGTCTTGGAGAGGAAGTGCGTTATATTAATTTAACAAATTGTTTGTCCAATGAATGAGTAATAATTGTGACAAATAGGCGGAGCAAGAGGCGAAAATCCTGTGGATAGAACGAAAGTACTATTTACATTGGGAGCCATCAAACGTGATTTACTTACCTAACAACCACTGCATACCCAACCCAAAACTTGACAAATTAAAAGTAAAAGCCAGCAAATGTAGAAATATGATGCAACAGATATTGGTCCATCATTCCCAGCTGAATTGTATCCTTAAACAACTCTCACAAGTGACTTATCGAAAGTTTCATCTGCACATGATTTTGCACCTCTTCAATTCTACCTCCCTCTACAGAGGTATACATGTTAGATATCCGGTGGAGGCACATCGTGGTTCGGATGTCATTTTAAAAATATAGGTCCTGTCCCATTTAACCGATATGTTCATAACAGTGAACTTAAAACTATACATTAAAAAGCTCGAGAGATATTCCGACCTCCTTGGGCCTCCCCGATGGCGCAGTGGTAGCGTCGTTGCCTTGTAATCAAGGAGTCCCGGGTTCGATACCCGGTGGAGGCACATAGTGGTTCGGATACCACTTTAAACTGTAGGTCCAGTCCCGATTAGCTTTACTGTGCATAAAGTGGACTTAAAACACCAAATCTAACCAAACCAATATTCCGACCTCCGAACGGAGTGCTTAGCACAGAGTTTACGAAGCCAATGGTTACGGGTTCGCATCTCCCCCTGGACATGGGTGTTCATTGTGAGTGCTTCTACATACATTTCCTAATTACATCCTAGCATCACTCATCCTCATCGTCGCGATTAGCCAAAAGTGGTAGAAAAACGACGCTAAATAACAAAATCAAATCTTTCCAGGGGCCCGCACGTACAAACAAACAAACAACATACATACACTGAAAAAACTGAATAGTAGGAAATGTTTCGGGATTTCCTTTTACAAGTGTTGAAGGCATCTTAAATAATGCTTTGCGATGGGCCCAAAATATGTAGATCCGTCACTGGCAGTCATTTGTTTTCTCCTCTCTCTTCCTCCACATTGCTTTTAGCCGAGTACCGCCTTGTTGCCAGTTTCCTTCAGTGCTTCGTTATCAAAAGCTTCAAAAACGATAAATATTACATCTCTACTTTCGATGTCTAAGGTCCATGATGATTCAAATGCTTAGCACTGAATAAAGGCGACGACCATCTGTTCAAGAATGCAGAACATTTTGACAACGCAGGGGTTGGATTACATTGTAAAGAGCTGCTTGCGTCACCCACGCTCCGACCGCTCCCTTACTGTTGGAATTATGCACGTTGTGGTTCGGATACCACTTTTAATTATAGGTCAGCACCGATTAGCCCATCTTTGCATAAAGTAGACTTAGAACTCAATTTAGCGTGCTCACAGGTTCGATTACCGAACATTTCGGTTTCTTGAAGGCAATTGGGGAGCTACGTGAAATAGAGAAGAACATAACAGCTGCGATGGGATTCGATGTGCTGACCACGTGTCAACTAATAAGGAAGCCAATTAACAGGCCTTTGTTATTCAGGGACCGTTTCGCTACGGAGTTTATTCATCGTAATTGTTATGGAGATATTTTTATATAAGATGGGCTGGAAAAAACAGGCTGCTTTTGTCTTTCACGCTAAAATGAGGTGAATTATGTTACTGGGTGATGTTATGATGTGCCAGCTGCAAAGTTAAGAACAGTGGCGTATCTAGAAGGAGTTTTAGAGCAACGTAGTCTTCTTTTTGCTCAACTTTCCTTAAAAAAAAAACAAGAAAAAAACGTCAAATTTAGGAAAAGATGGCATGATCTAGGAGTGGTAAGAAATAACTCATAACACCCTTATACTCACATCCCTTTATTGCATTTGTGAGTACGCCACTGAAAGCGTGGGGGATACTGCCCGCAAATAAAATGGAGAGGGTTCCTAAATAACAATAATAGGAGCGGGTGTAATGCATGGCTTTCCTGTAAGAGCCTAAATGTCAACCTCTCTTCCGCGTCCTGAACTCAGGGAGGGGGGGATTGCCAGTAAGCTATCCTAAGCTATAATGTAGGGCCGCACAAAAATGAGACTCTGAAGGGGCAGAAGTGAAGACCATGGACTATTAACATTTCTTAATGTTGTGATAATGGCAAATTAAAACATGCCAAATCCTTTTACTTGCTTATTTCGTGAACGAAGGACTATCTAGCGCTTAAATAAGTTCTTACATCATGACCTTATTTTCAAAGGTCACCTAGATCATACAAACAATATGTACAATTCTATTGTTCGAATATAAACAATTGTTCCTCGAAAAAAACGAATGTAATAATTTGGAATCCCAACAATTAAAAGTCAATTGGAGGGATATTGCCGACCAAAATCAACATCGTTGTTTACTGGTTCGCGTGCAGTGTGGCTACCGTAATGTAGTGTTGGTTTGTTTTCCTTTAGTGCGTGTGCGGTATTAGTGTTGGATGGCGAAATATTTATTGAAAGTGGCGGTTTTAAAGGAAAACGAAGTTTAATGAATAATTTTTAATCAGATGTATCGATGTTTTGAACTTTACAAGTGCTATTGGTACAGAGCATGCAGTTAGTGTAAATCCAGTACATGATATCAAAATTATTAATTAAAAATGTTTACAGTGCACCAAAGAAAGGATAGCCTAGGGGGCCCAAATTCTATATATCCCGCTCTGCATGGGCTACATTTTGCAGACAATGGGGTGCTTTGGCGTCTAGACTCACATTCAGTCTGTTGCGTACCGCCCATACATGTTTGCTATTGATCAATTCCATCCTGATCATAGCGATTAACTAAAAGAGACAGAAGCGAGAAGTAAAATTAGTTAAATCAATCTGTAAATAACAGCAGCAAATGGCTGTGCCTTCCTCAAATTGTGGATTTCTATCGCAAATATCCACATCACATCACAGAGGGTGGAGGGGTGGTTGTTGAAAGACTGCTGAATTAGCCGCATTATTCCTACAAGGGGAAGGAAACTCTGCGTTCAAAACGTAAATAGCACCTAAAACGCTAGTAGCAACAAAGAAAGAGGGGAAAATTGTTTTCATCACTCTGTCCTCAATATTTAGCATGCATGTACTACATGAGATGCAGCAACTTGAACATTTCTAAAGGATAAATGAAAAATCTGCTGCTACCAGGGGCTCTGTGTACTGGGTTCTACTCGTAACAGTGTTTTCACATGTTGACTCACATGCTAGTCATTCATGAAAGTCTGTGCTCTTAGTAGGTCATTCCTAATCAGTTACTTGAATAGATATTGATATTTTTTAACATTAAAATTCAAGAAACTATTTTCTAATGAATAATTTCTTCCTTTGTAGTTTATATTAGGTGCAGTTATGTAATAATTATAATAATTGCAAAAATATCGTGATTGAAAAAAAGAGAACCAATTGCACGAGTTTTACACATATTTTATCATTCTCTAAACCTCAAAATAAAATGTTAATATTGAATCAATGCTTTTTCTTGTTCACATCACATCACCATCACCTCCAAATTAGCCGCGATTGAAGGGTGTGTGAAGCCCTACATATCGTTTTATCTAGTTTGATAGATAGTATGGTCATTGTTAAGAGGCAAAAGAAAGGTAAAGTGCTTACCAGTGCTTACCACTACGCCATGAAGGCGTATAGGGTGTGTGGGGGTAACGCCCTACTGTTAAGAGACTAAACAAAATGCATGACTACATTTAGAATATAATCGTTATATTTGCACCTTCAAGTGTGTTTACAACACGCTCCGAAACGTTTGTCGGAATCATTGCAATGGGTGTGATTTCGCGTAAATAATTGTGGGTGATGTTGTTGGCTGAATGTCATACAATGGAAACAGCCGCTGAGGCTGTAATGTTGATCGAAGGCCGGACCACATAATTATATGTGATACCGTTACCACTACGTCATTGGGGACAATTACGATAGCAACCAACATTTACACTATTTCGCCATCTTTATTTGCAGTTGAACTTAATTTTACAGCGAACTTGAACCATATTGGGAGTACTGTATTCCCAACTAATTGCCCCAATGCACACGCCACTGTTGCTTGTGTATACAGGGTGTTGCAAAATACCTGTTACAACGCTTGGGAGGTGATTCTACAAGTAAAAACAAGGAAAAAATGTCATGTGAAAAAATGTCGAAATCGGCACCGTTTTCGAGTGACAGGCGTGCGAAAATCGCCTCACACCATGTGTAAAGTACAATAACTCAAGAAGGAAGAAATATATCAATGTCGGAATAAAATAATACAAACAAAATCGTACCTGGTGAATACAATGGTGCATCAATTGAGGCCCAGTGTAAATTGCGCAAGGGGACTCTCAAAGAAAGTGGGGAATCCCCTGATGGAAAATACAAGAAATTTACTACTATCTTCTACATAATGTTGAGATCGGAATGTAGCCAGTAAAAAATGGCGACGTATGTCCACATGTCCCACTACTGCTGGGACACCGTCCCACACCCGGGAAATAGGAAAATAACTGCAAATATCCTGTTGTACACGGTTCACATTGCGGTTCGAAGAAAAGAAACCAATTTGTCGCATGTCTCACTACTGCTGGGACACCATCCCAAATGGAAAAAAATACTGGAAAATCATAAAAAAAAGTTTTCAATCCCTTAATGTTGACACACTACTTTGCAGTACGAAAAACAAAAGTTAAACAATGGCCACATGTCGTTAGGCTGTACATATACTACAAGAGAGCTCCCCAAAGAAAGTGGGTAATCCTCGAAGGAATGAAGACGGAGAATGGCGAGAAAACGCACACAATGGCATGTAACATTTCCAGGCACAGCACATCTGGAAGGGATTCCACTGAGAAGCGCACAACCTCCGCACATGCAGATCGACGGTATGAAGTACAGCGATATCCAGCATCTTCACTCGTACCTTTCACTAAAGGACACTATGTGGTGCTGATAGGGGCTCACACAAACACCGGTATACTCAGAGACGTTGTTGAAAATGTCCGCCATTGACTTCAAGACAAAGATGGCATCGGCGAAGCACTGATTGTCTGGTACGTGCAAATACCTCTGGCATGTCACCAATTGTCCCAGCAGCGGCACTAACACGAGCAACGAGATCCTCAGCACTTTCCACAGGGGTTTCATACACGAGCCTTTTCATTTCTCCCCACACAAAGAAATCCAGTGGTGTGAGGTCGGGGGAACGAGGTGGCCACGGTAAAGGTCCACCCCTGCCAATCCAACGATCGCCGAAAATATCGTTGAGTAAGGCTCTGGCTCCCCGGTCGAAATGTGCGGGGGCGCCGTCGTGTTGAAACCAGATACGTTGTCTACCTGCCAGTGGCACGTTTTCCAAAAGTTCAGGTAATACGTCATGTAGAAACACCCGATAATTCCCACCACACAAAGTAGATGGCAAAATGTACGGGCCTATCAAGTGGTCACCTACTACGCCACACCACACATTCACTGCGAACCTATGTTGATGATGGCGCACAATGATTGCATGCGGATTGTCCATATCCCAGACGTGGCTGTTGTGGCTATTGAACATGCCGTCCCTGGTGAACATTGCCTCATCGGTCCACAAAACTATTGTTGGGAACTCTGGAATGGAAAGAGTTTGTTGCACGTACCATTGGCAGAAATCCATGCGTAGGGGAAAGTCCGTGGGCAGTATGTGGTGCACCTTATGCAATTTGTATGGGTGCAATCCCTCCTCTCGAAGAACGCGGAACACATTGCTATGGTGGGTTTGTTGAGTACGAGCAATGACACGTGTGCTGGTGTCAGGACGGTCTCGTATCGCGTCCAACACGTCCTCTTCAAATTGCACAGTGCGCACAGTGCGGGGTCTTCCACAATCCCACCTACGGGGTAGTAGAGATCCAGTTTCACGCAGTCGAGCATCAAGTCTTTGAAAGAGTGCATGTGCTGGTAATCGCCTATTGGGAAAACGTTCGTGATACAAACGACGTGCTTCACGGCTGTTTCGGTTTGCCTCTCCATAAACGAGATGCATATCAGCAAGCTCGTGGGTAGAGTACTCCACCATTGTCTTGTTCGAGAACTGCCCAGAAACAGGGGCACTTTCCCTCCGAGTGACGGATCACAACTACCGTGATTAGCACCCACGTAATGTCACACAGGTGTCCACGCAGTTGTTGCAAACCGAGAAAGAACACGGGAATACGTACTCTACGTACAGTATTCCTTAGCGCAATTCAACCATACACACACGCCAGACTAAACTCCACGCTGCGAGACGCAGAACAAGACAGGAAAAACAACGGTCGACTACAGTCTCTACGTAGTATCCACCAACACTAATACGTAACAGGTGACCTACACTCACAGCGCCTCTAGTGGAGCTTTCTGTACCAATTAGCTGAAATCAATCTGAGCGTAATTTGACGGCATAGCGTCATTTTCGAGTGAATTTCCTATTTCCCGAGTGTGGGACGGTGTCCCAGCAGTAGTGGGACATGTGGACATACGTCGTCATTTTTTACTGCCTACATTCCGATCTCAACATTATGTAGAAAATAGTAGTAAATTTCCTATATTTTCCATCGGGATTCCCCACTTTCTTTGAGAGTCCCCTTGCGCAATTTACACTGGGCCTCAATTGCTGCACCATTGTATTCGTCAGGCACGATTTTGTTTGTATTCTTTTATTCCGACATTGATATCTTTCTTCCTTCTTGAGTTATTGTACTTTACGCATGGTGTGAGGCGATTTTCGCACGCCTGTCACTCGCAAACGGTGCCGATTTCGACATTTTTTCACATGACATTTTTTCCTCCTTTTTACTTGTCGAACCACCTCCCAAGCGTTGTAACAGGTATTTTGCAACACCCTGTATAAGTGTTCACTCACAAGCGAAACCGAAACTCGAGCTCTCAGCGAGACAACTCCAGGCTCTTTGGCGCCTGAAACAGATGTTCGTTGGAACCTTCATTTCTACAGTCGTGGCCTTTGTCCCACTTCTTTGGTTGCGATGAAGTATTTTGACAGGTGTCCGTCTTTCGCTGCAGGATACATGCAAGGCTTAACAGAAGAATGTTAATGATATGCATATGATATATAATGGTGATTATGATTCGGAAATTAATACATGATTTCTCTTCTGCGGAGTGTAAGAATTTTCTCTTCCGATAAAATTAACAACAACGAAATAGTAAAAAAATATTTAACCAGAAATCAACCTTTTGATATATTACCAAAGCAATTATCAATCTTGGTTTTTTAATACTGCCGATACTGTGTGTAAATGCAGTCAGTACCCCCTGCCCCCAAAATTATATGTTTATTGTCTCGTATATATCTGGTTCTAATTAATTACTTATTTGCCACATACAACAGAAGAAAACGACATAGGAATTCGAAGCAAAATTTATTGTGCTAAGAAAATGAGTCGAACGACATTTAACAATCATTACGTCCTTTAACTTTTCCAGGCAGTCATAGCCGATATATATAAAACAACGTCTCGATAATAATTCTGTTGGTTAAAGTTGGATAATTTTTCGTAAGTAACGAAAACGCTTTGTTCGTTTCCGAATAGCACCTTTCAATAAACAAATTGAGTTCCTGTTTTAAGTCCACTTTACATAGAGTATAGTTAATCGGGACTAGACCTACAGTTTAAATTGGAATCTGAACCGTTTTACGACTCAACTGGTTATCGAACCCCCCGGGACCCCTTCATTACAAATTACAAGGCGACGACGTTACTACTACGTCAAAAGGGAGTACCAGTAACCACTATATATATAATATATTATGAGTATAAAGAAGAGTAACAGTGTAAAATTTATTTTCTTTGCTCTATTAGACACCCGATATTAACACACTTTCAAACAACATCTTGTACATATGAAGCAAATTAAAATTGATATGTGAGGGCATATGAGTGAGCACGGGGGTTGCCAGTGGTGCATGAACACCTACAAATGCGTCCTCAAAAAATTAAGAATGTAGAATCAACCATTATAATAATAATGAAAACAATATCTCCCCTGCTGTCTCGAAATTTTAATTTTAATGGTCGGATCTTTCTAAAGTTAAAGCCAGAAGAGTGAGACGACTTGCAGCCAAAGCTATCCTCTTCTCTAAATTTAAGCTGCTCTTGCCTATCCTCTTCTCTACTCTGCTTCATAAATAATAAAAGTGTCGTGAGGCTAACGCTCTCTTTATTCTCGTCAGTTAATTTTTGAACACCCTGTGCACTTTTACTTATCCTTTTCTGACAGTGCGCAGCATATCTTGGAAGGAAAAAATCTTCTATGCAACTCAAATTTGGTAAATTCTTCTTCGCTCATTCCCACGCAAGATTTATGGTTGCATTTTTTACAAAAACTACATTTTATTGTCCCCTCATAACAAAGTTCATTGCCGTAGCATTCAAGTATTTTATTCCAGCCTATTTCGGCTGTTTCGTCCTGAGAAGGAGAGATCGACGTTCGAACCATGTTTGTAGTACCACTGACCTACTTATCGCTAGCTCGCTAATCCCTTAATCCCTTACAGCTGCAACGGAAAAGTCTGCTCCCCCGATCAAACAGTACAGTTTTTCTTCACTTTCTTACGTGAAACACAAATATTTTACACACAAATAATCCTATCTCAACTTAATACATTAAACTTCAGAAATCTTGTTAATAATATCTCAACAAATAACCAGAAGGATCTCTTGGGTACAAGGCACCATGTAAGGTTATACAAAATGGATTCAAAGTTGAAGCTTTGATGTGGACTGACGTCAAAAGCAATATATATATATATAACTGTGATTTATAGGTGAGGTTTTAACATTCAATAGTTATACAATAAAGACACTATTAGTAAATTATCAAGGCCCAGGTACCTGGCATCAACGGTTTATGAACGTTTTCCGGAATACGTTGAGCGGCCAGCTTCCAGAATAGATTTGTTGAGATACTATAACATTTTTTTTCAATAACTCTTTGTACCGTACATAAATTCATTTTTTCTTGTTGTAACCAAGGTTGTCTACTACACTTGGCAAGAAACTACCTACAGTGTCTTTATTTAGTTATTATTTTATTGTTACTATATATTTTTAATTTCATCACTCCAGGCGTTAACTTTCTCGACTTGCTTAGTAAATTTACTGAACACTAAACATACTGAAGCACTAAATCTTGATATGACTAAAAACCAGTTGTATGTCTTCTATCTTCCTTTAGTTCCGCCGATCCTGTCTCTCTTCCATACAGATATCACGTTTTGCCTCGGAGTTTATTCATCGTAACTGTTATGGATATGATTAAGAGATAAAATGGTGGGAAAATATTAGCAAAAGAAGCTGTTATCCTAACCACTCCATCAGCTTCTATTGTGTTTCGATAAACAGGGTCGATTTCTGTTACTGTGTGATTATGATGTGCCAGCAGCGAAGTTATGTTACAGTGGTGTATCTAGAAGCAGTTTTAGAGCGGCGTAATTCAAGTTTCCTTGAAGACGAAGTTGCTGCGCACTTGGCGTTTTGTCCTGAAATGGCAGACGGAATGTACTATGTATTTGGTACCTTCATTGGTTACATTGAAAAGGTTCAAAAATTGTAACTATTTTTAAAGACAAGGATAATTTCATTTTTTATTTCACTACATAGCTTAATAAGACTGCAACGTGTATCTGAATGTTCACACTGTACGACCACTTTCTTGGAGTATAAGACTAAATACATATCATCATGTATGTCCAGGGTGAAGGCAAGGGGTGCACAGCCTGCCAGGAAAATGAATATCAATCTAAATTTATTACTATATTCACACATGCAATTCCATTTCAGTCAGTAATTTTTGTTATCCAGTGTTGACGATTAGGGGTGCAGTTGCCCCCGCTTTTTGCTATTCTTGCCCCCGCACTATGTTAAACCTTATCTAATAAGGCAAAGTAAACTGTCCTTGCACCCCCCCCCCCGTTTTGGCACCTTGCTCCACAGTTTTGAAAGGTTTCATGCGTGTTTTCTGGTTTTCCTTATTTTCTGTTTTTCCTTATTTTCAGCATCGCACACTCTAAATTTATTTCCGGACCCCCTCAGCACCCCTTGATGATTAATCCTAGCGCCGCCGCTTCTGGACTCAGAGAAGGGGGTTGCCTCCAAGCTATCTTAGGGTATATCCTAAAGCCGCAGAAAAATGAGACCCTGAAGGGCAGAAGTGATGTTGTGATAATAGCAAATTAGAACATGATAGATCCTTTCACTTGTTTATTTCATGAATGAAGGTAAAAGGAAGGAGTTTCTAGCGTTTCAATAAGTTCTATCATCATGACGCTATTTTCAAAGATCTCGTAATAGAAACAATATGTACAATAGGGGCCTCCCCCATGGCGCAGTGGTAGCGTCGTCGCCTTGTAATCAAGGGGTCCCGAGTTCGATACCCGATGGAGGCACAAGTGGTTCGGATCCCACTTTAAACTGTAGGTCCAGTCCCGATTAGCCTTACTGTGCATAAAGTGGACTTAAAACAACAACTCAAACCAATATGTACAATATTATTGCTCGATATAAAGAATTGCTCCTCTTAAAAACGAATGTAAAAATTTTGAATGCCAACAATTCAAAGTCAAGTAGAGGGATATTGACGGTTGAAATCAACATCCTTTTTTCTTGGTTCGCATCCAGTGTGGCTATACCATAATGTAGTTTAAATTTATTTCCCTTTAGTGCGTGTGTGGTATTTGTGTGGTATGGTGAAATGCATTTTGCAAGTCGCAGAATTTTGTTTTCACAAAACGAAATTTGCAGAATAATTTTAATTAGATGTCTTTATCTTAAAGATTACAAGTGTTATTAATACAGATAGTGGAAGTGAAGTTTCATGATAACAAAACTGTTAATAATAATAATAATAATAATAATAATGTCGATACTGCCCAAAACAAGGAATAGTCAACGAGCCCAAATTTTATTAATCCCGCTCTGCCTGGCGACAAACGAGACTTTGGCTTCTGTGTAGACTCACAGTCAGTCTGTGTGTTCCGCACTGCCCATGCTTATTTGTTATTGCCCGCGCATCAATTTCATCCTAATCTTAGCGATTGGCCAAAAGGGACAGAAGGGAAAAATAAAACAAATCAAATCAATCAGAAGAACATAGCAGCAAATGGCTGTGCCTTTTCCAAATTGAGGATTGCTATGGCAAGTCTCGCATATAATATGAAGGTTAGGATGAATAATGAAACAGTTTGTTGTAACAAACACAACTTCATGTCCAGGTTCTATCCAGGATGAGAACCTAGGACACAGAGTTTTATGCACGTCACGCTAACCATTCAGCCACAGAGCCGAACTGAAATACTTTGTAATTGGGCGAGTGATTCCCGACACGTAAATATACAACTGGGAAGATAAATAGAAATTGTTGCAGTGGCGCCTTCAAGTCTGTGCAGAGCATTCAACCATATCAGTTTCAATACCTCAACTTGATTTTGTGGTTTCAGGGTGAATAGTATTACTTACATACTTCCGTTCATTCTGTTTCTGTCGTCCAACTTAGATATATGCTTGTTAAACATTGTGTTAGTGCGCAAGGACATGTGAAAACGCTAACATTGGGATAACCGTTAAAATTAAAGAAATGCTAATTGCATTATGGTGGATTAAGAGTGTTGTTTGTTAACTGAGTATCGCAATGACAAGTATGGAAATTTAAATCTTTGTAGTTAAGCTCAACTAAAAACTCTTGGTAAAATGTTTTATATATTCATACAAATGACTATTAATAATGTATTTAACGCGTCGCTTCTCAACGTATGGAGCGCGACCCACTGCTGGGTCTCGAGAGGACGTTTGGTGTGTCGCGAAGTCCGGCTCGAAAATTTATTTATTGTGTCTCAAACATTTATTACATTTTAATTACTAAGATACATTGTTTAACAATTTAAATTCAACCCGTGCTGTACGTAGTCTAAGCTCTTCATGTCTATTATTTGCGCTCTACGATCGTATTTTGCCGGCATCTCTCAATTTCATCATGCGTGTTTAGTTAGACTAGAGTCAATTAGTATTTTAAATTACATATTTACTTTTCTTGAAAGAAGTATACGTAATTTGATTACGCAAACGTAAAAGAGGGCTTCTTAAAGTACTCGATGTTAGCAAAAATATGATTATAAACTGGGTGCACACCCCTTCAAGTAAATTTGCCGGCGCCCATGCTTGTGTGTCCTGTGAAGTGTAATATCCTTCAAGGTGGGTCCCGAACTGAAAAAGATTGAGAACTACTTATTTAAAGGTAGTATACCTATATATTAGCATTTTCAGTTTGAGACATCACAGAGGGCGAAGGGGCGGTTTTTGAAGGACTGCTGAATTCGCCACATTATTCTTACAAGGGAAAGGGCGGGATATCGTATTGTTTCCATACATAAGAAGCACGGACTTGAAGTTTCCTATGGGATAAATTAAAACTTACGTGTAACCCTCCCCTCCTACCGCCAATAAATCTTTGGCACGCTGCTACCACGGGTCTGTACTCTAACTTTGCGCTTTTAGTCAGAGGAGACGCCTTTCTTCACACACTCACCTAATATTTCATGAAAATCCACATTCTTAGAATGTCATTCCCAATCAGTGACATTATGAATAGAAATGCGGAAATATAGCTCGCATACTTTGAAACAGTGTTCATTAAAAATAAGCCATGAAGCTTTCAAGTTGAATGGTGCTGAAACTTGGTTCAATTCAAAATTCACGTCTTGTCTAATTGTATTACTTGTCCCCATCTGTCGCCACATCGATGGCGACGCAATCGATCACGGTTAAGCTCTAGCAATTAGTAATATTTTATTATTACTGCAAGAACTGTACGTTACCTCTAGGCCTACTACGTAAATTTTCCTTCCATGCACGTTACATTAAATCATTTTATGAAGAAAAGGAATTTAGAAACATTGGTAGGGAACATCCCTAGAGAACAGTGTAATTTATTTTCATTTCTTATGCAAATATTTGCAGTTAAAAATTTGATAACAAGAGATTGTAGGCCTGGTAGCACCCCCCTCTCCTCGTGATCCAGTCTCGATCAACCTATCTGTGAACAAAAGTGAAGTATGAAGAAGAATGTTGTTCCCTAGTCACAGAGGATCACCGAACTCTACTCCGATGGAGGTACAGTCACGGACACTACCGGCTTGCAACGATTCTATTGAAAGTCAATGTATTCATTACAAGCCGGCAGTGTCCGTGACTGTAGAAGGGCTGATACTTTCGTAATGTCACTCGGATACCATATATATAGTAACATTTTGAGACGTCTCGAACGAAAGTATCCCATTTCCCAGTCAATCCGCCCATGACTAAATTTACATTGCATAGGTATATATGGTATATATGAAGTTAAGGAAACCGTCCATGAATATTTCCATTGTACCAGAAAATACACCAGGAAAAATAGGGACAGAAGGGTGTGTATTTTGGGGACAAAATATCATTGAACATACCCATAAAAACCATACGAAGATACGATATGTGGCTTTGAAAGATCGTTTATAGATTGCACTTCTCTTGAACTTGCTTTCTGGGAAGCGAGAGGTTGTATACACCTTATCCCCTTGATGTTGTCGCGAAGTACGCCGTGTTATTTTATAGTTTACCATTGTCCTCGGTCTGCTTAGCGATTTTCTTTCAATCTTCAAATTTTGTATTGCATATGGCATAGTTATAAACATAGTGATGGACAACTTGCCTACTGCTTCAGCTGCTGCTTAAAATAAGAGAATGCAAGTAAAATTACGCTATTGCAAGTTCAAATTGCGGAAGCAAACCTTATATACTTCCTTTACCCTTCGCCGACCCTTCTCCAGACTTCGAGGCGCCATGCACTGACACAGCTTGCAGAAGCATTGTTCCCAAACTTGTTTCTGTCTGACTCAAATGCTAGGGGGAATAAGGCATTGGATCGCATCCTTTCTCAACCTATGGGGCGCGACCCACAGCTGGGTCCCGAAGTCGGGCATGAGAATTTACTTACTGTCTTACAAAACCATTACATTTAAAATACTAGTATATATTGTTTCAATATTTTAAATTCAACCCGTGTTGTCCGTAGTCTAAGCTCTACATTTCTGTTATGCGCACCCTACCATTGCTTTTTACCGGCATCTCTCATTTTCAGCCTTTTCAATTATATATGTATGGTATTTTTCTAGAATGAAGTATGTGAAATCTGTTTAAGCAAGCGTAAAAGCTTAGTAAATTACTCAATGTTAGCAACAATACGTACTATTATAAACTGGGTGCACACCTCTTCAAGTAATTCTACCGGATCCCATACTTGTGGGTCCGAAGAAGTGAAATATTCTTGAAGGTGGGCCCCGGACTGAAAAAAGGTTGAGAACTACCTGATTAGAGGCCCTTGAAAAGTTTGATTCACTGATTGATTGAGTTAATTTTACTTCGCTTTTCTGCTACTTCTGGATAATCGCGAAGATAAGAATGAGTTATGAAATTGAAGAAAGGACTTTCACAAAGAATTCCAATTCCTAGGTCGGGAATAACAAGGCAACAGCATTTCCAGTGCACCATCAATATAAACGGCTTGAAAACACATTGCACCTTTGCTCGTTTCAAGATGACTGTCAGTTAGAGTCAGCGCCAGGGTGCAGGTGAAGTCCTGGAGGTCTTTAAGAGCAAATTTAGAGAAATTCGAATGACAAATAGTGCAGTCAGATGCCTTTATCATTTTTCTGAAAATTTATCCAAATGCTGTTAATACGGCCTTACTAAAAACACTTCGCTATGTGTTGCCGAACAAAGTTCATACATTGCTGAAGACATTATTAGAGTTCACACAATCAAAATTATTTGGTTATGCGATACAGTGTTGTAACGAGGCTAGAAAAAGCAATTTTACCTATCGTATATTAATTTTAAAATATTACTTCTTGTCGTAGTTTGTGTTCAAGTTTGTCCACTTGGTTATGCCAAATCACAGGAACGTAAAAGCTTTAATAACAGAAATTGGGGGAGAAATTATCCCACACAAACTAATTTGGAAGCATTAGGTGACTGTAACATCTAGAAACAATAGATTTTGTGATTATAACTTGCCTGATAATTGCAGGACAAACTTCATCTATGGAAATTGATATTGCTGAAATCACTGTCGAATTATCAGGAACGATCGATTGATTAATTTGCTATAT
Organism: Lepisma saccharinum; assembly: GCF_977018435.1. Taxonomy (NCBI): domain Eukaryota; kingdom Metazoa; phylum Arthropoda; class Insecta; order Zygentoma; family Lepismatidae; genus Lepisma; species Lepisma saccharinum. The sequence continues at coordinate 101,226,797 of NC_139230.1, read as the reverse complement.
TTTGCTTCCCTTCTTGTGCCACTTTTTGCTTATTTGCGAAGATAGGGATGAGTGATGGATGATATGATGAAATTGATGAATGGACACTCACAAACATCCATGCCCAGGCCGGGATTGAACCAGAAGCGCGATGTGCTAACCACTCCGCCATAGGGGCCGACTTATCAAGAATGAAACAAGTTTTAAAATATTACATTTCGTATGGAAATGTATCACCGAATGCATGGTCCGCGTATGCAAGGGTCGAATGACGGAGCAACCAAAATATTAACAATTGCTTCATGTTTGTTAACCCGGCGTTGGTCTACTTGTTAGCGTTGCTCTAACATTGAAATTTATGTGCTTATATATCTGTTGTAAAATACGAAAGTCTTTTGTTTTGTCACGGGCCGGAGGGAGATTATAATATGGTGGAGCAGTGGTGGCGATTAGTGGGGCGAGAGGGGTACATGCCCCCTGTTTTTCGTCACTTTTGCCCTTGCACTCTGTTAAACCTTATCTTCAAAGGGAAATACTGTCTTTGCCCCCCGGTCTTGGAACCCAATCGTCGCCACTGGGGTGGAGCATTTCCTTTCGTCATTAGGAGCTGTGCCGTTATCCTGTTAACACATTGTCTATGTTAACGTGACGCTCACGTGTCGACCAACCGTGGAATTGTTTTTTTCATTATTTTTTTTTAGTGAATTGTATTGGTCTTCTTGTACTTAAGTGATTTTTTTCTCATGATGGACAATACACACATATTGTAATGTCTCCCTTGCACTCCGTGCGCACGCCTATGAGAAGGATTGTTACTGCTGTGGCTTTCCATACAAAGTATGATTTAGAACGGTCTTCTTATCCTGAACAGGTATTGAACATTTGAAAGATCCTAGGTGATTACTTTGCAGTTCTGCCTCTTAAAGGAGGAGTTCAATGATGCATGGATTCAACACACACAGAAACGCTCAGGTCGTCAGACCTGACTCAACTTTTTATTCATTTTTATTATTTTACTTCACCTTTCTGCCACTTTTGACTAATCGCGACGATGAGGATGAAGTTGATGAAGTGACACTCGCATCCATGCCCAGTCCAGAATTCGGAACATTGGATTCCGGGCGACAAGTAAATCGAGTTCACAACCGTTGACTTCGTAGTAGCAATTGATCCCCGTTTATCTACTCGTCATTAAATGAACACTGACGTCATCGAAACTGCTACCCTCGAGATATAAATAACCATCAAGATTTAAGTTTCGGTGGTGATAAATTGTAGACAGTTGTTGCTTCATTCTGCGTGCAACATTTCATCGTAACCTAACCTCTCGATTTTAATGCAGCGTGCTGTTTGACACGCTCTTCTTTTCAACAGTTCACTTTTTAAGTCCTTAGTTATGTTGTAATTTATATAGGGTAAGCGTACTGGGACAGTCCCGTTTGAGAGGCGTGTCCCGGTTGTCCCTTCGATATTATTTAGAAACACTATTTGTACCGTTTTAGAAAAGCCTAGGGGTTAGCTTCAAAACCAAGTATAAAGTTGAGACATTTCATGATAAAAAAAGTTGAGACATTTCATGATAAAAAAAAGTTGTATTGTTTTGCGTGTGTTCCGTTATTTGTAGAGCAGTGCATAAGCGTGCCTAAGAAGCGTATATGCAGTTTCAATATGGACTTGGGACAAGACACAAACCACAAACAACTCAAATGGCAAATCTCGCAACAGATGTGTGGGGTAAGGTTTTCGAGGAGATTTACAAACGGTTGGTAAAAAATAAAGCCACTCTCGAGAAGATTGTTTGCTCTGATACATACTTCTGGCACTCCTGAAATTCAATTCAGCGTAGGGCTAACATCAAAATGTTAATCAGAAGGAACCAGAAATACTGTGTAAGTCACACCGAGATTAAAATAAATAATACCTTTTGACAACGAGAGATCATATTTCAAATAATAAAATAATAATAATGATACTTTAATTATAACAATAATTTTATAATTTGGCCTAACTGATTTTTCAGGAGGGGAGGAGGTAAACTGATCTCCTTGCGATGTCCCGTTTTGGGGTCAAAGTATTATGGTCACCCTCCTAATAGGGCGCCAGAATATCTAGCTCCTGGGTTCTCATTCCATTGTAATTATCATACTCTTACCATGAAAAGGTCTCCCGCGTATTATCTGCGGTCCCGGGTTCGAACTTAGATGAGAGCTCCAAAATTTGGGTGATGACGCAACACCACTAATATAATTCAAAGACTTAATAAGGTTCACCAGGCGGGGGAGAACCGGAAAATTTTCCACCTGTTCAAGCAGCTCTGGCGTCCACCCAGCGTCGTATAAAGTGGGTACTTGGAGGAAACTCTGGGGTTTAAAGGCGGCAAGGGACGTGGTGCTGATCACATCACCCCCACCTTCGGCCGTGATAAATCAAGTGTGAGGCCCTAACCCCACACCCCCTATACGCCTTCATGGCGTGGTGCATTGCACAGGGGAGCACTTTCCCTTCACTTTTTTAAATGGACGATCTGGCTCCTATTGAGGAAGTCTGATAACAGCGTCGACGGGACGCAATGCGCTCAACGAAGAACCCATTTGATAGTCTCTGGTCTTCAAAATGCTGTTGGACTATAGAGTGTACCTCTCCATGGCTATGCAGAGCAGCTGCGTTACATTGAAAAATTGAAACCTTCAATTACGTGAAGTCAAATTAACAATTTATTAATAGCATCTACACCCGGTGCCAATCGAAGACCAGTTCTGCCTTTCCTAATCCATTGTTACTTGATTCCACACAAGCTTTATCTTGTTCATGCTTATTAGAATTTGTTTGAAATTTGAGTTCCCGTTATCACACAAGAACTGAGAAGAAGGGAAGATGTAGAATGTTGATTGCAATACTGAAACCTGAATCATTACAACACTAACTTGAAAACAAGTTCAAGGCCGTCCTCAGAAATGTATCCACGTTGGGCCAAAGTCACTTTCAGACGTTATGTGCCTATTTGTTCGAGTTTCTAGAGAAAGCAAAGCATATAATATAGAAAATAAACATTTCTCAGTTAAGTGCATCAATATTAGTAGTATTAATATTAGGTAACAATTTCGTTTTTTGACGTTAAAATTACTTTACTTTTTGTTTTAATACTTACGCAGTAATGAAACATGAATCATAATTGGATAGTTTCATATGGCCGAGAATAGAATTTGACGTAATTTGTATCTCATCTTAGGAAATATTTATTAATACGTAAGAAATATTTTTTAAAGAAGGAGAAGTGTGGATGAGCGTCATAAAGCAATATGTATTTCGAGCAAAGCAAAACAAAATTCTAAATGGGACATTGGGAGAGGAGTGAGCAAGTGAACAGGATTTCCTTGAAACTGACAAAATCCATTTAAGTCGTCTGTTCTTTCTAAATAAGAATGAGATGGATGAGACTATTAAGAACAGTTCGCAGTGGATGTCGGAGTGAGCAAGAAACGTTTAGTAAATATATTTCTTGGAAAACTGAGTGCTAACTTTAAAGTAATAAGCATAACGGTGACTTGTGGGCCATAGAAACAAATGTTTAGAATCCGGAGCGAGCAAATCAATTGTTACTAAATACATGGTAAAAACATACAATTTGGTCCAAATTCAACAAAGTATATCTTGTCCCAAACCTCTATCCCCTGTCACGTCCCTGGTCTTGTATATATATATAAGTATCAGTGTATTAGAAACCGAATTCGTTGCCTGTGTGCTCAGAGAAGGTCTGCTTGAGACGATTCCAGACTCTTTGGCACCAGCGACCAGCTGGGTCGCTCGGAACTTGCTTTTGGCGCGGGCACGATTCGAATGGAAACAGACAACTCTGCTAGTGTTTCTTGCAGTCTAATTCTCGAATGAATATTTCACTTGCTCTCGTTGCCTTCACTAATTCTATTTAAAGCAGCCCAATAATCAAAGAACAAAATAGCTATATTGGGAACCTTTCAACAACTCCCATGTTCGCGAAATAGTACATATTGTGGTTGGTTAAGTCCACTTTATGCACAGAAAGGCTACATTGGACTGGACCTACAGTTTAAAGTATGATCCGAGGCACTTGTGCCTCCACCGGGTATCGAACTCTGGACCCCTTGATTACAAGGCGACGACGATTTCCACTGCCCCATCGGGGAGGCCCAGTACATATTGTGCCAGAATATTTTAAATAGAAGGTGTTAATTGTATTTTTGACTGTAAACACGAGAATCTAATAAAAATGTTCCTACATTTTTCATCACGTTTTAATGAAGCCAAAAATACAATGTTCAAACTTTCTTGTAATACTTTTCTAGATATCCAAGTTACAAGATGTTATAATTTCTCAATGATAACTTTGTTGCAACATTAATATATTTCTGTCATTGTAGTCATCATTTCTCAGCTAGCGTGTAGTAAACGTTCATGCAACTTCCCACTCTTCCAACTCTTTAAAATTATGCACTTTTTTGCGTGAGGCCCGCCATTATAAATTAGGAGGGAGGAAAAGAAACGGATGATACGCTCACTCAACAAGAGGCATCAGTGGTGCTTTCAAATCTGGACCGAATAACAATTTCAAGAGTCAGAACGAGTTTACACCATAGATTGAGCTGATGCACTCGTATCCGGACTGAGATTTTCTGTGTCTTCTACAGAGGACTGCAGGCATAGCAGCTTCGTCGACGGTCAATATTTTCCAAATAATTGCCTTAAATCAAGAAATGTTCCAAAATAGTGGGACATTAAGTGAGATGTAATATGTGGCTCCTTACAACTACATCCATACAACGCTGTAATGCACTTTACTTTACCCTTGCATGTTTCACATTCATATTATTTATTAGTATTCTTTGTATTAAGAGCTCTACACCTTTCCAACGACATTAAAATCTAAAGTCTTAAAATACCACAATAAAATAGGGATTGTTCATTGTATGCTCGTAGGCTTGTTGCACTACGTCGCTTTGTATTAGTAAAGACATGTTTTGTGCTGCCATTGGTTGAAAATGTTCCGTGTGTACGTCGATCCAAACTGTCTCTTTCAACGTTAGTTGGTAAAACTACACACAATAATAAAACTAGACCATATATAATTGAGACAGTTAGCTTCTTGTGCTTTTGTATTTGAGTCAGTATGTTCTGCCAAGACGACACCGTCTACTTTTTATAAGTAATTAATTGAAAGCATTTCTTGTGACTAATAAATGTCTCCCTATGTTGCTAATATCGGACTCTTGAGATATCAGTGCAGAATAATGGTGTGTTCGTATCTACCTCACTTTGGTGAAGCCACTTGTTTTATTGCGACATGTTATGAGAGTTTTTTAGTCGACATTCCAAAGAAATGTAACGCAAACATCAGATTAGGGTTGTGCTGTCACGGATACTTCTGGGTAGTAATGATTCCGTTGAAAGTTAATAGTGTTGCTACAACACAGAAGTGTCCGTGACTGTACGATATGATTATTTACCAATAATATACTTCTCCCAACTCGGCCTCGAGAACGTTGGTTCTTTACTCTTTCTTAATCGTGGTTGCGTAATGCAAGGGTGATGTGTTTGTGATATGGAGGTAGCAAGGTGGTAGAAAGGGTTATTCTTTATCCTGCGTTTGAGACTGGGTAACGACATGAAGGCTTACGATATTTAAACTTCTTGACTGTACGCTTGCTTTTGGTGCAGGTGGAACTCGGTTGTTTGAGTTGGTGTTTTAAGTCCGCTTTATGCACAGTAAGGCTAATCGGGACTAGACCTACAGTTTAAAGTGGAATCCAAACCACGAAGCGCCTCCACCGAGTATCGAACCCGGGACCCCTTGATTACAAGGCGACGAAGCAACCACTACGCCATTTTTTAAAAGGAATAACCCTAACCGGAAGTACCCCCTTTTTTCACTATTTTCATTTCTCGATTATTCTCAATTTTCAGTTTTTCTCATTTGGACAAACACAAATACCCGTGCCTTACCCGGGACTCGAACCCGGAACCCCTGGCGTCGTAGCGCGCCGTGCTAACCAGTCCGCCACGGAGGTCGACATGGCCATCGGGGAGGCCTTAGGTGAAACTCGTACCCCTCCTACTTGACTGCGAGAAGAACTACCGAAGTAAGAAAGGACCGGGCGACCGGTAAGAAAGGCGCGAAAACGAAATGCTTGTGCTAGGACGCAAAGATACACCAGCAAACTTCATGGGTGACGTGGAAGTAGAGGTCGGGTGATCAACAGTTACTGTAATTATGTGGTTGCAAGAAATGAGATTTATAAAACATTTTCTTGTCCGCTCCATTCGCGAAACAAACATTTCTGTACCCTTCACATCAAGTTTATACGTCAATCATTCATTATTAAAATTATACCCCATTTCAGGGGATCCCAAAATTTGTAGTTTCAAAATTTTTCCGCGGCGCCCAAGTTAGAATGTAGACCTAGGCCTATCTAAAACTTGCAATGCTAAGTTAGTGTTGTTAGGTTGCTTGCCTTAAGTTTAAAAATAAGCACATATTTCAAATTCAGAAACATTGTTTATGTAAAAAGGACTAAATAAGCAAAGGTTTGGAACAATCATATCTAAAACCATCTGTAGACTAACAAGTAAGTGGCATTTCAGTGAAAATATCGCACCCCGGGGCGCCGCGGAGCACACTTTGAGAACCACTGCCCTATTCAATTTTGAATCAGTTTGTGAAGAAAAGTTTAATTAAAATGTCGATTAAGACTCACACCATTATATACTTGGATAGTTTTACTGTACTGGACTTCTGGTAAATTAACACTTAATTCATTTTACAAAGAAATTAAATAAGTTACTTTTCCTTTGCTCGTTTTGCTCAAATGCACAATCTACATGGAACAGCCATCTGAAGCACCACCCTCCTCCCCCATTCTAATAACTCCAAATGAAATAAATTTTTTGTCGACTATAGTCTCCAAATTCTGTTCTCAACCAGAGAGATAAAATCAAACAGTTCTATTGCGAGTGACCCTTCACAACGATGAGGAAAGTGAGATCCTAGTTCCAGCGAATAATTCGTTAAGGCCGCTTCAGTAGATTATAGTGCACGCTGAGTGTGCACAGAAAATATAGTTTCAAATATAATGAGTGGCTTCGCAAATGATCTGCGGAGACTGTATTTGTATAAGCATTCTTTTCCTTCCCTGAGGAGAATTGAATAAAACAATGGCTTGGTGTAGCTTTCAGAGGCGAGCGGCACGTGACAAGCTTATCTTGCAAACCAGCATTCAGAAAGCGACAGGACAAGTTGCATGTGTCGCTCTGATTAGGCAGTTTTCTCAATACCGTGCTCATGTTAGCTCATGCGCGGTGAATGTTTGAATTTAAACTAACTGTGCGAGTGTCGCTTGCCGCTTGTAGCTTCTGTGTGAATTATCCGTGTCGCTTGTCGCCTGTCACTTGTCGTCTGTCGTTTGCAGCTTTTTTGGTATGTAAGGGAGATTTCACGCGAAAGCAACAACCAACACGTGTCCCTTGGAAGCGAACCAGCAGTAATGAATTGAACCTTTCGAACAGAAGCGACACGACAAGATGCAGGTGTCGCTTGTAGCTTGCGTGTCACTCTGATTTGCCAGTTTTGTTAATACTGTGCATCATGTAGCTTCGTACTTTTGTTCTCGCATGCGCGGTGAATGTTTTGCCTTATATTGAATTTTCTAATGTCGCTTGTTGCTTTGGTATAAAATTTCCATGTCGCCAGTCGCCTGCCGTTTAAGCAGATTCCAGACCGAAGCGTAAAGCGACAAGCGACAAGCCTCGGTAATCAATGCTACGTTTCGAACTGATACAGCACGGTAAGCTGCAAATATTGCATGAAGCTTGGTTGTGTCACTCAAACTTGCTATTTTATCAATGTTGTGCATCGTGACGCCTCCACTTGTTTTCGTGCACGGGCGGTGAATGTTTTAGTCTACAAGACAAAAGGGACCCGTGTCTCTTGTTGATGTGGAAGCACACTGTCGCTTGTCGCCTCCGTCAGAATTCTTCCCCTGACCCCATCAAGGAGACTTCAGATCGAAGCGACAAGTGGCAGGCGACAACCGACAGGCAACTCTGGCATGGACGTCAGCAGGTTTTTTTTCCAGGGAGGGGCAAGGAAGGTATTTTTTCCAGGGGGGCAAATAAGCCACATTTTCCCCAATGTTCCCTCAAAAAACGTTGCTTACATTTGAATTTATCATGTTCGTGCATTAATAAACACACTTATTATTGTGGCTGAAATGAAATTATATAATTTGTTTGACTTTCATTTTCCAGGGGGTGCACGGCCCCCCCTTGCCCCCCTTCCGGACACCCACGAACACTGGCGACTTCAATCTAAAGCAAGAAATTCACCGCTCATGCTCGAAAAACCTAATGCATCGACCCGCAAGCGACATGTGCAGCTTGCCCTGTCGCATCAATGCGAAAGGTCGAATTGATTACTGAGGGTTCAATTCCAAGCGATACGTATCTCTTATCGCTTGTTACCTATTGCGTTTCGCTTGGTAGCGTTCCAATAAAGAGCTTCGTTTCACAAAGTTGCGGCATGATAGGCCGCACAAGCCTGCTTTGATTTCTGAAATCTTCAAACAATACAAAAAAGTATGCAAAGTAAAAATTAGATTCAGCGATTAGGGTAAATGTAATTATTTTCTCAATTCCACAGTGGGGCAAAAACTCCGTAAGTACGGCACTGACTGCACACCAGTTAATCCCTTCCTAACTCCGCTGCGAAAGGAACTCTTCTCCCCCCCCCCTTTCCGAATGCTCTGCACCGAGACAGACACGTGCAAGCTACGCGCTCTCAATTGACGCCGTAAAGCGCGTTTCACAACTATTGCCCAATTCGTTATGGCACGTAGCTGCTTACACACAGGAAGAAATCATGTGACCTACAAGAATTGTGATTGGTTGGACGGGTTTTGCAATATTGATTGGTACCCACAACGGATGCAATTGTATTAAAATTACAACACGTAAATTAGACAGGTGATATTGGTACCAGGTTCCAACAAGAATAGTAACCATTTTTTCGTCAGGAAAACTGCATAAATGATAATTTTCAAAAACCACGGTGGTATTTGTAATCACATGCATGGTCTCGACATTTTAAAATGAATTTGATTATGCTAATTTATCAAATTATAGTGGTTCCAACAACATATGTACACTCACTCGGGCCTTATAGACCACGTTTACACGTATGTGTGTGTGTGTGTGTGTGTGTGTGTGTGTGAGTACGCAGATATATTTTCTGGAGACCGGCGTATGTTTAAACACCTTTCTTAATGGGACCAAAAAAATTGTTGGGACTTTTTGCCGGTCCCAACATGGAAAAGGCCATTTCGAGACTCCTGAGACCCCTTGCGACCTGTACGCAAAGTATTTCGAAGGTACCAAAAAGTTCATATTTGTTGGATTAGTGTTTATATGGCTGTGTTACACTCTGCCACCTGCTGGTGAAACCTGGTACCTTCAAGGCGGTGTTAAACTGTGGTGTTTATTCGCATCTCTTGGGACCAGGCAGTGTGGGTGTGTAAAATCTTGGATCTACTTCGCATGTATTGGTACCAAACATCCCAGGGGGTTGAGGGGCATAGAAAAGTATGCGCGGCGGCCGACGGGATTTCCCGCTCGCCTGGTCGTCTTGTTGCTACCGAGCTGTCAATGTTGCCAACTTAAAACTTTGGAGCCACTTCTGTTTTTCTATTTTCTTCTAACCCTCTGTTGGGAAATCACACTTTTTCCGCGTATCAGCCTGTAAGAACGAGCGCACTAGTGACCTCTTTTCACGCCCTTTGAACTACTTAGAGAGCTACCAGCCACATTTCACGTTTACCACATTATAAAGCATGGCACATTTTACAGTTTACGTGGAAAACGGTGTTTGAATTATTGTGGCACTTACAGCGTTTACAAATTTTAGTCTTCAATTGATGAATCGACTCTAACGAACATCCATGCCCAGACCGGGATTCGAACCAGGGAACCCTGGCGTCGTAGCGCGATGTACTAAACACTCAACCACGGGGTTCGGCTTTAATCCTGCAATCACACAAAATGCTACAATATAATTTCTTCCTCCAAATGTAACTTCCCGGCGATCTTTCGTCACCCCGGGACTGCTGGCGTTTTTGAATACATAGAATTTTATTCCAGCTCGTACCACTTTAGTAACAATAATAATCAGTTAATTAATTAATAGTTGAGTTTTACTAAATATTGGTAAATACAGATAAATCCATTTGTAAAGCTCATTTTCTTCCATAGCCAGGAAACAAAGAGTAGAGTTATGACATGTTATCAGAAACTCTCGTTACTTGTCTCCATTCAAGCATGATGAAAAAAAATAATTGATCGAGAAAAATAAATTATTATTAAAAAAAATAAGAATGGAGATTTCTGACCAAAGCGACAAGCGATCAGGCAAAAGGGAGGGTGTATTCATATCGAAGTGACAAGTGACACAGGTACCTCAGTCTGCAAACAAGCCTTTTTCTCAAGGCGACACGTTGCATGACATTCATGACTTTCAAAAATGGAAGGCGACAAGCGACACGTTTCGCTGAGAAACAATGATGCAACATTTTGAAACTAAGAAGCACGTCTCGCCTGTTGCTTCCGTTTGTCAATATCGTGAATTGGGTCACCTAGGTCTGGTGTTCGGGCTTTTACAGTGAATGCTTTCTTGAATACTGAAGTGGCTCGTCTTTCTTTTCGCTCGTTACTTCGGTTTGAACTTCAGTGTCACTTGCAGCCGTCGTTTGCTACTTGTTGATTGTCGCTTCGGTTTAATATCGCTCTGTAAGAAAGCATTAAACGCGTAGGCATGACCACCAGACCGAAGCAACACGATAACGTTCCCAGTGCGTGAAACATGCATGGCACGTGTAGTTTGTCGTGTCACATTTGTTCGAAAGTTTTATTTATTTAAGAATTTTTGTTTCCAAAGCTATTTTTTCTTCGGTACGAAAGTTCCATTCGGACGAAGCGACGAGCAACAAGGGGTTTCAAACTGAACTAACAAGCAACCCGTGCAGCATAAAAGTATAAGCATTTATTATTGAGTGTTTGTTTCCAAGTAACACCGTCGCTTCTTGCTTCTGTCTGGAAGCATCAAAATATTCGTAACACAGGATCCCTAGTCGTAGAACACGGAGGCAAGCGTTTATATTTCTCAAGGTTAACTGCTTGATCGCAATGCTTAACTACATTTAATTTCAATGTAGTTCTTTTTTTAACAGTCGTGTTTGGCAACACTGATAAGTGAAGCGAAGTTTTCACTCTCGCCTCTGCAGCGACGCCGAAACCGTGGAGAGAGAGAGCTGTGGATGTCTTTTTGCAACGTTGCATGATACACGTATTGCACGTCTTGTCCAATCGCTCGCTCTGTTTAACGTGCTACTTGATAAGAAGAGAAACTCACCACCCGACAACGTCGCAGAGGGAACACAACCGCCTCCCTGCTTGCAGAAAGTTCACCGCGCATTTTCTCCCTGCGTCTGTTGTCACGGTATCTTGTCTTGATCTCTCTATTGCGTAAGTTTAACAAAGTAGGAACTGTGTCCTGCCCCTCACTTCGGTTTGCGTGTGTGTGTTCAAAGTTCAAATGTAAAGAGATAACATACAAATACTTACGCAAAATATTCGCATTATTATATGCGTATAATGCAATTTCCTATACATAAAACAACAATGTGAACAATGAAATGTGCATTTGATAATAATCCCCACCAGAAAACTTTGAGGAAGGGAAAAAACCTCGAGTTCAAGACATGGATATCATTTTTTTCTGATAAATAATGCCTGGAAACAACATGTAACGTTACTTGCCTTCTAGGATCTTAACGAATATGTTAATTCCACTCTAGTAAACATTACTTTCAAGATGGGAAAATAAAATATAAACGACATAAATACTCTTCCCGTTTCTACATTTAGAGTCGTGTATTTTATTGCATTTTATAACTAATAATGCAATGAAGTAAATGGTCACACAGTATTCAGGTTTAGTGAAAGATAGAGCATTCCTTCCCTCAGTGTAGTCTCTATAAAAGATTATTTAGAGAGTTACAGAAGAAAATGTACTTGAAGGGACAGCGAAGTGATAGGTAGATTTTATGCCATCTAAATATATGTGGCGACTGCTACAAAAGGTAAAGTTCTCCCCTGATAATGATATGGCTCCACACATTCTCGATCTCTGTCGTAGTTAAGGAGACATGAATGATCAACACGCTCTGATGTAATCTACGGGTCCCGGGTTCGACACCCGCTGGAGGCACATGGCATAGTGGTTCGGATCCCACTTTAAACTGTAGGTCCAGTCCCGTTTAGCCTTACTGTGCATAAAGTGGACTTAAAATACCAAATCAATCAATCAATCAAAATCTACGTTCTAATGAAGCATTATTATGGGAAGTGTCCTTAAAACGAACATATTCAGTAGATTCGATTCTATTTAAGCTCACCTTCGTAAAGGAAATGTTAGCACAGTGCGTTACGACGGTAGGGTTGATCGGGGCAAGTTGATACGGAGGCAAGTTGATACATTGCCATTTACGAGGGAACGCTCATTAGCTGGGTAATATCCGTTAAACAGAAGACGCCGTTCACCAGTCCCTATTTCCTGAGCGTGTGCATGGCTAACGAACAATTTTGTGCGACAAGTTATCCGACCAAGTGTATTTTTCAGGGTGTAAAGTAACTTTCTTGGATGTTGTTTGAAGTCTCCTGGTGGACTTACATGAACTGCGAAAGTAGCAGGTATCTGCGCCAGTGGATGTTGCTATTTAATATTCGCAATTTAATTGCACGGGTGTTAATTAATTTGCACGGTTGTTAATTAATTTGCATGTACTTAGAACTAATTTGCACGTACTTAGAACTAATTTGCATGTACTTAGAATACTTTACATTTATGTATTTGCATGTTTATAACTTTTATGAATATATAATTATTTATTTTATGAAAAATATGTATATAGAAGGTAATTAGAGGTACTAAACGCTATGCATATGGTTTTATATTCATTACTGCAAAGTATGTAATGTATAAATCGATAATAATTAATGTTTATAGTATTGAAAATAAGTTTTCTATGGTTTATGAACCGCTATGAAAGGTGGTATTGGGTGTAGGTACAGGTCCAATTACGATTTGGGACGGTCCCGGTATTCGAACCCGCGATATGCAACGGTAATAAATGGTTAGGCCTATAGTGTATACAATGTATGTAATAATTTCATTATGTTATGAAAGACGGTGGTCTCAGACGCTAGACAGAATACTGTCTCCGAATTTCAACTCTGCGCTGAGGATAGACGAGAAAGGAATTTGGGAGATGAGCGGTCAAGGTCAAATGACGTCACACCGTCAGAACAAAGAAAAAACCCGATTGACCAATCAGAGAACGCGTCGGTAGATTTTCAGAACCGGTTTCTCCAAGGTCAACTATAACGCAAGAACAGGGGAAAGCTATGCAATACTGTAGGGCAGGGGAGGGATTCAACCAGACAACAAAGGATGTCTGCGAATGCGCAGCAAGGGTCAAATTTTTGAACCGGTTTCCGCCGTCAATTAATATTCCGCGCAGGTTTGCCTCCAGGGCACTGGACGCTTTAGGGCAGGTTTTAGGCTAGAGCGCTTGCATGTCAGAACAGGTTTCTGTCTAAGTAACCCAAGGTTGCCCAGTACACAAGAAAAAATGATTTTTGGATACCCAATTAGATTGGAGCGAGAATTTTACCTTGAACAAGGAAAACGAAGCGTAAGGGTTTCTTATCTGTACTATGAAGAAGGAAGAGCTATCAGGGACGGGGACTACAGTTTTCACCATTTGCTTTTATCACGGGGTAACGAACCTAGGACCCTTTGATTATTGATTTAGGTAGTAAATTTATGTTACTGTGTGCTATTTAACATAATATTGAGTTTATTTTTTACCAAACTTTGACTTTATGTCAAACATTTTTCCAGCTTATCCTTATTTTTATTCAAATTACTCAATTTAAACGATTCTAGCAAGAGTTTTTATTATATTTTCAACACACAAACTGCGTTCTTCAATTTTTAATTGTTTATTTTTCAAGTTTTGGACACACAAAGACTTTTTTTTCAACTTTTAATTTATTATTTTACAAGTTTATGCTTATTTTTATCAAAATAACACAATTCAATCTGTTCAGGAAAGATTTTTAGTTAGATTTTCGACACACAAAGTGTGTGTTCTCAACTTCTATCTGTTTATTTCACAAGTTTAGGCTTATTATTACCAAAATAACACAATTCAATTTGTTCAGGAAATATTTTTAGTTACATTTTCGATACACAAAGTGCGCTTAGTCAACTTTTAACTTATTATTTCACAACTTTATGTTAATTTTTTTACCAAAATAACACTATTTATACTATTCAGGAAATACTTTTAGTTACATATTCGACACACAAAGTGTGTGTTCTCAACTTCTGTTTATTTCACAAGTTTAGGCTTATTATTACCAAAATAATACAATTCAATCTGTTCAGGAAAGACTTTCAGTTACATTTTCGACACACAAAGTGTGTGTTCTCAACTTTTATCTGTTTATTTCACAAGTTTAGCCTAATATAGCACGATTTGAATGTGTTTTTTATTACATTTTGGACACACACACACATTTACACACACACACACACACACACACACACACTTACATATACACACACACACACACAGAGAGAGAGAGAGAGAGGGAGAGAGAGAGAGAGATTTTCAATTTTAAGTTTATTTTACCAAAGTAAGACGACTTAGTCTATTCAGGAAAGTTTTCAATTATATTTTGGATGCAAAAGTATAATTTGTCAAGTTCTACCCTTTTATTTTACAAGTTTAGGCTTATTATTACTCAAATAACACAATTTCATATATTCAGGCAACATTTTGTTTGTTATATTTTACTCACAAAGACATTTTTTCAATCTTTAGTTTATTATTTCACAAGTTTGTGTAATTTTTTATTCTAATAACACAATTTCAACTATTCAGGCAACATTTCTTATTGAAATTTGGATTTACAAAGAGATTTTTTAAATCTTTGTATTAAATTTTCTATTTATTGCGTTTTGTATCTCACATTCACTAATTTTTAAAGTTTTATTTTTTATTGTTTCTAAAAACTAAAGAAAAAAGTATTTTTTAAATAAAAGTTGTTTTATTGTTTTCGGTTTTCAGATTTCCACTATGCTATTTTTGGTTCTGTATTTCTATATTAGGATATTACAAAGTTCTAAGGTGTGTATAATATTTTTAAGTATTTTCAGGGTGTATTTGTTAATGCATTTGGATGATAACTATTAGGTTTTTGGACGAACTAATGTTAAGAATATTTCAACCAATCAGAAAACGCGTCGGTTTTATTTCAACCAATTAGAAAACGCGTTGGTTTTATTTCAACCAATCAGAGAAAGCGCCAGTTTTCCTTATGAGGTATAAAACTGCGTAAAAGCAAGCAGAAGATATTTGAGAAGTATTTTTGAAGCATTGTGTCAGAGAAGATATCAAGTTCTGATTATTGGCCCAGAGTTTCAGACAAAGAACTCAAGAGAAGCTATAATTAAGGTAAATGATTTTTTTTATATGTAGTGTGTTTTTAATAATGCGTAAATCCAAATATTGAAACGAAGGAAAAGTCAATGCAAACCAAAAAGAATATGCGTAATGTGAACAAGTACTACAACTATTTTTCTATTTTTCAGGTGCTTCTAATTTTGTATGTGTGACTGGAAAGGACCATTAGCAAAAGATGGCGTTTTAAGCTCTACAAACATGGCTAACCACACTACGGTGAGTACCTTGCAAGAGATTTTACCATTGGAATGTATATTTTCAAACTAGTTTTTGAAATAATATATAAATCCAGAAAACAAAGAAACGAAGAAAAAGTAAATACCAAAATGAATATGCGTAATGTGAACAAGTACTACAACTATGTTTCTATTTTTCAGGTGCTCTTATTTGTGTACCTGTGAGTGGAAGGATCTGTTACTGAAAATGGCGTCAACGAAGTAACCGACAAGGGCATGAGTAACATGATTTCAGATGTTATCCATAAGGATTGTGTGTTGGAGACTTTGACACCTAGCAAGTATATTATATGCAGGGGTTGCTATCTAAATGTAGGCAACCATTTTTATGAGTGCGACTGCGTATGCTGTAAAGAAGAATTTCTGATTTCCGAATGTTTTCCTATTTGCCAAGGGGAAAGCTGTTTGAATGAATGCCAGCATTGTGTTGAGTGGATGTGCGAGAGAATCCAGTGTTATTTGCAGGATCAGGACAATACAAAACATATTTTTGATTTTTATATTACTAACCACGAGGATGTTGCGGATGCTTTGACGGCACACGAGGTACAGACAGAATACAAAGCTTTTTATAGTGTGTTATGTGAAATTTCAAACAATATCGAACTAGTGAAAACTCTTATAGATCCTATACGCTCAGCAGAGCTTACTTATGGTAGCACAGGATTTTTGTGAGAGTTGAATAAAGAGAGACTGACCAATAACAGCGAAAATGGTGCAATACATTATTGATGTACAAGGATTTATTTATAACAGAAAATTTATATTGCGTGAGGTTTGTGTGAGTTCTACAAATTTCGACACTGTGTATTATGCGCTTGTGAGTGTTCCTGATTATTTCAAAGAGAACAAAGAATCGCGCTGGGTTAAAGACAATATCCATGCATTAATGTATGATATTCCTTGTGGATGTGAAATATACTATGTCCGGAGGGCAGTTAGGAATTTGAACTGTCAAGGTGGTACATTTTTCTGCAAAGGAAAATCCCAAATTATCAAAGATTTGTTTAATATTGATAACATTGTTGATTTACAAACTGTAAACTGTCCATCCCTTAAGAATTTGTATATGTTTCAAGGAGGATTGTGCAAGTATCATTCTGATACTTCTCCCCCAGCTGAACAAGGTTGCGCATTCAGAAATGTTCAAAGACTTGTATGTTGGTACAATAATAAAGATATTAAGGTGTAATGTATTTTAGTGCAAATAATAAAGATTTGTGAAAAAGAAATGTTTTTTATGTTGTTATTTAGTCTTAAAGCCTGCATTCAAGGTAGGGTAAGGACGGGGCAAACGGACACCCTAAGGATATATTGCAAAATAACTATCAAACTGTTTATTGAAAAATTACATTTATGGTCGATATAGAAAGTGTGAACATTGAGCTAACAAATAGTACAATGTATAATTCAAAATAATGAACGTTGTCCTCCAAATTGTTAAATGAATCAGTGAGTGTAGCAGTGTCCGTTTGCCCCACCATGGCGGGGCAAACGGACATGTGAGAGGGGCAAATGGACACTAGCTCATTTATGGACTGTCATGTCTCTCAGAAGAAGAACACACAAAGTATGGGTCATTTCCATTTGCAACGCACTTTACGTGGAACCAGACAGAACACACTAAGCACTGCACCCAGTGTTGACCCTGCTTGTACACAACGTTGCATACACGGCACACATCTTTTGCGGTGCGTTTAACATGCTTTCCCAGTCTTGATGTTTGATTAGCTGCAGTCAGTTTTTCTCTTTGAGGCGAGCGATGAAAGAAGGATGGATCCGTTAATAAGTGCGATTCCCCCGTTTTTCGTTTCCTGCTCGAGGTCCCAGAAGTTGTTGGCAAGAGGTTGAGTTCTTGAAATCTTCCTTGGGATGAGGAATCGTCTGTCGCTAAAGGTTCTGGTGATCGCTGATCTTGACGATTCACTTCATGGACAGTTCCAGGAATAAATGCGTGCTCAGGCAGGCGTTGTGGAGTAAATGGATGAATCCCACACGCATGAAACCCATTTACTGCATTCCTCACTGTGGCCGCACGATTCCAAGCCTCTGCAAAAATGCCACCAAAGGCCACTTTATTGATACCTTTCCCCGGATTTCTTCGCACGTAAACTCTACAGCCGTCGTTGTAAAATGTTTTAAGTGGCCCAAAGAACGAAACGTCGAGCGGCTGAAGTTTGTGTGTGCTGTGTGAAGGTAAACACAGAAGGTATACCTCCACTGCATTTGAAACCGTAGTGTGCTGGCCAAATTTCGGAATTTGCACGTTGCTACTCACCCGTCTCTGTAAAGTGATCCGCGGAACAGACAATGTTCTTTCGGCTGTAGCTAGAGGCATGCCATCTTGTACTGCATTAACAGCCCTCTGCATATTGTCATCTGTCCAGGAACAGCGGTCTGTGGATCGTTCACGATGTCGCACTATCCTGTAACAAGGACACATTATTTTAGAAAGGCATACATCTGAAGGGTAAAACATGTATTACATACAATTCGCACATGTCCTTTCGACTTTGAGTTAAATGTAGATTAGTTGCTGAATTACATAATACCTTATAGTATTTAAATGATATGCACTTTATGCATGTCCGTTTGCCCCAACACAAGCCTGTCCGTTCGCCCCGCCTGTAGCCTTGGGCTTTACATTTTCGAAAAAGCCCACCAGATGGCAGCAGCATGTTGCCACAGGCTGTGTATGTCGAGGAGGCAATGACATATAGACACTACAAAGCGCAACTTTGGCGGGATCATCATAATCCAAGCAATCCTTATGTTCCGCACACAGATTTTTACTGTTTAGGTTTTTGCTAGTACAAATATCCTTACCTGGTCAGGTTTTACGGCTTGATTCGCGTTCTTCTTCAAGATTTCAACCGATGTTCAACACACCTTCTCGCCAACGTTCTGCTTCAAATCACAATGCCAACCGATGCACTGTTGCAAACTTCAAAGCCAAATTATTCGTGTTTTTCTTAGGGACCGTCCGTTTGCCCCGGTGTCCGTTTGCCCCGTCCTTACCCTATTTTCAAGTATTACCGTTTTTTTTTGAGTGATTGACTTAATACCAGGAGTTATACGAGCCGTATTTTAACTACAATCACTATATGTCTATGAGGACTAAAATCCACTGATTGAACCTTAAAGCTTAGGCTTACTATGTATATTGATTACTCACAGGACAACACGAATCTTACAGAGGATTGTAGGAGGCATAGGCCCACACGCCACAGCCTTATTAGCCTGCAAGAACAACTTATGTGTTGAATTGTGACTGTTTAGAAATAATATTTATAAAGTTTAAAATCATTTTCATTAGATTACATATATATTTTGGATTCAAATAAAACACTCAAGTTAAGTTTTTTAAGTTTATTTTTATTTAATATACAAATATAGAATATATCAAATTTACATATATGAAAAATACTCTACCAAAGAGCAAAAGTCACATAGGGATTACGATTTAGCCGATGCTGAAATTCTTCCATGAGGGATTTGTAGTAAGAGAGAAATTTTAGTCATTGGTTAAAGTTGAGGGTGACTCCACCAGAGATGTTGGTGATTTCCACTTTTATGTTTTCTCCACTGCCCTCGAAGGTGAAGTAAAGTTCTTCTATAATGTTTATAGATCTGAACCTGTCTTCTCGTGTGGGGAATCTGTTTTTGTAAGTGTCGAAGATCGCATCTGATTTGTACACGCATGATGGGTACTCTTCTCTATTTAGGACAATGTAATTTTTTTCATGTTTCAAAATCAATTCAGTGTTTGTCAAAGTACCTCGAATAATGATATCCATGTTGGCATCGATGATGAATCTGGTTTCTGGTTTTATGTTGTTCATTTGGTGGGTACCTCGGATAGACTGCATTTTGGTTTGCTATCAATAAAAAGTTTTAAAAATATGCAACTAGTGCTACAAAAGGAACGGAAATTATCGACAATTTCTGGATTATAACTAAAATTCAGTTTGCCTTTTACATATCCAATATTTACAGACCAACACTAACTAGACTTCGATTTATATAAATGTAGCAGGAACTATACTTCTGAGAATCCAATTATATTAGGATTATATGTTAAACATATAAAAAACCAGATCATTCTATGTAAGTATATTTATATTGACTGGATTATTTAACAGATCAAACAGAAAGAAGGCAAAATCCACTAAACGTAGGTGATTGCAAGAAAATAACTAGGTCAAGGAGTGACCAACAGTGAGCTGAGGTTATATATAGAGGGTCGCTCTTTATAATTTTTACCTTCGCTGGATCGGTGAAGGAACGCACTTGTGGGCGGTAGAACCTGAATGGGCTTCACCAAGACATCGGAGACTCGAAGCAGATGTCTTGGTGGATGAACCCAAGTAGGGTCATAGGCGCTAGGGTCAATTTGGTCATTTTTTTGTATGAGGAACCAATTTGGCCAACTTCCAAATTAACTTACATTGCTTATAACTAATTAAATTTGAAGAAAAATTATAATCTTTTAGACTGTAAACATATTTTATATTTAGGCTGTACAAGATCCGATGACAAAATTAAAAAATGGTAACCACCCAGACAGGGACACGAACCCTGGACAGATAGGTTAAAACCCTAATGCTATACAAACTAAGCTATCTGGGCACAAGGTATTCTTTTCTTGAAAAGTTAGTTATGTTAAGAAATATCATTTGAGAACATTTTTGATCTGGGTCGACAGAGAAGGAGACAGCATTTCCAAAATTTTACAGACTGGATGTATTTTACCATTATAGAGGCCTTTACTATATGTAATTCGAAACTCTAGAGTTCAGTTAGCTTTCAAAATTGAGGTTACATAGCATAGGTCTGTAAATATTGGATATGTAAAAGGCAAACTGAATTTTAGTTATAATCCAGAAATTGTCGATAATTTCCGTTCCTTTTGTAGCACTAGTTGCATATTTTTAAAACTTTTTATTGATAGCAAACCAAAATGCAGTCTATCCGAGGTACCCACCAAATGAACAACATAAAACCAGAAACCAGATTCATCATCGATGCCAACATGGATATCATTATTCGAGGTACTTTGACAAACACTGAATTGATTTTGAAACATGAAAAAAATTACATTGTCCTAAATAGAGAAGAGTACCCATCATGCGTGTACAAATCAGATGCGATCTTCGACACTTACAAAAACAGATTCCCCACACGAGAAGACAGGTTCAGATCTATAAACATTATAGAAGAACTTTACTTCACCTTCGAGGGCAGTGGAGAAAACATAAAAGTGGAAATCACCAACATCTCTGGTGGAGTCACCCTCAACTTTAACCAATGGCTAAAATTTCTCTCTTACTACAAATCCCTCATGGAAGAATTTCAGCATCGGCTAAATCGTAATCCCTATGTGACTTTTGCTCTTTGGTAGAGTATTTTTCATATATGTAAATTTGATATATTCTATATTTGTATATTAAATAAAAATAAACTTAAAAAACTTAACTTGAGTGTTTTATTTGAATCCAAAATATATATGTAATCTAATGAAAATGATTTTAAACTTTATAAATATTATTTCTAAACAGTCACAATTCAACACATAAGTTGTTCTTGCAGGCTAATAAGGCTCTGGCGTGTGGGCCTATGCCTCCTACAATCCTCTGTAAGATTCGTGTTGTCCTGTGAGTAATCAATATACATAGTAAGCCTAAGCTTTAAGGTTCAATCAGTGGATTTTAGTCCTCATAGACATATAGTG
Source organism: Lepisma saccharinum (assembly GCF_977018435.1). NCBI lineage: Eukaryota > Metazoa > Arthropoda > Insecta > Zygentoma > Lepismatidae > Lepisma > Lepisma saccharinum. The sequence goes on along the minus strand of NC_139230.1, from coordinate 101,205,240 downwards.
ATTGTAGTTAAAATACGGCTCGTATAACTCCTGGTATTAAGTCAATCACTCAAAAAAAAAACGGTAATACTTGAAAATAGGGTAAGGACGGGGCAAACGGACACCGGGGCAAACGGACGGTCCCTAAGAAAAACACGAATAATTTGGCTTTGAAGTTTGCAACAGTGCATCGGTTGGCATTGTGATTTGAAGCAGAACGTTGGCGAGAAGGTGTGTTGAACATCGGTTGAAATCTTGAAGAAGAACGCGAATCAAGCCGTAAAACCTGACCAGGTAAGGATATTTGTACTAGCAAAAACCTAAACAGTAAAAATCTGTGTGCGGAACATAAGGATTGCTTGGATTATGATGATCCCGCCAAAGTTGCGCTTTGTAGTGTCTATATGTCATTGCCTCCTCGACATACACAGCCTGTGGCAACATGCTGCTGCCATCTGGTGGGCTTTTTCGAAAATGTAAAGCCCAAGGCTACAGGCGGGGCGAACGGACAGGCTTGTGTTGGGGCAAACGGACATGCATAAAGTGCATATCATTTAAATACTATAAGGTATTATGTAATTCAGCAACTAATCTACATTTAACTCAAAGTCGAAAGGACATGTGCGAATTGTATGTAATACATGTTTTACCCTTCAGATGTATGCCTTTCTAAAATAATGTGTCCTTGTTACAGGATAGTGCGACATCGTGAACGATCCTCAGACCGCTGTTCCTGGACAGATGACAATATGCAGAGGGCTGTTAATGCAGTACAAGATGGCATGCCTCTAGCTACAGCCGAAAGAACATTGTCTGTTCCGCGGATCACTTTACAGAGACGGGTGAGTAGCAACGTGCAAATTCCGAAATTTGGCCAGCACACTACGGTTTCAAATGCAGTGGAGGTATACCTTCTGTGTTTACCTTCACACAGCACACACAAACTTCAGCCGCTCGACGTTTCGTTCTTTGGGCCACTTAAAACATTTTACAACGACGGCTGTAGAGTTTACGTGCGAAGAAATCCGGGGAAAGGTATCAATAAAGTGGCCTTTGGTGGCATTTTTGCAGAGGCTTGGAATCGTGCGGCCACAGTGAGGAATGCAGTAAATGGGTTTCATGCGTGTGGGATTCATCCATTTACTCCACAACGCCTGCCTGAGCACGCATTTATTCCTGGAACTGTCCATGAAGTGAATCGTCAAGATCAGCGATCACCAGAACCTTTAGCGACAGACGATTCCTCATCCCAAGGAAGATTTCAAGAACTCAACCTCTTGCCAACAACTTCTGGGACCTCGAGCAGGAAACGAAAAACGGGGGAATCGCACTTATTAACGGATCCATCCTTCTTTCATCGCTCGCCTCAAAGAGAAAAACTGACTGCAGCTAATCAAACATCAAGACTGGGAAAGCATGTTAAACGCACCGCAAAAGATGTGTGCCGTGTATGCAACGTTGTGTACAAGCAGGGTCAACACTGGGTGCAGTGCTTAGTGTGTTCTGTCTGGTTCCACGTAAAGTGCGTTGCAAATGGAAATGACCCATACTTTGTGTGTTCTTCTTCTGAGAGACATGACAGTCCATAAATGAGCTAGTGTCCATTTGCCCCTCTCACATGTCCGTTTGCCCCGCCATGGTGGGGCAAACGGACACTGCTACACTCACTGATTCATTTAACAATTTGGAGGACAACGTTCATTATTTTGAATTATACATTGTACTATTTGTTAGCTCAATGTTCACACTTTCTATATCGACCATAAATGTAATTTTTCAATAAACAGTTTGATAGTTATTTTGCAATATATCCTTAGGGTGTCCGTTTGCCCCGTCCTTACCCTACCTTGAATGCAGGCTTTAAGACTAAATAACAACATAAAAAACATTTCTTTTTCACAAATCTTTATTATTTGCACTAAAATACATTACACCTTAATATCTTTATTATTGTACCAACATACAAGTCTTTGAACATTTCTGAATGCGCAACCTTGTTCAGCTGGGGGAGAAGTATCAGAATGATACTTGCACAATCCTCCTTGAAACATATACAAATTCTTAAGGGATGGACAGTTTACAGTTTGTAAATCAACAATGTTATCAATATTAAACAAATCTTTGATAATTTGGGATTTTCCTTTGCAGAAAAATGTACCACCTTGACAGTTCAAATTCCTAACTGCCCTCCGGACATAGTATATTTCACATCCACAAGGAATATCATACATTAATGCATGGATATTGTCTTTAACCCAGCGCGATTCTTTGTTCTCTTTGAAATAATCAGGAACACTCACAAGCGCATAATACACAGTGTCGAAATTTGTAGAACTCACACAAACCTCACGCAATATAAATTTTCTGTTATAAATAAATCCTTGTACATCAATAATGTATTGCACCATTTTCGCTGTTATTGGTCAGTCTCTCTTTATTCAACTCTCACAAAAATCCTGTGCTACCATAAGTAAGCTCTGCTGAGCGTATAGGATCTATAAGAGTTTTCACTAGTTCGATATTGTTTGAAATTTCACATAACACACTATAAAAAGCTTTGTATTCTGTCTGTACCTCGTGTGCCGTCAAAGCATCCGCAACATCCTCGTGGTTAGTAATATAAAAATCAAAAATATGTTTTGTATTGTCCTGATCCTGCAAATAACACTGGATTCTCTCGCACATCCACTCAACACAATGCTGGCATTCATTCAAACAGCTTTCCCCTTGGCAAATAGGAAAACATTCGGAAATCAGAAATTCTTCTTTACAGCATACGCAGTCGCACTCATAAAAATGGTTGCCTACATTTAGATAGCAACCCCTGCATATAATATACTTGCTAGTTGTCAAAGTCTCCAACACACAATCCTTATGGATAACATCTGAAATCATGTTACTCATGCCCTTGTCGGTTACTTCGTTGACGCCATTTTCAGTAACAGATCCTTCCACTCACAGGTACACAAATAAGAGCACCTGAAAAATAGAAACATAGTTGTAGTACTTGTTCACATTACGCATATTCATTTTGGTATTTACTTTTTCTTCGTTTCTTTGTTTTCTGGATTTATATATTATTTCAAAAACTAGTTTGAAAATATACATTCCAATGGTAAAATCTCTTGCAAGGTACTCACCGTAGTGTGGTTAGCCATGTTTGTAGAGCTTAAAACGCCATCTTTCACTAATGGTCCCTTCCAGTCACTCATACAAAATTAGAAGCACCTGAAAAATAGAAAAATAGTTGTAGTACTTGTTCACATTACGCATATTCTTTTTGGTTTGCATTGACTTTTCCTTCGTTTCAATATTTGGATTTACGCATTATTAAAAAACACACTACATAATAAAAAAAAAATCATTTACCTTAATTATAGCTTCTCTTGAGTTCTTTGTCTGAAACTCTCGGCCAATAATCACAACTTGATATCTTCTCAGACACAATGCTTCAAAAATACTTCTCAAATATCTTCTGCTTGCTTTTACGCAGTTTTATACCTCATAAGCAAAACTGGCGCTTTCTCTGATTGGTTGAAATAAAACCAACGCGTTTTCTAATTGGTTGAAATAAAACCGACGCGTTTTCTGATTGGTTGAAATATTCTTAACATTAGTTCGTCCAAAAACCTAATAGTTATCATCCAAATGCATTAACAAATACACCCTGAAAATACTTAAAAATATTATACACACCTTAGAACTTTGTAATATCCTAATATAGAAATACAGAACCAAAAATAGCATAGTGGAAATCTGAAAACCGAAAACAATAAAACAACTTTTATTTAAAAAATACTTTTTTCTTTAGTTTTTAGAAACAATAAAAAATAAAACTTTAAAAATTAGTGAATGTGAGATACAAAACGCAATAAATAGAAAATTTAATACAAAGATTTAAAAAATCTCTTTGTAAATCCAAATTTCAATAAGAAATGTTGCCTGAATAGTTGAAATTGTGTTATTAGAATAAAAAATTACACAAACTTGTGAAATAATAAACTAAAGATTGAAAAAATGTCTTTGTGAGTAAAATATAACAAACAAAATGTTGCCTGAATATATGAAATTGTGTTATTTGAGTAATAATAAGCCTAAACTTGTAAAATAAAAGGGTAGAACTTGACAAATTATACTTTTGCATCCAAAATATAATTGAAAACTTTCCTGAATAGACTAAGTCGTCTTACTTTGGTAAAATAAACTTAAAATTGAAAATCTCTCTCTCTCTCTCTCCCTCTCTCTCTCTCTCTCTGTGTGTGTGTGTGTGTGTGTATATGTAAGTGTGTGTGTGTGTGTGTGTGTGTGTGTGTAAATGTGTGTGTGTGTCCAAAATGTAATAAAAAACACATTCAAATCGTGCTATATTAGGCTAAACTTGTGAAATAAACAGATAAAAGTTGAGAACACACTTTGTGTGTCGAAAATGTAACTAAAAGTATTTCCTGAACAGATTGAATTGTGTTATTTTGGTAATAATAAGCCTAAACTTGTGAAATAAACAGATAGAAGTTGAGAACACACACTTTGTGTGTCGAATATGTAACTAAAAGTATTTCCTGAATAGTATAAATAGTGTTATTTTGGTAAAAAAATTAACATAAAGTTGTGAAATAATAAGTTAAAAGTTGACTAAGCGCACTTTGTGTATCGAAAATGTAACTAAAAATATTTCCTGAACAAATTGAATTGTGTTATTTTGGTAATAATAAGCCTAAACTTGTGAAATAAACAGATAGAAGTTGAGAACACACACTTTGTGTGTCGAAAATCTAACTAAAAATCTTTCCTGAACAGATTGAATTGTGTTATTTTGATAAAAATAAGCATAAACTTGTAAAATAATAAATTAAAAGTTGAAAAAATGCTTTGTTAATTTAAAATATAATAAAAAAATGTTTCCTGAATAGATAAAATTGCGTTATTTTGGTAAAATAATAAATTAAAAGTTGAAAAAAAAGTCTTTGTGTGTCGAAAACTTGAAAAATAAACAATTAAAAATTGAAGAACGCAGTTTGTGTGTTGAAAATATAATAAAAACTCTTGCTAGAATCGTTTAAATTGAGTTATTTGAATAAAAATAAGGATAAGCTGGAAAAATGTTTGACATAAAGTCAAAGTTTGGTAAAAAATAAACTCAATATTATGTTAAATAGCACACAGTAACATAAATTTAATACCTAAATCAATAATCAAAGGGTCCTAGGTTCGTTACCCCGTGATAAAAGCAAATGGTGAAAACTGTAGGCCCCGTCCCTGATAGCTCTTCCTTCTTCATAGTACAGATAAGAAACCCTTACGCTTCGTTTTCCTTGTTCAAGGTAAAATTCTCGCTCCAATCTAATTGGGTATCCAAAAATCATTTTTTCTTGTGTACTGGGCAACCTTGGGTTACTTAGACAGAAACCTGTTCTGACATGCAAGCGCTCTAGCCTAAAACCTGCCCTAAAGCGTCCAGTGCCCTGGAGGCAAACCTGCGCGGAATATTAATTGACGGCGGAAACCGGTTCAAAAATTTGACCCTTGCTGCGCATTCGCAGACATCCTTTGTTGTCTGGTTGAATCCCTCCCCTGCCCTACAGTATTGCATAGCTTTCCCCTGTTCTTGCATTATAGTTGACCTTGGAGAAACCGGTTCTGAAAATCTACCGTCGCGTTCTCTGATTGGTCAATCGGGTTCTTTCTTTGTTCTGACGTTGTGACGTCATTTGACCTTGACCGCTCATCTCCCAAATTCCTTTCTCGTCTACCCTCAGCGCAGAGTTGAAATTCGGAGACAGTATTCTGTCTAGCGTCTGAGACCACCGTCTTTCATAACATAATGAAATTATTACATACATTGTATACACTATAGGCCTAACCATTTATTACCGTTGCATATCGCGGGTTCGAATACCGGGACCGTCCCAAATCGTAATTGGACCTGTACCTACACCCAATACCACCTTTCATAGCGGTTCATAAACCATAGAAAACTTATTTTCAATACTATAAACATTAATTATTATCGATTTATACATTACATACTTTGCAGTAATGAATATAAAACCATATGCATAGCGTTTAGTACCTCTAATTACCTTCTATATACATATTTTTCATAAAATAAATAATTATATATTCATAAAAGTTATAAACATGCAAATACATAAATGTAAAGTATTCTAAGTACATGCAAATTAGTTCTAAGTACGTGCAAATTAGTTCTAAGTACATGCAAATTAATTAACACCCGTGCAATTAAATTGCGAATATTAAATAGCAACATCCACTGGCGCAGATACCTACTACTTGCGAATTATTTTGTCTTGGTGGATGTGTGTTGTGCCACTAAAAGATAAGAAAACATTGTTATTGTTGTTTGTTTTTCTGTTGTCTGTAGTACGTTATAGTTTGTTATTCGAAATGGCGTCGGTTGAGGAAAGTTGAAACGACTGAATTAGGGCGGGTTGATACGTTGTATGAACTTACCCCATCTGCTTATAATTATTTTGTTTCTTTGTTTGTTTACAGAAAATGGTCCGGCATTACGTCAAAAGGACCAGTCGATGAAAAATACTAATTGAATTATTTAAGAAAGCCTACGCCGATGTCAAGAATGGTACCTTGTCACTAAGAGAAGCCGCAAAGACGTATGGGATAGACAAAATAAATGACTGTTATGAGGTATAAAAAGTAAAAAGAAGTAAACCAAAGTGAGGATACCAAAATACGAATGGGTTACTCCAAACATCGTCAGGTCTTCAGTGAAGATTTGGAACTGCAACTAAAGGAATACATTGTCCACTGTTCAAATATCTACTATGGTTTAACGCCTAAAAACACGAGAGAGTTCGCATGTGAATTAGCAGTAGCTAACAAGGTGAAAATTCCTGACGCTTGTATAAATAATATAATTTCCTCGAAAGAATGGTTTACTGCATACATGAAAAGGCATCCTAAATTGTCTCTTAGAGAGCCTGAAGACTCGGGTCTAAGCCGCGGTAGTAGCTTTAACAGACACAACGTAGGCATATTTTTCAATAACTTAAAACCTGTTCTGGGGAAGTACAAATTTGAGAGCAAAGATATTTGGAACCCCGAAGAAACATGTATTCACACTGTTCAGCCCCCTGGGAAAATCGTTGCAGAAAAGGGTGTACGTCAAGTAGCCAAGGCAACATCAGCAACTGCCGTAAATGCGATTGGAAACTCCGTGCCCCCAATGTTCATATTTCCAAGGGTCTATTTTAAAGATCACTTTATTAAAAACGGACCCCGTGGTTGTAATGGAACTTCATATCCCAGAGGATGGATGTCAGCGTCTTCATTTTTGCTGTTTATGAAACACACTCAGAGCCACGTGAAGGCAAGTAAAGATCATCCATATCTATTGATACTGACAATCATGATTCTCATTTGTCGATTGAAGTGTTGAATTTCGGCAAGGACAACGGGATCATTATGTTGTCATTTCCGCCTCATACTTCCCCCAAACTCCAACCCATGGACAGATCGGTTTATGGACCTTTTAAGAAGTTATATTTTGCAGCAATTGACAGTTGAATGATCAGCATTCCATGGAAGATCTTTACTATATACGACATGCCAGGAGTCGTTAGTAGTTCACTACCCAATGCTCTAACACCAAAAAAATATTATATCAGGCTTTTAAGCCGTTCAATCCAGATATTTTTACTGAAGAAGATTATTTACCATGTTCTGTAATTGATCGACCAATGACCGAAGAAAATGAGCAAGATCGTTTACCTGATGGAAGTAGAATCTCTGAAATTAACGTCTTGAGATTAGAAGCCACCCCTTCCACCAGCAGTGTCACTCAAGATTTGCATCGTGTGTCAGTAAGCCCAGAAGAGTTTCGTCAGTACCCTAAGGCTGGAGAACGAAATGCAAATCGAAAAGGGAAACAACGAATGATATCGTCAATTCTTCCAGACATATTAGTGAAGAACAGATTAGAAAATGAAGCTCGAACAAGAGTTAACAATAACTTATTGAGATCAGAAAAAGTTAAAAAAGTTGTGCCATTCTTTGAAAAAAGGAAAAAGGGAGTCAGCAAATAATAGTAGTAGAAAATAAATAATGGACCGACCGAAAGAGAAACTCAAGGTCAAAATAAGAAAATACCAAACAGGAAATATTTGAAGAATAATAATTCAGAGTCAGAAGATAAAGACAGCTTGTGTCTAATGTACCTCGAACCATTTTCAGCTTCTAAGCTTGGTGAAAAATGGATGCAATGCATTTTCTACAGTAGACGGGCTCACTTAAAATGCGTATACGATAGTTCTATGTACACCTGTGTTCACTGTAAATCAGATATGTGCATAACAGAAAGTGATAATGACTGACTGCATGTAGGCTATCCATCATGATACGATATTTTGTTCATGTTTGTATGCTTTTCCTGAATACTAAAATATAATTCAAAATTACTTTCTTGTATTCTGTCTTATTTAATCAAACTATGTCACATCGTTATCAACCTACTTCAAATTAGTGTCAACCTGCCCCTTACCAGTATCAACTTGCCCCACGACGGGGCAAGTTGAGACATTGCGTCCTGCGTTACTAATTAGGTTCTCGTCAGCTTACAAATTATATCTGTGAAACTTTTATGTGCTTTTCATAAAGGTAAAGAGTTAAGCTATCGAGTAGTAACATGTTTTATTTTCTTGCTAGCAACATAAAAGAAAAAATCAAACTCTCAAATTGTATCAACTTGCCCCGATCTCCCCTACGTGGTTTCAGGTTCGAATCCGGCCTGCTCATTGGCATTGGTGTTCTTTTGATGGTGCCCTTCATCAATTTCAACATATTATTACTCATCCTCGTTGTTTCGATTAGCCAAAAATAAAAAAAGCTACTCTAAAAATAATTAATCAAATGTATTCATTTTTTACCTTCCGGCCTCCATGAAGAAGTGGCTACGAAGCCAGAAGCCATACTTTTGAATCCTGGGTAAGGAATGGATATGTCATCGTGTTCATTCTTATTCCACCATTAATGCTCATTATCGATTAACCTAAGACGTAGAGAAACACTTACAATTAACATAAATATACGTAACATTCTTCTGTCGCTTCATTAATGTGGATCATTGCACTATCCTAGGGGGAAAATGTTAGTTTACCAACGTGAAGAATATTCACTTTCGAGGCAATCCAAGGGATTGAGAGGCAGTACTGTATCAAGGGGTGGGTGAAGTGCGCAACCCCAAGGGGTCTCGAGCGTAAAGGTCACTCGCGTCGCATGAGCTAGATACGAAAAACGTTATAAATGGAAGTGGGGGGAGAACATGGAAATTGCTATTTTTGGGGGAAATTATATTACAACATTTATTTATTATTTATCTGGTTTTATATTCTAGTTAAACGTTATAATTTGAATGAATACGTCAGTAGTGGAAACGTATTGTTTCTAAGTAATCCTTGTAGGTATGCCTAGTATTTAACCTCAGTTGTGACATACTTTGATTATTTTTTTATGGATTTTATTGCGTTCGAAGATGTTCTAGCCCTATTTTTTGCTCAATCTCATTTTTGGATCCTCATCTTTGTAGGTATGCCATGATCTTACGTGATATAACTTAACCTATTCACTTTTTTACAGCCTTTTACGGGTTAAAATAACCTACAAAGTGTAAAATGGTTGTTTCTATGTTATCCTTGTAGGGGGGCCCTAAGCGTAAACAGCTACGATGTATTTTTTGTTGATTTTATAGCATTTGACGATGATCTAGCCCTATTTTTTGCTCAATCTTATTTTTGTATGTGGTGGGCCCTCAACGTGAAAGCCTACGATGTATTTTGGGGGGCCTTATTTTTTTTTGTAAGTGGGGGGTCCTCAGCGTAAACGGCCACGATGTAATTTTTTATGATGTGTGAGCCCCCCCTTTCACGATGTATGTCGTGGAATTGGTTCAATGCCCCCATTACTTTTGGAGGGGCCACAGTGGGGTCTCGCAGTGTTGACAACTTACTCCACAAAAATTTCAGCATGTGATATTTTGCAGGCGAAGCTAACCTACAAATAGAAGTTGGCACAACTCAGTATTGTCATAACTGCATATTGGGGGCTCGCAGTTATAGAACTCGTCGAGCAATAGCAGATAAAGCAAGAATCGTTTTCCTACAGCCCATAGTTTAGAGAAATCACATCTTGAAATTTTAATCTAAAATAAATCGGAACCAGCAATCACTAATTATCATGTGTTTAATAGGTTGTAGAGTACTTCTAATTTTTTATCGAATGCTATTAAAATTTTCGAATTAGGGTCAAAACTAAGCCAGCAAATCAAGTTTCTTAAAAAAATTTAAAAATATATATATTTCCGAAACTTGAGGGGATGGAATTAATTTTGTCTGCTAGTCGAGAAGGTTTCGTCAAACTCTATCTAACAAACCTATAATTATCATCCTAGCTCAATTAGGAGCCAAGAAAATTAATTTCTTAGAAAACGTCTTAAGAAACTTTTCTTGACAGACCGGAAGTAACATCTTGACAGACCGGAAGTCGACTTTCTTAAAGATTAAGATATTTGTCTTAAGACATTTTATAAGACGTTGAGTATCTCGACTCCTATGGGAGCTAGAACCATGTAACTTTGGACTATGTATATACTAGTGATTTTCCAACATGTTCACTCACGTTAGAAACTTCACAGATAAAAAGAAGTAAAGTTTCCGCCTGTGCACATGTATAAAATTTAAACTCCAAACCACCAACATTCCCATTATCATACTGATTTTTTACCTTCACAAAGCTTTTTTAGCACTCCATTCACAAACCTCCACTGTAGACCTCATGATAAGTGAATTGGGCAATAAAATTCAGTCAGTTATTTCATTTGCAATAACAGAGCCATCTATGTGCAAATGTTGGAACTCGATGAATCCTTGAGAGGGACAAGACATTTTTTTTTCAGTACGTCAACATTTTTTAACTCTTTTTGCCAGTGAATGGGTTAGTGACTTGCAACGACGAAGACATTCTAGCAATACGAACTTAGCTTATGCCGGTGTGATTCGCTAAAATATCTTTAAATTTGCATATTTCTCATACCGCTGTATCTTGTTCTATTGAGCTCTTCAAGAAAATTGCCAATTAGTGAAAATTAATTGAGCAACAACAGCAAAAGAGGTGCTATATATGATAGCTAAAAAAACAGAGATTATGATTGGCTAATAATTTATACGTGGTGTTTTCTAATTGGTTTAAGTAAGCAAGATTTCTATTGGCTCTATAAATCTATATAAGTCAGAGCACAGTGCTGATTTCTCACCTTCGCTGGATCGGCAGAGGAACCCTCATCGCGGGGGATAGAACCTGAACGGGCTCCACCAAAGTATAGGAGACTAGAAGCATATAATTTGTCGCCAAAACCTAAGCAAGGTCATAGAGTTTTTCATAGGGAATAGTATTATCAGGTTGAATTTTAAGTTGGTGATATCCCATTAAATTTTATATAAAAATTTTATATAAATAATATATCTGAAATTTCTATCGTTTGTTTGCTCAAATTTTAAAGCATATAAAAAATGGAATTACCTACCTGTTTTACTCGTAAGAATGAAAAGATCGAATGTGTCACTTGTGGGAAACTAATTTCAAAGAATAATTTATCGATACATAAGACAAGGTGTAACGGAGCAAATTGTTTGTTACCTTCTAAAGCCTGTGCTCAATGTGGAAAAGAATTTAGAATTCCAAATCTAAGTAGACATTTGACATTAGAGGAACAAAAAATATTTGATGAAACTATCGAGTGTCCACTGTGCAATCAATAGTTCACAAACGAGAATCATAAAGTGTTTCACGATTCGCACACAGACGGTCGTTTCATCAGCGGAATCTGTAATGCTTGCAAAATCAAAATTCAAGAGCCCAAATTTGTCCCCATATTTTTTTCATAATGGATCGAATTACGATTTTCATCTCTTAAATCGGAAACTTGGATATGACACACAAGAAAAGATATTCTTGCTCAAAATGAAGAACAATACATTTCTATAAGTAAGAAAGTTAAGATTACGGGGAGAAATAAAACCATAGAGATGAGGTTGCTTGACTCGTTCAGATTTCTCTCTGCAAGTTTGGACGCTCTAGTAAGTAAACTTTGTGACCAACAATTCAAAATTACGAAAGCTACTTTTCCCAACATAGATATAAAACTGATTAGAAGTAAAGGGATTTCTCCATATGAATATGTAAAAAATGAATCTAAATTTAATGACAACACTCTCCCTCCTCAAAAAGAATTCTTCAGTAAACTGAGAAAAACAGGAATTACGGACATAGAATACGAACATGCACAACTGATGTGGGATAAACTAGAATGTAAAACATTCGGAGATTATCACAACGCACATTTGAAATTAGACGTAACAATACTTGCGGATGTTTTTCAAGCATTCAGGAAAACGTCAATGTCTATTTACAAGTTGGACCCTGCGCATTTATTCAGCCTCCCGGGATTAGCGTGGTCTGCAATGTTATTGCAAACTAAAATTAAGTTAGAATTATTAACAGATGTAGACATGTTACTTTTCATCGAGAGAGGGATTCGAGGTGGGATGGTACAATGTGCACAGAGACATGCAGAAGCCAACAACATGCACATGGAAGAAAAATATGTTGCGAATAAACCATCGAATTACATTTTTTACATCGACGTTAATAATCTCTATGGATATGGTATGGTACAGAAACTTGCTTATGGAGGTTTCGAATGGATAGAACCAACTTCCATAAATATTATTGATTTTGATGATTGTGATTTTTTTTTTTTTTTTTTTTTTTTGCAGAAGTGGATATTGAATTTCCAGACAATTTGCATGATATCTTTTCCGATTTACCACCGGCACCCGAACTTAAATGTCCACCTAATTCTAATCAACGCAAGCTTTTATTAACTTTGGAGAAAAAAGAAAGATACGTTCTCCATTACAAAAGTCTACAGTTTTTGATTGCGATGGGTGTTAAGGTATTGGATATTAGAAGAGTCCTCAGGTTTAAACATTCCGAGTGGCTCAAACCATACATAGAAACAAACACAAACATAAGACAGTTGCCACTTCCGATTTAGACAAAGATTTTTTCAAATTTATGAACAATGCTGTATATGGCAAGACAATGGAGAACGTGAGAAATCACGTGCACGTGAGATTGGTTTCAGATGAAAATAAATGCAGTAAGTGGGTGCCTGATCATAGATTTAAAAATCACAAAAAATTTACAACGAGAATCTGTCACTTTTCAATCTAGATATAAAAGTGATAAAATTCCAAAAAACAATTTATATGGGAGCAACAGTTTTAGATTTATCGAAACTTCACATGTTTCAATTTCACTACAATGTTATGAAACCTTTCTACAACGATAGCATTTCATTACTTTACATGGACACCGACAGTTTTATTTATAGTATTAAAACATCCAATCTATATGAAGATGTAAAAAATGCGTCCTTGCTTGATTATTATGATACTTCTTTTTACCCTCAACCAACAGATTTGGAATTACATCTAGTAAGAAAAAGTTATAGGTAAATTAAAAGACGAGTGTAACGGTGACATCATTCTCGACTTTGCCGGTTTGCGTTCCAAAATCTATACATTTAGAACTGAGAGCAGCATAACGAAGAAAGCTAAAAGTGTTGGTAAAAATACTGTACAAAACAAATTTCATTTCAAGACTATATTGATTGTGTAAAGGAATTAAAGCCGCAGCTACGATTGGAAAAAAAATCCAAAATGTAGACCATGTGATTACAACAAACAAAGTTAGGAAAGTAGCATTAGATCCGCATGATGATAAATAATGTATTTTGTATTTTGTGAGATCCAAACGTTGCCTTGGGGACACTATCGTTTAGATAGTAGTAACAAATGCATACAATGCACTTAAAGAAGAAAAAACATCGTACACATACAAATAAAATCAATTATTATATCATACAAAAAAACATTAATTTTTTTACATGCAACTAACCTTACGGCTGGCAATATTTCTATCAACACAAGCATATAAAATAACCATGCCTATGAACCTGTTTGGCTTCATGAAACAAGCTATGAGAGTGACCGTCCAGCCTACCTCGTCGTCGAGCTTCAACAAACTCATGCCTTCCATGCTATCTAAATTTAACGGTCTGTTAATTACACACAAGAATAGCATTCTGACCCAGTACGACGAGGATGTGGGCAAAACTTTCTATGTATTCAACAACAACTTGAATTATTACCGGTTCCTCATCTCCGGCAAACTGCAGTTCAACATGAACCCTGAGAACAAAGGGGAGGTCAAGGTTTCCTCTGGCAAGAACATTTATCGCATCAAGCATGATAGGATGGACGCGACTACAACGTACGATGTGTCTGCTGGCGATCGCCTGTACGTGGAGCTCTTGGACGACTACGACAAACTAATCCCTCTCATCATAGAAATGAAAATCACCTACCCTATAATAAATGACCATAGCAACAATGCCTAATTACATCTTTGGTCACACGAAACGCGACGACCACGGCGACGAGCTTCTCATGTTCGACGCCAGGGAGAAGAAGCTGCGAAGCGACCTGCAAGCTCTGCAGTCCACGCTCAACTCCAGCCTCCAGTCAGAGATAGCCAGCCTGCAATCTCAGTGCCTGGACCCCGTACCCAAGATCGACAACGAGCTTAAATCGCTGCTGCAAAAATATACCGATCTCGCGTCAATAGACAACCTCAAGAACCTGGCAATGAGTTAAGGCAAGCTCCAAAACGAAGTTGTGAAGCTGCAGCAAGCGCAAACGTCTGACGTGGAACAGCTGAAGCGACATTTGCAGGACCAAACTAGCACCATCCAGACTGAACTGCAAAAAATTATCCAGAGTATAAAACTCAAGATGACTACGATCGCGTGAATGCCAGTATTGCCAAATTGCGTGAACAGTTTCAATCGTTCGAAATTCCTACGTTGGAAAACATCAAGGCTGAGCTTCAAACGGACGCTTTGCATGCAGCCACCAACGAGGTTAAAACTAAACTCCAAACGCTAGAGGACTTCATCGACAATCTACCTTCGTCCAGCGAGCTGAACGCCATTGCCCGTAGCGTGGCCAATATCAAACTCCAACTTGAGACCTACGAGGATTTCGGGAAGCTGCAAGGCACCATAGCCCATATTGAGGATGCTCTTGCTGTCATCAAAAATGATCTGGCAAACGTACACGAAGCACTGGAATCCAAACTGCCTGGCATCAGGGAAACTCTGGCCGGCGTCCAACAGCAGATCACCAAGTTGGAAAATCTAAACACCGAATAAGAGTTGTCGCATTTTCATCACTTGATCGACTACATACAGACTAAGTTGGAAACTTTGCAACAATCCACCCCTACCCAGAACGACATAACACAATTACAAGAAGGCATACGCGCTGCTTCTGCTGCCTCAGAGTTGGACGCGATGAATAAAGCTTTGGAGTCGCTCCATAACACGGTGGCCACCCTGCCTACCTCGCAGGAATTGAAAAGCGTGAAGAGGGCTCTCAACCGAATACTCAAATCCGACGACATCAAAAACATCCAAACCGAAAATGAATCGATTCGGGAGTCTGTTGCAACTTTACCCACCAACCAGAACATCAGCGAGCTACATGAATTGTTTGCGAAAATTAGAACCCAGGTCCACGACCTCGGAACCCAGAGCTCCAAGTTGACACTCGTGGAAGGTCCACAGCAGATTATCGCCAGTGTGAAAGAGCAAATTGGCAGCATCGAGGCGAGCCAGGAATCGGCCATGAACAATTTCAGTACCCAACTACATGAGTGAAACAAAAAATTCTAGAATCTTATTGTCGATATGAAGATCAAGACTGATTACGACACTGTTGTCCGTGCTATCGAGGAACACCTGGAATCAATAAATGTTAGATTGGAAGATGTGGAGAGCGAGATTCGATCCAATCTAAACACCCTGAAGGCCAGCATCGACAATCTCAAGTCCACTGTTGTCATCGAACTGTACAGCATTCCAAACAGGGAATTTTCCTCGCTCTTCCATCCGGGTGCCAAACTCTACATGCTGACTTTTGCCAAAGCCTATCAACAGTTTTTCATCGCTGGCACACTTCAGTTCGTCAAGGTTTCATACTGGTCTTTGCCTCACGCAACCCGCTACCCAACCATGACCGTGACGAGCATCAGTGACGAGCCTAAGATAAGAGGAGTGGAGTGGGTCGATTTCACCCATCCCGAAACTCGCGAGACTGCCTATGCCGAAGATGCCACTCAAATTATTGACATAGAAATAGGAGACAAACTGTAGATAGAAAACCCAGCATTGTCTGCAGCCAGAAATCCCATCCAAGCTATATTCTTATTTTCGCGCAATGTCTAGGCAGGCTATTGTGAACGAGCTACACAAACCTGCACGACGAAACTACAAACGACTGTCAGTAGTAACCAAAAGCATAGACAACCTGTGGCAAGCTGACCTTGAGGAAATGAACAGTGGCAACTTAAAAAAATTACAAGAAATCAACAAGGGATAGAAGTATCAAGGGATGTGGTACGGCGACTGCCAGATTTTCCATCGGAACATCAGGATAGGAAATATGGCGAGCTTCTACCCGACAACATTCGCTGCCTCATTGTTGGACATTCTGGATGTGGAAAAACAACGTTACTTATTGATAATTTTCTTCTCGCACCGAACTGGTTAAACTAGAAGAATAGGCACGTGTATGTTTTCTCCAAAAGTTTGGAGCAACCGAAGTATCGCCAGCTGTCGAAACTGTACGAGGGACTAGGCATAGCTATATTTGCTTCTGAAGTGATACCACTAGACTGCTGTCTCGAAAATTCGGTGGTGGTTTTTGACGATGTGATCCTGGAGAACCAGAACGAAATTCGCATTTTTTTTTACTCAGGGTCGGCACAGAGGCATGGACTGCTTCTACCTTGCTCAGACTTTTTCCAAAATTCCCAAGCAGCTACTCCTAGACAATGCTGATTTCATTTGTTTGTTTCGTCAAGACTACACCAATTTAAAACACGCTTACGATGATTATGTAGGTGGGGACATAAACTACAATCAGTTTTCCAAATTTTGCTCTTCATGCTGGAACAAAGATTATTTCGGATTTGTCACAATAGACATGACGAGGAAACCCAATAACGGAAAATACAGAAACAAAATTAATAATTTTCTAAAAGTTTCAACGTTACAAGAAACGTCTTGACCTATTATAAATAACTACATACAAAGAAAAATGAAACGCAAACTTGCAGACGACAACCTGAAGCTGCCTGCGTAGCTACCTGACAAAACTGTTTAAGGGTTGGAAATCCGAGAATCGTGGAATTTACGAAGAGAAAAAGCGTCAGGACCAACCTATCATCGATGCCATCAGTGGACTTGGTAAAGAAATCAAAGATGTCACCGAGCAAAACAAAGAGTTAATCAACGAGATTGTGCCACTTACTGCTCAAAATTATACCATACGTACACCGATATCCAGCATTCACACTACTACGTTCGAACTTGCACCTGCTCCGAGACGTCAGGCCCTAGGCAGTACCTCTTCGGACAAGCTAGTCGAGCTGGGTCCGTTGGCGAGGGATTACCTTAGCACCGGAAAATTCGAAAAATACGAGGTATTCGGATTGTACCCGACCATGGAACATAACGAGGGTGTGGTTTGGAAGATTAGAAAGTCAAAAGTCACGTTCGAGGGCGACGATGTAAAAGTTAATTTGGGCGAGAAGAACAGCTGGACCAGGTATCCTGGCACGGTGGGACTGTGGGAACTTATCACTAAGAAGCAATCTAAAGATTATACAGACGAGGTTCACCAACGTTACACAGAAATTTTGATCATGACGTACGCACTGTACCAAAACGACATGCAACACAGAATCGCGTGAAATCTAGCAGTGGAGAAAAGTACAGGATCTTCATCAAGCCAATATGGACCCAGCTCAAGACTGGCAGCGGTGTGAAACTCTACAACACCTTGCCCAAGGAGTTTGTTTGGGTAGACAACGTAAGGAAGCTTGTAGATCGATTGCTGGTTAACGCAGGCGAAGAAAATGCAGGCAATCGCAACTTCCACAACGAGAAGGTGGTCATCATGGACATGATTATCACCAAGCTTGCCAACTTCATTGTCAACGACAACAAAGGTATAGGTTACCTTATCAAAATCATCAACACCTTACCTCCCAAATTCTGGAATGTAGCCGAGGGTCGAGGTTTGGTGAACGATATTATCAACAAGCTACCCTTCGAGATGCACCAGCCAGGTTACCAGTTCTGCGGTCCGGGTACGAAACTCGAACAGCTACTGGAAAGAGGAGACAAGGGAGTGAACCCACTGGACGCAGCATGCAAGGACCACGACATTTTTTACAATACTCACACCGATCTTGACGCACGTCATGATGCTAACAGAAAGTTGGAGCATGTGGCTTTCGGGAGAATTGTCAGCAGAGATGCCTCGCTAGGTGAACGGGTTGCCGCATTGGGTACGACCATCGCCATGAACACAAAACAAAAATTAGGGTGGGGATTGTAACTAAATATACCCCTTGTGAAAAAAAGCAACTTGTATAACCAACCTTTCATCACTTCATTGCATTAGGCAAAGCAGAGATTTTACTTACCCTCTCACGATATATAAATAACATACTATCACCATGAAGCCCAAAGGTGTCGTTTACCAAATACCCTACGAAAACCTCAAGTCTCCCGGAACATTAGATGGAATGCTCACCAAAAAGCAGCGCGAGAAGAAACATTCCTGCTTGGCAAAAGGTCATGGAATGAAACTGCTGCTGAGCATTCCTCAGTTGAAGAGGTTACAAAGTTCGCGAAAGCAACAGGAGACTGGAGGTTTCATATTCAGCATCCCGGCTATCTTGGCAGCTTTGGGTGCTGTAGGCAGCTTGGCAGGAGGCAGTGCCGCCATTGCCAAGACCGTCATCGATGGAAAAAGGAACAAGGCCGAGTTAGAAGAGCAGAAACGTCTCAACCTGGCTAAGGAGAAGATGGGGAAAGGTGTGACCAGGAAACGAAAGAACAACCTCGAAGCTTTGAAAGAGATTTAAAGAAAAGAAGAGCTCCTGTCCAACTTCGATATTGAATCTTTGATCGAATCGTTGGGGATCAAGCACTTCAGGGGCGTTTTCATGTCTGATTCTCTACTCAATCTTCGCACGTTTGCCAACCTCGATGAAGCGAATCGAGAGATAGAATACGACGTGGACGTCGGGGACGGGTTTATTCACCCTCACAGAGCTGATTTGTATATCAAGTTTGATGTTGTGAAGAGAGACAACGGCGAAGCATTCCTTGCCAATGCAAATTTAAGACTTGTAGATAATTTTGTGCCGTAAGAAAGCATAGCACCGTCATCGATAGGGTTGACTAACCCGGGATTAAATCTACAGCTGTGGGAACACTGAAAGTCTCCAAGACCGATGCAGCATACTACCAGGCAGGGGGATTCGAAGCAGGTACAAAAATCAAAACTCAAAGTCACACAGTACTGTTTCCCATGCGCCTTCTTCCTGGCTTCTTCTCCGACTACACAGAGATTATGTGGAAGGGTTGTTTGCGCGTCACTTTTCGCAGAAGCGCCAACGACAACAATTCGCTGATGCGTTTCAGCACCTTGAGTGCAGACGGTTCAGTACTTCCCAACACATTACCCGATCCTGCCAAGTGCATCATCCAGTCCATGGAGCTGCGCATGCCAGTAGTGGAATACGAAACTAACTACGCTCTCAAGTACAAAGCAGACATTTTGAAGAATACCCAAGTACCCATCGAATTTTACGGTTACCAGTGCGTGCAGAAACCTGCTTCCGGCAACCATTTTGAATTTGACGTGACCACACAGTTTAAGAGCATCCGGTACGATATGCTAGAGTTTGTGGTCGTGTTATTCCAGACATGGGAGGACAACAACCAAGAAAAGGATTCGAGTCAGTTCGACAACTGCAAGATCAAGAACATCTACCTCAAAAATGGCAGGAACAAAGTTTTCCCGCGTGAGAACTACAACCTGAACATTGCAAACAACGACTACCTGAAACTGTACGAGGCATACACAGCTTACAAGAGCGTGACCTCCGTCAATGTGGACGTGTACTACAACCCCAATGAGTTCATAGCTCGCAGTCCCATGTTCGTCATTAACACATCGAAAAGAAAGCAGGTGGTTGTTAACGATCGTACACACATCAAAATTGTGTGCGAGTTCCATGACGTCTTGCCTGCCGATACTCTATGCAGCGTTATTTTTATTGCAGAGAAAACCTTTGTGTATGATGTCAAGAATGAAAGAGTGACTGAACAGTTTTAGATAAAAGAAGAAAAATAATTGGATAATTCTATAAAAATTACGCTGACCTTAGATCCAAACATTCTTCACACATAAAAAAAATCACTATACTATAGAAATTTATGGCAATACTGAGTAGTGCCAACTTCTATTTGTAGGTTAGCGTCGCCTGTGAAATATATGGTGAAATTTTTGTGGAGCACTGCGAGCCCCCACTGTGACCCCCTCCAATAGTAGTGGGGGCATTGAACCAATTCCACGACAAACATCGTGAAAAGGGGGGGGGGCTCACACATCATAAAAAAAATACATCGTAGCCGTTTACGCTGAGGGCCGCCACCTACAAAAAAAAAAAAAAATAAGGCCCCCCAAATACATCGTAGGCGTTTACGTTGAGGGACCCACCTACGAATATAAGGCCCCAACATAAGATTGAGCAAGAGATAGGGCTAGCACATCGTCAAATACTATAAAATCAACAAAAAATACATCGTAGCCGTTTACGCTGAGGGCCCACCTACAAGAATAACACAGAAACAACCATTTTTACACTTTGTAGGTTATTTTAAACCGTAAAAGGCTGTAAAAAAGTGAATAGGTTAAGTTATATCACGTAAGATCATGGCATACCTACAAAGATGAGGCTCCAAAAATGAGATTGAGCAAAAAATAGAACTAGAACATCGTCGAACGCAATAAAATCCATAAAAAAATCATCAAAATATGTCACATCTGAGGTTAAATACTAGGCATACCTACAAGGATTACTTAGAAACAATAGATTTCCACTACTTACGTCAAATCAGAGGCATAACATACAGGCAGGCAGGTCTTAAGCCTAAGCGGCACGAAAGAAGTAAAAAAATGATCATCGTATTCTCACGTGAAACAGTTAGCGAAAATTCACGATAACTTGATTAGACATTTTCACCAATTTATTCTCTCTTTGAATAAAAACCCGTTGTCTTGTATTCTCATCTTTCTCTTAACCTTGCACTCCAGATTTTAAAAAAATAACAACAAACGCCTCAAACTGCCACCAATCAAGAGTGAGGCATTTAAATGCTCGTGATTTTTCATTCCTTCCTATAACAGGCCCGTACTCAGGATTTTTTTAGGAGGTTCGAGACAGATCCGAAAATGTGGAACAAAAGATAACATCCGAAATGCTGTTGGATTTTTTGAGTTATTATTTTATTTATTTATTTATACATTTTGAAATGTATTCTCCAATACATTTCAAAATGTTATTGAATGTTTCATGTCGATAATTTGACCAATACATCCATTCTTGACGCTGAAACGATATTTTCTGCAACTACCTCTTCTCTTCAGTCCCTTCTGTTCTTCTCTTCTCCTTCTCCTCTCCCCTCCTTCTGCTCTGCTTTTATCTCATACCGCCTTCCCTACTTTTCTCGCATCTTATCTCCATCCCACTCATCTCCACTCCTCGTTTCTCCTTTCCTGTCTTAGATTTCCGACTCCACTGCACTCTTCTCCTCTTCTTTTCGTTCTTCTCTTTTTCTCTCCTTCAATCTACTCTCCACTTCCCTCTTCTCGTCTCCTCTTCTCTCATTTCGTTTTCCTTCTCTTTTCTCTTCTTTGCTCCATTTTCCTCATCCCTCCTATAATCTTTTTCCATTCTCCTCACTACATCTCCTCTCCTCGTCTATCCTCTCCTTCTTCTCACCTCTACTTTGCCTCTTCTCCTTTCGCTTTCAATTTTTCTCCTCTCCTTTGTCACCTTTCGTTTCCTCTCACCTCTTTTCCGTTCTGTAGACTCATCAGCGATGAAATACTTGAAAACCTATTTTTTCTTCTTTGAGAAAGAATTTTGTCACTTGCGATATAATAGTGATAATTTTAATAATTTGATACAATAATACTTGTTTTTATTTTTTCGCGTATTTTATAAACATCTATTGTGCATGTGGCAACCCTGAAATTGAGCCTACCTCTACACGCAACCCACCAACGCCTTGTGTAAATTGGGTTGCCTAGTTTAAAATGTCGTTGTCCTAAAACTTTTGAGAGACACTGTACCAGCACCATTGAACAGCCGTGATAATTCTATGGTTAGAAAATAATACATTTTTAAAGGAAATTATATGTATTAGCAATCATTATTAAAATGAAGAACATGTCTAAATGTGGGCCAACCCCCCCCCCCAAAAAAAACTCGAAACATTTAGGCAAATACGACTTAAGTTTGAAAGAAATTGGAACACGTATTTGAAAGCATGGACTGTCTCGACTAAATTAAATGTCTTGTAAACACGCATCAATGATTGTAAAACAAAAATTACAAGGACAGTTTACTTTCCCTTGGTTAGAAAGGTATAGCATATTCCTGGCGCAAATGTGGAAAAAAGAGAGGGGAGCGACTGCTCGCCCCTCATTTCCCCTTAATTTCCTCTTGTGGATGGGGGCCTCGCATTCTAATCTCGTCCAGGGCATCGCTATATGGTGATACGCCACTGTTGAGATAGGATTACTAAATTCAAAATTCCATCTTTCGAAGCGTCATACATGTTTTGTGCACTTGTTTTTATACTTATTGTTAATTGATTTAATTTATTTAACGTCGCATTTCTACCACTTCTGGCTAATTGCGAGGATGCAAACGAATGTCAGAAATGAATGAAGGGACAATCACAGATTTAAGGCTCTTAGCAATAGAAACCAATTTTTGCGACGTGTGCAAGTCGCAACTGGACGTGTTCATTGGCAAAATAGGGGTGATGGCACTTTGTTCAGGAAGTGGGTTTCGCGAAAGTTGTCTGCGGTGGAAACAACAACGAAGTTTCAAACGTAGTAACATCGCCGCCAAAATACATAGATATGTTTACGAATTATGTAAGGGTACAGAATGAAAAAAATAACCATCCATATACTATATAAGCAAACGGAACATATCAGGAAAGTATTCATTACGTCACATTAGTAGATAAACTTGTTTGTAAACCAGGAACTTTAGTTTGGATCATTCACTTAAATTGGTCTCCTTAGTAAATCGTATAATAAGCACAAATGCACACAGCAGTAATCAGGATAATATTAACTAATAATAGTATTCACATAAAGAAGATGTAGTAACTGAATGGTTTTTGGAATTCTTTATTGTATCGAGGGCGTTTGTAGAATGTGCAACAGGGACCAATACGTCACAGTTTTCTTTGTTCCACTTCGAAACGGTTTGTTGCGAATTGTAAGAGACATCACAAACACAACACAGAAAGCAGTAATAAACCCAGCAAGCGAACCCTAGCAAGCAAAAGCCACAGGGTGGTTTGGTGAGTGTTCTACCTGCTTCCCCTCTCGCTTTTGGAATCGTACTTTCCAGCTAGTTTCGTTTCCCTTGGCCGGACTTTACCAGTAAAATATTTTAGAACTCGAAGTTACTTGGTGACAAATAAAAAAATACTACACTAACCCGAAAAAAATTACCTTACTTCACAGAATATAATACTAATATGATCCTGTCTTTAACATGGAATTATCATTACCCGCAGACTATATGAGTGTTTCTAAAGATCTGCTGCATATACCCTTTCCCTCATAACAAACATCAACTAAAAAATAAAACAGGAGCGTTTCTCTATTTGCAGTCCGTCTTTGTTTACGTGTAGCGCGCAAGGTTAAAGTTTTAGGATTTGAATCCCAGAAAAGCATGTTTTTGCACTTGTCCTTTCTTGCATCGTGATAAGATGTACAAATGCCTCAGCTCGATATAATTCAACGGCAGAACTCTTCTGCTACTTGCAGGAGTGGATATTATCTGCTTCAGTAATCTACACTCCCTTGTTCCACCTGCCAGGCTGCGAGAGTAGTGCTTTCAATTATTTTGACTGGTATGTCATTTTCGCTGCTGCCTGCAAGCAAGGTATAACAAAATCATACCTCATGTGATATTGTTCGATACCCGGTGGAGGCACAAGTGGTTCGGATCCCACTTTAAACTGTAGGTCCAGTCCCAATTAGCCTTACTGTGCATAAAGTGGACTTAAAACAGCAACTCAAACTCATGTGATATTGAAATTGAATTTAAAATTTTTGGGTGCGTCATCACTATTTTGCACCCGTCACAATATTCGTAGTCCAGCTCCTTACCATAAATAAAATAGCAAAATTGCAGTGTCGTGTTACTAAAATAGAAAAAAAATTTGACTTTCGTTAAAAGCTGAGGCTGTAAAGGGGCACTTATTACACACAAGGACAAAAAAACATGACAACACACACAAAATTATACTGGCCATAGTTCCAGTCGCCAGAGCCTGGTTCGTCCAGGGTGTACTACGTGGAAGTGAGGTTGACAATTGGGTGTACTACGTGGAAGGAGCACCCCTTACACCCCACCTCATGTGATATAACATGACGATTATTATTATTAGAAATTTATTAGTGAAATAGTTTTCTCTTTCGCTAAAATTAACATCAACAAGATAGCAAATAATGAACTATGAATCAACGAAATTAATAACAGCGTTTGCTTTTCTTTGACGGTTTACTCAGGAAACTGACCTGTGATCCAATATTTTGTTCCATGTTATTTAAATTCATTATGTTATTATTATTATTATGAATATTATAATTATTTTTAATATCTTTTATCTACAAGAAAAATCAAACAAAGAAACATAAGGACGTCTTATTTGAAATTCTTAACCCCGTAGCGTGAAACGAAGGGTGGGGGGGACTTCGAAATGCAGAAGTTAACTTTAGTACTTGGATCTTGGAGAGAACGTGCGTAATATTAATTTAACGAGTGGTTTGTCCAATGAATGATTAATAATTGTGACAGGCGGAGCAAGAGGCGACAATCGCGTGGATAGAACGAAATTACTATTTACATTGGGAACCATCAAACGTGATTTAGTTACCTAGCAACCACTGCATACCCAACCCAAAACTTGACAAATTAAAAATAAAAGCGAGCAAATTTAGAAATATTTTGCAACAGATATTGGTACATCATTCCCAGCTGAATTACACATCTCTCACAAGTGACTTATCAAAGGTTTCATCTCCACATGATTTTCCAAAACTCTACCTCTCCAATTCTACTTTCCTCTCCAGATATATACCATGTTCGGTTCCCGGTGGAGGCACATAGTGGTTCGGATCTCATTTTAAAACTATAAGTCGTGTCGCATTTAACCGATCTGTGCATAAAAGTGAACTTAAAACTAGACATTAAAATACTGGAGACGTATTCCGATTTCCGCACGGAGTGCTTAGCAGAGAGTTTACGAAGCCAGTGGTTACGAGTTCGCATCTCTCCCTGGACATGAGTGTTCTTTGTAAATGTTCCTGCATCAATTTCCTAATTTCATCCTATAATCACTCATCCTCATCGTCGCGATTAGCCAAAGAGGTAGAAAAGCGACGCTAAATAACAAAATCAAATCTTTCCAGACACACACACACACACAAACAACGTACATACACTGTAGAAACTGAACAGTAAGAAATGTTTTGACATTTCTTTTCACAAGTATGTGTGTTTTACATTGAAGGCAACTTAAATAATGCTTTGCGATGGGCCCAAGGTATCTAGATCCGTCAGTGACAGTCATTTGTTTTCTTTTCTCTCTCTCTCCACATCGCTTTTACCCGAGTACCGCCGTGTTGCCAGTTTCCTTCAGTGCATGTTTGTCTAAAGCTTCAAAAAAGATAAATATTACATCTCTACTTTCGATGCCTAAGGTTCATGATGATAAAAATGCTTGGCACTGAATAAAGGCGACGACTATCTGTTCAAGAATGCTGAACATTTTGACAACGCAGGTGCAGGATATCATTGTAAAGAGCTGCTTGTGTCACTCACGCTCCGACCGCTCCCTTACTGTTGGAATTATGCACGTAGTGGTTCTGATACCACGTCTAACTGTAGGTCAGCACCGATTAGCCCATCTTTGCATAAAGTAGACTTACAACTCAAGTTAGCGTGATCACAGGTTCGATTACCGAACATTTCGGTTTCTTGAAAGCAATTGGGGAGCTACGTAAAATAGAGAATAAACATCACAGCGGCAATGGGATTCGATATGCTGACCACGTGTCAACTAATAAGGAAGTAAATTAAGAGGCCTTTGTTATTCGTTTCCCCACGATGTTTATTCATCGTAACTGTTATGGAGATGATTATTTTTATATAAGATAGGCGGGGAAATATTAACAAAACAGGCTGTTATTGTGTTTCATACTAAACGGAGGTGAATTCCGTTACTGGGTGATAGACGGGTGTGTTATGATATGCCAGCTGCAAAGTTAAGAACAGTGGCGTATCTAGAAGGAGTTTTAGAGCAAAGTAGTATTCCTTTTGCTCAAGTTTCCTTAAAAAAAATTGTCAAATTTAGGAAAAGATGGCATGATCTAGGAGTGGTAAGAAGTAACTCATAATCCCTTTACTGCATTTGTGAGTACGCCACTGAAAGCGTGGGGAATACTGCTGTATATGGAGAGGGATCCTCAAATTACGATAACAGGAGCGAGGCGTAATGCGTGGCTTTCCTGTACAGACGGAATCAAATGAAATGTACTTCCCTTTTCCTACCAACTCAGAAGCAAGTTGGAAACTCTTCATTGATCCTGCATAGATAAAAAAGACGCAAACTTGTTTCCGGCAAGCTTTCTGTTGGAGTCTTGGCAGTTTGTGGAAGGATTTTGTGTTCCTACCACCCTCCCCCCTCCCTGCCTGCCTCTCTCTCTCTCTCTCTCTCTCTCTCTCTCTCTCTCTCTCTCCCTCCCCGTGAGAGCCAGGTCCTACCTACCTACTGCCGGCCTCACTTCCACCTGCCGAGGTGGGAATTATGGGGTGACGTGTAGTCAGCAAGACAAGTCTTCAGTCGTTGTAGGTTTCCGTGACCGATCAACGCTACTCATTTTTAGCTCCCCAATTTCCTCATGACTGTGGATGGCCAGTGGTTCCATACACAGGCCGAAATCTCAGGACCAGGTGTTCCGGGTTCGAATCCCGACCTGGGTATGGATGTGTGTGAGTGTCCATTTATCAATTTCATCATATCATCTTCCCCATCAAATAAGCCAAAATTAGCACAAAAAGCTAAGTAAAATAAAAGCAAATTAATCAATGAAGTGTTAGGGCAGAATCATATATCACACAATACAGGTGAAAGTATTGTTGGTTGACGTGAATTGTTAATATGCCTAAACTCTTAAAATACTCTAATATCAGGTTTTCTGTTGCAATTATTATTTCAATTTTCAGGGCCTCCACGACCGAGTGCTTTGCATACTGCTCTATGAAACTGGAGACCCTATGTTCTATTGATTGATTGATTGATTTGCTTTATTTTAATTCGGTTCTTGTGTCACTTTTGGCTAAACGCGACGATGAGGATGGTCGATGAAATAGTGAAATTAATGAAGGGACATTCACAATGAACACCGAATGAACACAATGCCAAGGCCGGTGATTAAGCAAGCTGTGCTAACCACTCTACCACGGAGGCCGGAATCCTTTTAATTAGGAGAAATCGTTCTTTGACATCGAACTAAGAACAGTTAATATTCGTCACGTCGGAGTTATTATATTTTAAATTTCGAACAATCAATTTAGATTTATTCTTAACCATTCTTTTGCCTACATCAAAACTTCCACACAATATGATCAATTACACTAAGGACAACAGCGTTAGGGTCTATGATTTAAGGAATGATTAAGCACACGATGATGACGGAAAATAATTCACATGATTATAATGATGCATTACATCAGTGAAACATTAATTTTCAGTCATGAAAAAAAATTGAAAAACGCAGGGACACAATAACAGATTGATTGATTTATTTTATTTCACTTTTCTACCACTTTTGGGTAATCACAAAGATAAGGATGAAAGCTGTGTTATGATGAAATTTGTGAAAGGTCAACTACAAACGTAGATGGATAGGACACGGTCCAAACCCCACAGACCATTATACGGGCCTTATGTCTAGACGCCAGATCCTCGTTAGTGTGCAAAATGCACTCCATGGTCACAATGACGTAAGCATTCGTAGAATTGATTTGTATATCCTTCTTTTTTTTTTTTCGAAAACCCGAGCTAAACTATTGCGCATTAATCTATATGATGTGCTTATTACTTCTCAGGAACACTCGCGGCCTTCAACTAAGTTTTATCCTTAAACAAAATTGCAGGTTAGGATGTTAACAGATACTTCCAAGACAATATCCAAAAAAAATACTGTCACATACGCAGAATGTTTTCTTTATTTTTATTTTCTCGTTTCTACTAGCCGGCCCCTGTGGCGGAGTGGTTAGCATATCGTGCTACGACGCTAGGGGTCCCGGGTTCGAATCCTGGCATGGGCATGGATGTTTCTGTGTGTCGATTCATCAATTTCGTCATATCATCCCCCATTCCCATCTTCGCAAATTAGCCAAAAGTGGCACAAAAAGCGAAATAAAATAAAGAATCAAATCAAAATCGTTTCTACTACATCCCTGGGGAGTAAAGACGGCTGGAGCATGGTGCTGATCACATGACCTCCAAAATGATCGGATTCGAGAATATACGGTGCCCTACTGCCACATCCCCTAAATGTGCCTTCATGGCACGGTTCTATACGCACGACGAACTTTACTTTACCTGTACTACTACTAACTACTTATGCCAGGAGTTTTTGTATTTTTGATCCTTCATTATGTCTCCATTGCTAACCTGGTTCATTCCCAGTCGGGCCAGCAATTAGTCAATGCAATACAAATAAGTCAAACTTAAATGAAACGGGTGTCGAGCACGCACACACACACACACAAACACAAGGGGAGAGAGAGAGAGAGAGGCGGAGAGGGGGGTGGTAGGAACACAACATCCTTCCACAAACTGCCAAGACTCCAACAGAAAGCTTGCTGGAAACAAGTTTGCGTGATGGCCTTGTCTGCTACTGCCCTCCCCCACTTTCTTATCTATGCAGGAGCAATGAAGTGTTTCCAACTCGCTTCTGAGTTGGTAGGAAAAGGGAAGTACATTTAATTTGATTCGGTCTGTACCTAGAGTACTGTGCGCCTATTTTACACTGATTACAAAAACGAAAACAAAGCAAGTCTGACACAAAATATTTACACGTACATTGTTATTTTACAAACACAGACGAAGCATAAGGTGAGGTCAGGGCTCGAAATGGACCGGAGCCGACCGGAACGGCTTCCGGTTCGTGATTATGTGGAACCTTTCAGTTCCGTCTCGTCAGTTCAGTTTCTTAGATATCTTTAAGCATTGAAAACAATTGATTCACCTTGAAGGACGATAGTTTCGGAGTTAAGGATAACCATGTTCCAAAGCATTTTATTCTTTCGTGAATAATATGAATAGCCGGTTTGAAGATTCAGGTTCCTTTTCGCATACAGTCCCAGAAAGTGCACATACATGGTATTTAGATAATTGTGAAGGTGTTTGAGATGTCAGGCAAACTTTTTTGTAAGCGAAAGGATGTATGCGTCAGTAGTTAAAAATCTTCGCACCTACAAAGAAACTCCACAACACATTTCCACGTCACTCAAAGTTTATGTGAATTATATCAAATTGTTCCAATATCTAAAGCTGAATGTGAACGCTGGTTCAAAGATTATATCTTTTCTTGGATCATAGAATAGGCTACATCGCTGTAAGTCAATTTAGATAATGTGCCTTTGTTTTTTGTTTTTTGTTTTTTTTATCAGATATGAGCTCCAAATACGATTTTAAACCTTCGTTTTAAATGTTATTCAAAGACAACAATAGTTATCGGGGATTACTTTAATGGGGGGTTTCCCGACTTTTCTGCTTTCATTTGTTTATTTTATAAAAATATCGAGGGCTGTAGTCCATTTAGCCCTCCCCCTTCTGCGTACGCCAGTGGCCTGAAGTGACTACACCAAAGAACGGAAAAGCTTAGTCAGGCTGCAGCAGATGGGAACTTATCAAACTGTCTCTCAAATACGAACTCGTTTAGTCTTTTGCAACGGTTATTCGATTCGGATAAGAAGGCGCCAGGGAATCACGATGCGTAGCTTAGAGTGTTCTCTGTTCCACCTTTCTCCCTCTTCTATCTGTCCTCGTTTTTTTCCCCATGTGTTATATTATAGAATTAATACATAGATTTGTAGTTCCCATACATTTACAGCGTAATTCCCTTACAATTTTGAGAAATCTTTACGTGATTCTTGTATCAGTTCTTCTGATTGACCAAGTTAGTCTCAAATTCACTTTATTCTCAAATGTCTTAACTGGATCGGATTCAAATCACAATTCAATGTGTCTCGCCAGGAATCGTACCTGGTACTCATTTATTACAAGGCGTCCGCGTCCCTCCCGACTGGAATTAAGTAATAATGTAAAAAACATCCCAACCTTTTTAACAGACCCTCTATTCGTATCTCTGTCTCTAGTTGAAAGGATTTGGTAACGAAAAAGTAACTTCCCCGTGCATACTGCACCGTGTCACTTTCAGGGGAACTGGGTTATGGTTCCACACATTCACGATCTCGGCCATTTTGGTGGTGGTGTGATCAGCACCAGCTCCGCCTTTAACCCGCAGGTTTGCCCCACGTACACATTGATTTGAAGCTGGGTTAGCCCCAGAGCCGCTTTATTCGGTGACAAGCCCGGAAAAATGCCTACTTTAGATCATCCACCCCGCGGATAGAACTCTTGTATCCCGTGTGGCAGTCAGACGCTAAACCGATTAGACTACCGCGGCTTTGGGAAATGATTTTATCTAATTCGAAATGAATATTTGCTTTTGATGGAAGCTCAGTTTATGCAAAACAAATCGGGTTAATTGTGACTGGACATAGAGTTGAAAATGTTATCCGAACCACTGTACCATAGACATTCCGGGTTCAGCATAAATCGTATAACTTGGATACGATTTCAGATATTATGGAGGGAATAATTAGTGACTGGGATGGATATCACTTCAGTTTATTATTTAGGCTATGTTTGAGGCAACAGCTAACTGGTTCCATCACCACTATAAGGTAGAGGTAAGGGACTAAAGAAAGCCTCTGACCAGTGGCGTCGATTAGGGGGTCGAGGGGTGTAGTTGCCCTCACCCACATTTTCCAACTTTTGTCCCCGCACTATCCTAAATCTTATGTACCAAGGGAAAGTAAATTGTCCTTGACCCACCACTTTTTGCACCTTGTCCCCTAATTTTGGAACCCAATCGCCGCCACTGCCTCTGACAGTCGCTTCAGTTGGTTCAGTGGTCGACTCGCGATTTCAAAATTGTAGTTTTAAGGTTCGAGTCTTGATCAGGACATGTTGGTTCATTTGTGAATGAACTTCTTATAATAATCATGCATCATTATCGATACAATTTGTTTTAAATAGGTAGAATTTAAAAAAAAAATAATTAAAAAATAATATTAAATACATAAAAGACAACATTAATAAGGTAAAGCCGTTAATTGAATTTGGTGAGCATAAATATTCAAAAGTATGTCAAAACCTACTCCTGCTGAAGTCACACGTCAAATCGCCTGACCAAGTATAATGGACCCACCTATATAGGCTATAACTACCTATCGACGCTCTGGATTGAAAACAAAAGATCAGCGGGGGATTCACAAGAACATGGCAACTGAAAAGGGAGTCGAAGCATACGTAGATTGTATTTGCGATTTTCTATTTTGGTGATACGTGAAAGTACGGATGATTGAATGGACATTCACAAATATCCATACCCAGGCCGGGATTCCCCTGCCGTCGTAGCGCGATGTTCTAACCACACCGCCACGGGGGAGGGGGGGGGGGCTGCAGCAAAATGAAAATTACACGAAAGAAGTTTCAAATGTAAGTTACAAAAGCATATTATAGGGGAAATATTTTGTAAAGTTTGGAAAATGTACAAAGTATGTTTCTAGGAAGCTATAAAGAATGAAGAATATGTGATATATTTTACTGTACATGAGTTATAACTGTCTGTTGGAACAATACACTCGTATTTTACAATGACATGCTGACGGACAGAGATTCCAAAGAAAAATGTCACTGAATCAACTCAGAGACGCAGAGGGCACAGAGAAATAAATCTACGAACATTGCTGCCATGTTCCTACCTCATAACGTCACTAGAGGTTTCATAATCTTGTATATGAAAGGCTGAGAAGAGGTTGGTCTCAACCTTGCCTGCACCCTGGGGTTGCCTATAGCAAGGATGAAGTGTTTCGAGGCAACAAGGCGGTAAAAAAGGGTTATTTATTTTATCCCGCGTTTGAGACAGGGGATCGACATCCACACACGATATTTAAACATGACTGTATGGTTGCTTTTGGCGCAGGTGGAACTCGTATTTCTCGTGCTTCACTGAAGAGAGAAATCTCGAAATAAGAAAGGAGCGGAAGTCCGGTAAAAAAAAAAAGGTGCAGAAACGAAAGGCCAATTGTCTATGAGCTTGGACGCAAAGAAGCACAAGCAGATTTCTTGGATGACGTGAAAGTAGAGGTCAGGTGACCAACAGTTATTGTGATTGTGTGGTTGCAAAAAATGAGATTTAGAAAAAGTTTTCTTCTTCGTTTCACTCGTGAACAAACATTTCTGTAAACTTCACATCAAGTTCATACTCTCTATTTTCAATTAAATATTTAATCAATTATGCCCTATTCAATTAATATTGAATTTGCTTGAGATGAAAGATTGTATTTAAATATCCATTAAGACACACAATTTTATTCTTGTAAGTTTACTGTACTGGATCTCTGAGAAATTAACACTATCGTCATTTTCAAAAGGAATGAAATAAGTGACTTTTCCTTCGCTCTCTTTGTTCAAATTTAGTATTTACGCAAAAGCCACGTGAAGCGACCTCCTCCTCCCCAAGCAAATAATTCCAACAGAAGTAAAATTTTAGTTAAGTGTCGGAGTGGTTAGCACATCGCGCTACGACACCAGGGGTCCCGCGTTCGAATCCCGGCCTGGGCATGATGTTTGTGAATGTCCATTCATCAATTTCATCATGTCATCACTCATCTCCATCTTCGCAAAATAGCCAAAAGTGGTACAAAAAGCGAAGTAAAATAAAGCAAATCAATCCATCAATCCATTTTAGGTGACTGTAGGGTATCCAAATTCTGTTCACGCCCAGGGCGCAAGGATCTTAACAGCTGTGAGTGACTTTTCAGAACGTTGAAATAGGTGTAAACTTAGTTTCAGCAATAATTTTTTAGGGCCGTTTCAGTAGATTATAGTGCACGCTGAGTGTGCACAGAAAATATGTACGTAGTTTCAGATGTAGTCAGTGGCTTTGCAAAAGTTCTGCAGATACTGCCTTTGCGTAAGCATTTTCTTCCTTTTCTTAGGTGAAGACAATAAAATAATAGCTTAATGTAGCTTCGAGGGGAAAGAGACACGCAATAAGACAAGCTGCCCGTGTCGCTTGTCGCTCTCGTATTACTCGAATTCAAATTTTATCATCCTTTTGTCTCAGTCCGTTGTTCGGAGTGAATGTTTTTCTTTAGAGAGATTTCACACCTTGCGACAAACGACAGACGACAAGCGACACTAGTCGCTTGGAAACGAACCCCCAGTAATCAAGTGAACCTTTCCAAGAGAGTAAACCGCCCGTGCCGCTTGTAGCTTGTGTGTCGCTCTAACTGGCCAGTTTTCTCAATACCGTGCATCGTGTCACTTGTCGCTTGCAGCTCCAGTGTGAATTCTCCCTATCGCTTGTTGCCCGTCGCTTCCAGCTTCTCGCTTTGTAAGGGAAATTTCACACTGAAGCGACAAACGACACGTAACAGGCCACAAGCGATGCATGTCGCTTGGAATCAAACCCTCAGTAATAATGAATTCAACCTTTTGAACAAAAGCGACACGACAAACTGCACATGTCACTTGCAGCTTGCGTGTCGCTCCGACTGGCTAGTTTTGTCAATACCGTGCACCATCTCGTCTTTTGCTCTTTGCGCTGTGAATGTTTCTTCAGATTGAATGGGCTAGTGTCGCTTGTCGATTCGGTATGAAATCCCCGTGTCGCTAGTCGCCTGCCGTTGAAGGAGCTTCCAGACCGAAGCGCAACGTGACAAGCGTAACGCCTGTCGCCTCAGTAATCAAGGCAACGTTTCGAATTGACGCAGAACGACAAGCTGCGAATATCGCTTGTCGGTTGCGTGTCACTCCAATTGGCTATCTTGTGCATCGTCACGCCTCCGTCTGTTGTATGTGCATGCAGTGAATGCTTTAGTGTGAAAGGCTAAAGTGACCCTTGTCTCATGTCGATGAGAAACCCCAGTGTCGCTTGTAGGTACCGTCAGAATTTTCCTCTACCTCCTTGAAGAAAATTTCAGATCGAAGTGAGAAGCGTTAGGCAACAATCGACAAGCAACACGGGACGGGACCCTTCAATCTAAAGTAAAACATTCACCGCTCATGCGCAAACAACATAACGAAGATACACAATGCATTATATTGATAAAAAACGGCCCATTCCGAGCGACACGTAACCAACAAGCGACACGTGCAGCTTGTCGTGTCGCTTCGGTTCTAAAGGTTGAATTGATTACTGAGGGTCCACTTCTAAACGACACGTATCGCTTGACGCTTTATTGCATATTGCGTGTCGCTTGGAAGCGAGCCAATCAAGAACTACGCTTCACATCGTTGCGACATGATAGGCCGCACAAGCCTGCTTTGATTTGTGAAATCTTCAAATAAAACAAGAAAGTATGCAAAGTAATATTTAAAAGTCAGAAAATAGGGCAAATGTGTATTTTGTCCTCAATTCCACAGTTGGGGTAAACCCCCTTAAATCCGGAACTCCGTCGCGAGAAATACTCTTCTCCCCCTCTCCTAATTCGCTGCACAGAGACGTGCAAGCTACGCGCTCTCAATTGATGCCGTAAAGCGCATTTCACAACTTTTTGCCCAATTCGGTATGGCATGTAGCTGCTTACACACAGGAAGAAACCATGTGACCTACAAGAATTGTGATTGGTTGGACGAGTTGTGCAATGTTGATTGGTACCCACAAAGGATGCAAATATATTAAAATTACAACACGTAAATTAGAGAGGTGATATTGGCACCAGGTTCCAACAAGAATAGTAACAATTTTTTTCGTGAGGAAAACTGTATTAACGAAAATTTTCAAAAACCAAGGTGGTATTTGTAATCATATTCATGTTCTCGACATCTTATGATGAACTTGAATATGCTAATTTATCAAATTATAGTGGTTCCAACAACATATGTACACTCACTCGGTCCTTACAAGACCACGTTTACACGTATGTGTGTGTGTGTGTGTGTGTGCGCGCGCGCGCGCGCGTGTGCTTGTGATGACTGGAATTGGTTGAAACTTATTAACCATAGAATAAATCACTCTGTATAGCACGCTAACCCAATCAGGCAAACAACGTCGAGCATCTCGCTTCGGAAATAAGGATATTTCTTTAAGACTATCGGGTCCGTCTTCCTAATAGAGGTGTGCAACCCGATAGTAGAGAAGGAGAAAGAAAGGCAAGCGCAACACAAAGGAAATAACGATAATAAAGGCTGTTTGTATCTTAAAAAGTAGAGTTAGTTTCAGAAACCGAAGAAAGAAGGCGCGTCGTGTCCGTACAAACTCCAGGAGAGCCACGAAATTTGATGTCTGACACAGGAACGCAGTTGCCACAGAAGTGAATGTCAGCAAGCGGCAGTTGGGCTAGGAACGTAGAGAGAGAATGCTCGCTTCTCCTTCCTCGCCTTTTCCTTTGCTGGCAGGACCCGGTTTACGAGATTCAATCACCCTATTACTAATTTTAGTCCCCAGTTGCCATACATTTTTTTACCATTCACCTGGCACCCATCCGTATCCCATCCCTAATTACTTAAGAGCTCTCCCCTACACTTCATGCATTAATAGTGTGACACAGGCTGGACACAACTAACGCTTAACGTCCCAAACCAGACAAGGCATAACCAAAAAACAAAATTTTCAACTTAATACTTCCAAAACATAGAAACTCTTACTATCTTATTAAGGAAGTGAAAAATAAAGAAACTACCCCTTCCTCTACGTTTAAATTGAATGCTCCACGCTGACCTGAAGAAATCGCTTGACCAAATATTATCCCTAACAACAGCTATCTCTCCTCTCTGAAAATCCCTTCGCCTTACCAGTAGCCCATCCACAACCTCCCTTCACATGCTCCACAAAAACCGCCACTGAATATCCAAGATTCCTGGACATAAAAACATCCCGACGAAAACAAAAAAAAACAACCTTCTGACAAATACCGCACAATGAGAAAACCAGAAACACCCCCAATCATGACCATGCACATTCCTCAAAACCTCTACCATTCACCTTTCAAGAGAAAGAAAACAGAACAGGTTGAAACTTTCTTTCCAAATGTCGAAAGTATAGCACACGGCATGAACTGGGATAAACTATGGAAGAAGTAGATGCTTCCGTTTCTCCTCGCACACGTCGCGCTTGCTCTGTTCAATGATATCAAAATGTGCGAAAATCTCAATGGGTTTAGCTACGTGGTAATCAGAAAGGATATTTCCACCTGATTGAAAGGGTAATATACCCCCCTCCAATTGAAACAAAGCCTGTTAGAAAGCAATCGTGCCACTTGAGCTTATACATGAATATGTTATGGAAATGAAAAGCAGCGCACTCCAATTTTACCCACAAGCAACAAATACCCACATCTTATCATGCATTGTGTCAGGACTAAGCTCACAGTCAATCAATTGCACATGGGCACCACGACAAACTCAATCGCACATCTACAAAATTACGAACATCAATAAGCATTAGCTCAAGCCATTAAAATTGTAAAAAAAAAAACTAGAAATCTTCAAAACATTAGAGCGAGTGCATCTCCAATCATTCAACTTCCTCTCTCCTGAATTCAAACCCAGCCATAAAAGCTTCATATATACATCAAGCCAATTCCAGCCCCCTTACAACAATTACACACAATATACCCTTCCAGTGCCACCCCTTCTCCTTGGTACTCTTCACGGCTCCACATCCTTCCTGCATAGTGGTAGGATGCACAGACGGAATCACTTCTCCTTCCCCCTTCCATGCTTACCCACTACTACACCAGTCTCAAGCGCAAAACCTCACTTTCCCTCTTCTGCCACATGCAACGCCCATCACTGCTGTCTCCCCTCGACAACACACAAGCAATGCTCTGCAAACCCCAACCTGGAGCCTGTACAAAGCACTCACCAAAGCACAGTGCTGCAAAATACTAGCTGTCAAACGAATGGGATTGACGCCATAACGTCATACATAGCACAATTCAACCTATCTCACCCAATGGCATTTGCCGACGCACCCAGCAATATTCATTCAATCAATCAACCAATATTGACATTATGCCAAAACTCAATTAAACCAGCAAACAGGCTCAAAACAAGAAGTTAAATTTAAAAAAAAGTTAATGAACTATTTTCTTTTTATATGAGTATTTTGAGAAGCTAAAATATAATTTAGTAAAGAATTTTGCTCTTGCTATATTTTCGAATTTCGGAATGAACGTTTTCAACTTTTCTGGGATTTCTCCCTTGAAGGGTGAAGGATAGAAGACTTAGGAATATGTGTGGTAACGATCAAAAAGTGAGTCTGGTTTTCATTTTGTGGGTAATTTATCAGAAATATGATGGGTTTTCGTTTCATTGGGGGTTCAGAAATCTCTTGTATTCAGTGGCGGTTGTTCTGAAGCGTGTGAAAGGAGGGGCTACAGGGAAAGCGTCAGAGAAGCATCAGGTTTTTTCAGCGTGAACCTCGATACAAAGGATGAAAGCAGAATCCACCATCAATGAAATTAGCTTAGGGAATAGATGCGCTTCAGGGGAAATAATAAGAAAAATAAAATTCGAAATTCAGTGCATTACCGCAAGAAGACCAAAATATAGAGCTAGTAACTGACATTCTACGTCACAAAATTTAAACTCAGCCAAGCTACAGATCGCAGGAGCATACATGCTCGCAAGAATCTATACAAGTTTACAAATTATTGAAAGAAACGTCCTGTACTCTATAAAAGTCACTCTAAAAAACAGTCAATTCTAACGTATGATATACACATTAATCATAAATTAGTATATGTTCGAGACATCTCATCATCTCTAACACAAAATAATATGACATTCAGAGCAAAATAAAAGGCGTAACTTGTAATCAGACAACAGTCTCTTATATTACAATACTAAATTAAAAATTTGCAAACACAAATACAATGAACCCATTCGAGTATAATGCTCGAAATTCTGCCATCCATCTTTGGAACATACTTCCTAAATACCCAATGCAATATCTCACTCAGCAACAACAGAATCACTATCCAGCATTATGGCCGTAGCTCACGATGCAGCATAAGCTGGAGTGAGATCAAAGTACGTACACGTGGTATCCGATGACGTAATTGAGAAAATATGCAACTACTAGCCACATAACCTTACCGCTTCTACCGAAGAAACACTTTGCATAGAACCATACCCCGCAACCTACATCCCTTCGCAACCGAACTCCATCTGCAAAACCAACAACATCCAACGTAACCTTCTCACACCCTCTCAAGCGGCAATTAACATCAATCAGTTACTAAAACAACACTGCGCCATTAATTGCCAATCTAATATTAGTCCACAACGTCACCAAGCAAACTGTGATCCTGATAGAAGGCACTCCCATCAGACATATCACGTGGCATATCATAACTCGCATGTTCTCCGCTTTGATCTTGCCAGCAATGTCGAGTCCCCATACACCAACATGTGCACTCAAGACAATTAACTAGAAAAGAAAGTTATAAATAGCCAATAAATGTGACCCGAAACTAATCCACATCAACACTGAATTACCAAAAAAATACAGGTTATTACAAATAGTGCAAAACTTCTCTAACGTAATGACATGGCTAGGGGACGATTATAATATTAATAACATCTTAGAACATGATACTTTCACAAATAATGCTCATCCAACATTCCAGAAGCAATATTCCTTCCCGTTTCACTTTAGAGAGCCTATTAAGCTACTCCTAGCGGAAATCTCCACCTTGTATTACTAGTACAGAATGGTAACGGTTCCTACATTCTCATTTCTAATTTACGATTAATTCCTGAGAAACTAAAAAACATCATATTAAGTGTAGGTAACACAACACAATACTAGCGGACATGACCGGAAGAAAGTATTGTTCTACCCTCGAAAAGCTTGTTCTTCCAATTTAACTTTCATACACTTAAAAAATGACAGCGTCTTTGATTAGGATAATTCGTAGCTTCGAATACGGGGAGATGCAGCGAAGTCTCAAAATAACATCTCAAATTATGAACTTAGTGGCCGGGCTAGTTTTACAGGGTATTGATAGGTCAGAACTATCATGTTACACGGATGACGTCATCCTATACAATAATGCTATATTGAAGAAACCGAGTACTCATCAGACTAAGGCACGCAAAATTAAAACTAGGTACCAATAAATGTAAATTCTGTTACAGAGAAGTTCCTGTCTTTGGTCTCCTAGTGTGCAATAAAGTTTTAAAATTTCTGATCATATACTAAAATATATATTTTACTTCCCCGTCCCAAAAAGTAAAAAAAATATAAAAAACCGTTTCTCAGAATTACTAATTTCATTAGAAAATTCGTTCACAACTTTCCTTCGTAAGCTTATGGAATGCCCATTTAAATTCTTCAAAAAGTGATAAATTCGCGTTGATCAAGAAACTTCAAGATAATTTTGAGTATATCAATAGAAAAATCACGTTCGTTCCTGTACTCAAACCATTCGAACTAACACGACCTACGACCTATTGTATTCATTTATGCGTCCTACAGCGGTGAAACGAGGAGCAATTCTACACAGAATGAAGAAGAAAAATTTTCTCGTATCGCATTTTGCAGCAGCCACTTATCAGATAGGAGAACAAATTGACACATTTTCACTTGAAGAAGCAGCCGAATATTACACCATTATATCCTTCCGAATTTAAATTGTCAAACTCATACTTCACTGTCCTCACAGTAAACCGCGCACTATCTTACCCATTTAAAACAAAACAGCTTATTAAAACCCCATCGTCGAGCTCTCTTGTTCCAAAAGTACGACTTGATTTTAAAGCACAATTACTTCACCACAGAATGCCTTAGCCGATAGCTTCTCTCGCGACCTCGTTGGAGATGCACCAAAGGACCAAAGAGAGATGATGAATGATGATGATGAATTATTACAACGCCGTAATCAATCAAACGTATTATTAAGAATCGGAAACATTTGATACAAAGTCTTCACAGCAAGAAAAACCATAATTCAAAGTAATAATCTATATTGTTGAAGGTGGGCGAACCGCAAATCCCAAATACGAGACAGATCTAATTCATTTGATCTCCATATTGACATACTTTTACAGGAAAACCAAATTCGCAAATGTGTACATAGAGCAGTTATGTACAAGCACTCCGAAATGAAGTTGTCGACTTACTGCACTGTAACAATTTTATAGCCGCCCACCAGGAGGCCACTGGCCTGACATCAAGCGCAACGAATGAAACCAGTTCGCAATTGCAATTCCCGCCAGGTTGCAAAAAGTGCACCGATGACACCACGGATCGACCTTGACACCTCCCACACCCCCATGCACTGCAATTTTGAAAGTTTTACCTACATATCTGCAGTCTCTTTGATAGTAGCAAAAAAGCACAAATATTGCATCATAACTGTTCACTCTTGTTCAAAATTCGTAGTAACCGCTACAATGGCAGAACACGACGCTCGGTCAATCGTGAATATTCTAAAGAAATTTTTTTCTCGTTTACAATGAACCCTAAACCTTAGTTCTGGGTAGAGAAAGAAGAGAAATTATCAGAAAATATAAGATATTACAGGAGTTCACCTTAAATTCATTAACATTGATTGGCACTTCTCCAACTCGGTAGCCATATCAGCAATACACGATGTAATGGTACAGTATAATGAAAACCTACAATACAGACAGAAATGAAGACTTGCATAACTGCAAGCAACGATACGTTTGCTTACATCATCGGTACAGTGTCTCTCAAATGTTTTAGGACAACGACATCTTAAACTAGGCAACCCAATTTACACAAGCCGTTGGTGGGTTGCGTGCAGA
This sequence comes from Lepisma saccharinum, assembly GCF_977018435.1. Taxonomy (NCBI): domain Eukaryota; kingdom Metazoa; phylum Arthropoda; class Insecta; order Zygentoma; family Lepismatidae; genus Lepisma; species Lepisma saccharinum. The sequence goes on along the minus strand of NC_139230.1, from coordinate 101,163,836 downwards.
GTTAGGCTCAATTTCAGGGTTGCCACATGCACAATATATATTTATAAAATACGCGAAAGAAATATAAACAAGTATTATTGTATAAAATTATTAAAAATATCACTATTATATCGCAAATGACAAAATTCTTTCTGAAAGAAAAAAAATAGGTTTTCTAGTATTTCATCGCTGATGTGTCTACATTAAGGAAAAGAGGTGATAGGAAACGAAAGGTTACAAAGGAGAGGAGAAAGAGAAAGCGAAAGGAGAAGAGGAAAGTAGAGGAGAGAAGAAAGAGAGGATAGACGAGGAGAGGAGATGTAGTGAGGAGAATGGAAAAAGATTCGAGGAGAGATGAGGAAAAAAGAACAAAGAGAGAAAAGAGGAGGAAAACGAGACCAGAGGATAGGAGGAGACGAGAAGAGGGAAGTGGAGAGTAGAGTAAAGGAGAGAAAAGGAGAAGAACGAAAAAGAGAGAATAGTGCAGTGGAGTCGGAAATCTAAGACAGGAAAGGAGATAAGAGGAGTGGAAAAGAGTGGGATGGAGATAAGATGCGAGAAAAGTAGGGAAGGCGATATGAGATAAAAGCATAACAGAAAGAGGGGAGAGAAGAAGGAGAAGGAACTGGAGAGAAGAGGTAGTTGCAGAAAATATCCTCTGAGCGTCAAGAATGGATGCATTGGTCAAATTTTCAACATGAAACATTCAATAACATTTTGAAATGTATTGGATAATATATTATATAGGTGCGAAATGCCTTTTGGCTGAGTTCAGAGCAAGTTAAAAATCTTCCATGTAAGATCTTTGATTTTACCTGCGATTACACCACTAAAAAAATGAACGTAATTTTTAATATTTATTCAATTTTTCTCCACTTCTCGGTTCGTTGAAATGGAGATTTTGTAATTCAATATTTCCCCTCCCCCATCGTTAATTCCAAACGGAATCATTCCGTTTCACACGGCGTGGACAATGAACACAATGGGATATGTCTAAAACTTACGAAAATTTTCTGCCACCGGAAGGGTTTGAACCTACGACCATTACATTGCCTTTCTCTAGTCTGTTGGCACGACGATTGTTGGTTTTGATGTAAATTGTACAGCAGTAATCTACACCGCTGTGTAAAAATCGTCTACTTGGAGTTACTATGCTGAAATGTCTTACGTTTGTCTTGAAAGCAAACAATGCAGTAATGTACAATTTTTCTGGTTAAGTTACGTCCACTGAGGGTCACTTGATTTTTTTCGAGAAATGGATTTAAGTTAAGTAGTACTTGGGTAGTTCAACTTTACTTTTGATAGCTTGCAACTCTTGCTGGAATTCTTGTTTTTGAGTACGTTTTATTTAGCATGTAATATATCCTTGCAGTTTAGTTGTTGTCAATGGTCTAAACTGTCGTTCGTTCTGTAACTTTCTTGAGTTGTGAGCAAATCTCATCCAATATGCTTGCTGTTACTCTCTGTAATCTTTATAATGTGGAGTACCGTTAGAGTAACTCAAATGATTTTTTAAGGCTACTGTTCTCTTCCCTTATTCAGGCACTTCTTGAGGTTCAACCTTAATCTCATTGTGTTCAGGAAATTCATTTGTTACCCATAATGGTCCATGCCACCAAAATGTAGCATTTTACATCTGTGACGGTATCAAACCTCTTAAATTATGATCTGCTGGATTGTCTTGAGTTCTTACTTGTCTCCATTCATAACTGCTTGTCAGATTCTGTATATCAGCCACTCTATTGGCTACGAAAATTTTCCATGGTAATGAAGGCGCTTTCAGCCAAGCTAATACAATTGAAGAGTCTGACCATAGAATAATCTTGATTCCTGTATATTTTAGAGCTTCTGTGAAGTAATGCTCCACAGAGTTGCAAACGTGGTAAAGTTACTTTAGAGGGGCAACGCGAGATTTCGAGCAATGTGAATTTGATGTGATGTGTCCCTTTGAATCCTTGCAATTAATGAACGAGGGCCATTTTTCTTGTTGTGGCAACACTGTTGGTATACGCTTGTCAGTTGTCGCTAAGACAAAATACGATCGGGTCTTGTTTAGTCTTCAACTACGGATCGTGTGTAAGTGTTTGGTGCTGAATAGTACTGTTGTGTGGGAGTTAGAGGACGATAAACTGAAGTGTGTGTATAATACCACACTGAACAATGTTCGCGCATGAAGAACAGCGAATATTCATCAAATTTCATTCAGATTGCAGGTGGAAGGAATGCAAGTCAAATTCACAAGGGCTTATGCGAGGCATGCGGGGACCACGTTTTACCGTATCGTACAGTTGCCAGTTGGACCAAGGAATTTGAAAGTGGTTGTGAATCAGCCGCGAAAGATTTGGTTTGATTTTCTTTATTTTACTTCTTTTTTTATGCCACTTTTGGCAAATTTGCGAAGATGGGGATGAGTGATGATATGATGAAATTGATGAATAGACACTCACAGATATTAATGCCCAGGCCAGGATTCGAACCCGGGACCCTTGGCGTCGTAGCGCGATGTGCTAACCGCTCCGCGACAGGGGCTGGCAGCCGCGAAAGAATATGATGGCGGGCATCATCGTGAGATAGCAGATCAACACCAGCTTGATGCACTTCGAAGTTTGCTGGAGAATTATCGGCGTTGGACATGTAGTGAATTATCAGATTAACTGAAGATTTCATCATGCTCTATATACAAGATGCTAACTCACGACCTGCGTAAGTTATTGGTAAAATGGGTACCGCATATACTGACAGAAGTTCAGCAATGGCACAGATGGGAATGTGTACGCATGCATCTTGCACGTTGGCTATTGGAAGGTAACGCATTACTTGTTCGCATTATTGCCACTGACGAGACGTGGCCAAATGGTACGATCCGGAATTGGAGCGGCAGTCGAATGAGTGGCGTCATCCGGCTTCACCACGACAAAAAAAGTCAAACAGGAACCGGCGAATTTGAAGGTGATGATAAATGTGGCATATGACCATGAAGGGGTTATCCTTGCACATAGTGTTCGACAAGGTGTTACACTGAATGCAGAATATTACGTCATTTACTTTCGCGACCATTTGCGTCCTGCTCTTAGCTGCAAAACACAACATCTCCTACAATCAGGACACATCATTCTCCAAAGTAACGTAAAATGCCATACAGTACAAATGGTGCAGAACGTACTGCAAAGATGGTGTTGGGAGGTGTTGGAGCACCCACCTTATTCTCCTGACTCGAGTTCCTGTGAGTTTGATTTATTTCCAAAGGTGAAGGAACCGCTGAAAGAGAAACGCTTTCCAGACGTCACGAGCATCATTTCGGCCACAGGCCACATGCGCACATTGGCATGAATGGGAGCTATCAATGGCATCCAACGACTGCCAGATGTTTGGAAACATGTTCACACAGCAGCAGGAGATTACATAGAAGAATTTTTAATGATTCCAGGTATGTATCTTCTTTCATGCCTCTTTCTCATACATGTTACCATTTCAAGAAGATTGGCCCTCGTTAATGCATTCTCCATAACCAAGCTCAGATTCGTTGCTTAACTCGTGTATCTCCACTTCTGAAATTGATTCGGTCATTATGCATCTGGGAACATGACGTTTTTCTAGCTGTGATAGTTCCTTACGAAAGTGATCCCATTCTGTGTGCAACGATGATGGCAATGTTTCATCTCAATCTAGTTTCCACAGAAGCTGAAGAAATACGTTTGCTTTGACAATGACTTTTCCTATTATTCCTAATGGATCAAAGATACGGGTAATAGTGGATAAAACAGATCATTTAAAAATTATATGAGTTCCATTTAATTGATTAATTTAGTACCTGCTGAGTTAATTAAATGTGGTAGGAATTCGTTAATATGTCAAATTCATAAATTATTTTTTGTAATATGGAATAAAGAAGAAATCCCTCAACAGTGCAGAGAATTCATAATTGTTCCTGTGTTTAAAAGGCGTGATAAAATGAACTGCAATAATTACCGTGGAATTTCTCTACTCTCAACAACATATAAAATATTATCTAACCTTCTTTTAGCAAGACTAACCCCACATGCTAATGAAATTATAGGTGATTATCAATGTGGATTTTAAACGTAACAGATCAAATTTTTCACATCAGACAGACATTTGAGAGAAAGTGAGAATATAATCAATATGTCCATCAGCTATTTTTAAAAAAGGCGTATGTTTCACTCAAAATATATAGATAAATTATATAATATATTAGTCGATTTTAGAATACTTAAGAAGCTTGTTAATATGATAAAAGTATTTAACAGTGAAACAGAAAGTAAGATTCGCGTTCGTATTATAGTGTCTGACAAATTTGCAATTCATAATGGGTTAAGACAAGGGTATCCATTATCTCCATTGCTCCGTTCCTCTTTAATTTTGCATTAGAATACGCTGTTAGGACTGTAAAAGCAACTAAAGAAGGACTAGAATTAAAAGGTGTGAGTCAGCTGTTAGCATATGCAGATGATGTAGACTTACTGGGGCATGATGTAAATACAATTAAGTATAATGCTAAAATATTTTTCAAAGCAGCTAAAGAGATAGGTATGGAAGTTAGCAATGAGAAAACTAAATATATGCTTACAGACCGAAACCAGGTGTTAGGTAATAATGAAAATCTAATTACTGATAACAACTCGTTTCTAGTGATGGCTAGATCCGGATCCTTAAATTTTTCGGATCCAGGTCCTAAATTCTTTTGGGTCCGGATCCCGATCCGTTTGGCAATACCACATGAGCGCTTCTTTGGAAAGTAAGAATGTGTTTATAACATATTGTTACCTGCTAATATATACAGGGTGACTTGTAATTAGATGTATTCCCTGAAAGGGGTTAAAGTAGAGGCAATTTGCAATAAATTTGACCATATGATACCCCGTCCGAATATTAGTAAAAAGTTGAATTGAGAAAAAACTGCTCATTGTATGGCACATATTTCATCGTTTTCTGATAGCTAACAAATAAGTGGTTCGTAGAAAAAAAAGTTTTCTTTCCCAAATAAAAATCACATGTAAGTAACGGGTGAGTCTAAACTTACAAGTGGTGATAAAAAAATACACTCTTAGTTTACTAGGTAAGGTATAAATAACAAAAATGGTATGACACGAAGCGTTAAAATTACTTAAATTACTTTCTTGGGTCATCAGCTATCCAACAAGGTACAAATGTTGTTGCTAACATTCACATTTGTGTTCCAGAAATAATACTCGATTCATTTTCATGTGAATGGAATCAATGAACATTACAATTAAATAACATTACACGTCTTGCTCAAAGTGGGCACCTTCGTTACGAATGAAGGCACGCAGGTTTTTACGGAGATTCGGTCTCGTAACTCGTGATGTGATGGTGTCCTTGATGTGTTGACTAGCTATTAAGATCATCTCCCTGAGCTCTTCTTGCGAGTTTTCCTTTGTCTTGAAAACTAAGTCTTTCACGTGGCTTCAAATGTAAAAGTCGCAAGGCGTCAAATCGATCGGGGGATCGAGCTGGGCAGCCATTATGCTGGTAAATCATGTCACGTCTTGTAGGTAGAGGCACATCCTCCAACAACATTGCCATCCCGTTTCTCAACAAATGTTCATAAGTTATGCCATTTAAGATTTGTGGCAGGAAAAATGGCTCGATCAAATGATTTGATCATGACACTCTGTCTGGGCGTGCGACCCAAAGAAATGGATTGGCCGAGGCGGCCCGATTCCCTGGCCGGCTTCATCCCCCGATTAGAGACCTTGCGACTTCTTAAGTGACTCGAATCTTTGCAGTTGATCCTCGATTCGTTCTTCTATGCTAACACAACATACTGGTTTTCTGTAGAGTTGCCAACCCTAGTGCAAGACGTATTTGACCTATGAAAGCAGATCAAAGAATATTCCCGATCCGATCAGTTGTGTCGCCCCTGTCAACACATGCTTTTTAAGCGCTAAACTATTCAGTCTATGTTATAAATATTTATGTTGTTAAGAATTAATTTTGAATCTTTTTTCTAAAGATTGTTAGATTTCTTTCCATAAAAATGTTGTTGTTGATGTTACAATAGGTAATGAATTGTTTAATTTAAATAAGGAAAAAATGCTGAAACTATGGAAATATAAAACAAATATGTAGTAACCTTGGTAAATTGTAAAAGAACTAGACTTTTGTAAGCCTACGGGACAATCTCCTGGTCGCCGAAAGGGTGATGGTTCAGGGGACGTTGGGTATTTTCTTGCTTCAATTTTCGGATTGGCTGGTGTACTTGTGCTCCATTTGGCAGATATTCCACAAACCCAACTCTCAATAAGGCGTTCTCTTGCACCATCAAAAAGACCAGGGTTATAAACCTAGGTACAACTAATAGGTTTAGGCCTACAAGTTGTATCTGGTGAACTGTCTGTTTTTTTTTAAAAAAAATAGAGTGTTTGTATATCATCGGAAGTTTAAATAAATTTCCTAGTAAGAGATCTGGATAATATTTTACTCCTAACCAATATAGGATAATCAAAAATAAATCCTGCATCACAGACCATGCAAGGGCATGGTCCTACTAACCCTAAGAAGTCTTTGAGAAGTCAGATAAAAGGGTTATAACCAGACTAACATGAAGCCGTAAAGGCATAAGTTGCGTGTCAGTGATTTTTGGCGGCTGTGACAAGGACCATCGAAGCAACCACCTGTGGATTTTCGTGGCCCAGCAGAAGGAGAAGAAGCCTGTTCCAGAAACGGAAGAAGAAGCATCTTCCAGAAACGGAAGAAGAAGCCTGTTCCAGAAACAGAAGAAGCAAAGATGGTAGGTTCCCAGAGACCTTTGACGAAGCAGCAGAAAGAGATGCTCGTTTGCTGTACGTATGAAGAAAAGAAGGAGGAAACCTTACTACCATGCTCCAGCTGCAACAGATACGTTCATGAAATTAGTGGACATAAGACCCGTGATCTGACGTAGCTGCAGAATAAGACGTTAAATGTAGACAGAGCGTGGAAAAAGAAGTTACGCCAACCCCAACAGATGATAGTTGGAGGGAAATTATGATCTCTTTTATGAATGATTTTAAAAAAAGGGAAAGAAGCAGAAAAAGAGCAAAGATTAAGAGAGGAAGAAGCAGCAAAAAGAAATGATTAAAAGGAAAGGAAGAAGAAAACGAGCAAATATTAAAAACAAGGAAGAAAATGATCAAACGTTTGAACGTTTGATCGAAAATTTGGGTTAACGAGATGTAAAATAGAAAGCAGAGAGAGAAAGGGAACGAGAAATGATTGACCAAAAGTTTGCAGCTTTGATTGAAACTTTGGGTGAAAGAGATGCTGAACAGAAAGCTGAGAGAGAAAGGGAACGAGAAATAAGTAAGAAAATGTTTGACGATTTTTAAATAAATTTAGAAAAAGAAATATCCGAAGCAATAGCTTGACGTCAGAAAAAGAGAGACGAAAGATATGAAGAGCTAGTGGAAAAAAGGAAAGAAGAACGGCAGATAGATGAAGACCGTTTTAAACAGCTACAAAAAAGCTTGAACCAAGAAATGCCCGAGCCGAAGGAAAGTCAAAAGGAAATGTCCGTAAATTTAGAGGGAGAAATAAGAGTGAGAAAAGAAGACCAAACACAACAAGTTGAAATTATAAGAACGTTAACCTCAAAGTTGGAGAACTTAGAGATAGGCAAGGAGAATAGGAATGAAGAAATGGAAACTCTGCCAAAGAAGATAGGTGTACGAACCTCTGGATCCTCACAATGTTTCAGTTCCGAATCTCCAGAACATTCTGAACCATGCCAAAGAAAGAAACGAAGAAGGAGTAGCAGAATAAGACGAACTAGAGACTGCTATACAGAAAAAAATGGTAGAAGATAATTCCTACTTAAACTATTCATCCAATCGAATACTCAAAATATCTGACGTCAATTCCCTCACCTACTTTAATGGAGAAATAAATTCAGTATCTGCTGAGAGGTACCTGGAAGAGATAAATACTTATATGGATTTAATGAAAAAGCCCATGATGTATCGACTAAAAGTCCTCCCTTCGATAATGTTGTGTAAAGCCAAGGCTTGGTTTATGGCAAACGAAAAAAGAAAGAATACATTTTAACATTTCCGCTCTGCATTTAGAAAGCAATACGCATCACCTGAAGTAAAACAGAGGGAAATGAATACCCTGAGGAATAAACATTATAGAAAAGGTGCAGGGTTATGATTGGAGGAATATTGCTGGGGGGGTCTATGCAGCATACTGCAATCTGAAGGAGACCATCAACCAATTAGAAGTGGAAGGATGGAAAGCCGATCACCGACGAACTGATGAACGAAGAAATCCTCAACTTCGAGTAAGGAATCTAGAGCTACCCCGGAGGAATGGAGGGGAAGAAGATAAGAGGCCCACACCGATCAACCAAAGCTTTAATGGAAATCTAAGGTTCCAAAGGAAGGATGCCGATAGAAGGACATTCTGGAATAAGAACCAGAATCAGAGAAACTGGAACCAGTTTCGCATGAAAGAATGTGGAATACAGACTGACGAAATTCCCGGAGACTATGCTTTGAACCCTAGAGCGTCTGTATGGGAAATTCCTTCCACTATTAAAGCACCTTCTTGGGAAATTCCCTCTACCAGTCGAGAAAATTTAAACCTGAGGTCGTTATAGATAGTACTCTCCCTTCTACAACACGACACAATCTTGATATTTGTGAGAGCGAAGAAGACAAGCTAATTACTAATGAAAATTTAGATGTTTTATATCTAGATCTAAATTCTTATCCAAATTCAGAAGAAAAAAATATTTACCGTTTTCGAAGTAACAAGAAATTGTAACAAAAAGCCAGAAATTCTAATAGAAGTTTTGGGACTGAAAATAATATATACATTGGATACGGAAAGCGAGTGCACTGTCATGAATTATAATGTTTGTGTAAAGCTCGGAGAGAGATTACCAGGCTTGAAATTGCAAAGATGTCCAGGAATAAGGTTAAAACATATTGCTGGACATGAGAGGTCCCGAATTGTATGATGCCTTACAATTCTTTTTAAATTGCAGGACACACTTTTGAAGACCAAGTCTATGTGGTAAAGAATTTAGAGGTGGATTTGTTATTCGGATATCCATCCTTCAAAAGATACAAAGTCAAGTTAGATGCAGGTGCCAACAATTTATATCTAACGTTGAAGGGAAAAGTCGTGGAAGAAACTTTGATTCCCGATAGCCAAGGAAATAGCGTTGTAGCAATAAATGGTTAGACTTCATATGTAAAGCTATTGGTGACTGAAGAGGTATCTCAGTTAGACAACTGGTCCTCCTACTAGGAAGATATGAAGAAGAAAGCAATTGCTTGAGAATTGTTAGATCAAAAGGAGAAGGATAAGCTATTTCGAATATCGCCCTATATTTTCTTACAAACCAGGACTTCCAAAGAACTATACCTGCGAAATTTTGTTAAGCACCAACCAACCAGTGGTTTCATTACCTTATCCTGTAAATTTAGAAGAAGAGTTAAATAGATGGAATGAATGGGGAGTAATTCGAAACTGTAACTCTCCTTACATGAATCCAATGCTAGTGGTGGACAAACCCGACGGATCGGTTAGAACCTGCATGGACTTGAGGAAATTTAAAAATAACGATTATAGTTCCTAAAAGTACTTTGCCGCGATTTAAAGAAGCTCTACAAAAGTTTCAGGGCAAAAAATACTTTTCGTGCTTTAATCTGGCTTCAGGCTACCTTCAAGTTCCTATTAACCCTTAGTACGCCGCGCGGTGTGACGAAAGTAAGCCCAGTGTCGCCGAGGCTTTGAGCGGGAAATTTGAATTTGTATACATAATGGAGAAAAATCGTAATAACTCTGGCACTATGGGACCAATCTACTTCGGATAACTTTTGTTTTGCAGGCAACACATCGGTGCATGCAACCATGTAAAATTTGGATGCCCCAACCATGGGGGGGTTACGGGCGGGGGCTGCATCCCCCGAATTTCAATGAAAAAAACATAAAAATGTGGAGTTTGCCCCATCTTCTCCAGCTATTTTGGGGAGAAAACCGGATCTTTTTTTTTTTTTTTTAAAGAATGGACCTTCAGCAACAGAATGAAACTTGATTCATGTTCGTGGGTGCAATAAAATTTGAATAATAAGGCAAAATGTAAAACTCTAGCGAATTTTAGCCAATTTGCATATTATTCATAAAATTGTTATAACTGACACTATGGGACCAATCTACTTCGGATAACTTTTGTTTTGCAGGCAGAACATCAGTGCATGCAACCATGTAAAATTTGGATGCCCCAAACATGGGGGGGGGGGGGTTACGGGCAGGGGCTGCATCCCCCGAATTTCAATGAAAAAATCATAAAAATGTGGAGTTTGCCCCCTCTTCTCCAGCTACTTTGGGGAGAAAACCCGAACTTTTGCTTTTTTCGTTCGCACTTGCATCTTGTGTAGCTACTGTGAATCTATTTCTCCCTTTTGACTCGGCTCTTTGTGGAAATATGTCCGGAAGAAAACGATTGTGCGTTACGGAAATCGATGAGCTGTTATATGATACGAAGTGTTTATGGTGAGGCCTTTGTTAGTCCTAACAGAGGAGGGAAGGGAGCCTTTGCAATCGTTTGTTTTGTCTATACTTCTGGATAGACGCACGCTTTAGACTCATGCTTCTGGCTATTGTCAAGCTTCATTGCATTTCTAACATTGAGGCGACAGAAAGCTGACACCGCCAAACCTCATCCAATCCCCTCTCTCCTTGCCCCCCCCCCCGCCACTACTTCAGCTGGATCACCAGGTCTAAACACAAAGAAGAATGTGTGCCTTATCAGTACTAAATCACAGCGTTGGAAGCTTGGAGGATAACAGCATCGTAAATACCAAGCATTTATTGTGTCAACTGAAAGGCGAACACGTGTTTGGGTGAGCCCAAACACCTGACATATTCCGAGAAAGGAGGGGGGGGGGATTTGGAATTTTCGAAACACGATTGCAAAAAATGTTCCCGAACGAACTGTCAGTGTTTCAACCTCAATATACAAATATAAGTGTGGCAAACCCTCGATAATTGTATCTAAAGCTGTTTGTAACATATGTGTTACAGCGGCTACGAGGGACAAACTTTTTTTGTAACATATGTGTTACGGCGGCGAACTAAGGGTTAAACCTGTGCACCAGAAGTTCACCACATTCTCCTACAACGGTCGAGCGTGGTGTTTCACTAGGATTCCATTCGGATTATCCAAAGCTGTAGCCATCTTTATTCACACGATCCATAGTCTTTTCGAGCCTTCGACAGAAGATTTTCTCACTGTCTATATAGGCGACCTTCTCATTTTCGACGAAACTTTGGAAGAACATATTTAGCACATAAAATTCGTATTGGAAAAGTTGCAGAGTGAAGGATTCACTATAAAGTTGAAAAAATGTGAATTTATCAAAAAAGAGATAAAATACTTGAACCATCTTGTGTCATAAAGTGCATCAGAATAGATCCCAAAAAGGATGAAGCCATCTTAAAATTTCCACGTCCAAACGCGAGGAAACACCTGCAACAATTTCTGGGTTTAGTTAACTGGCGACGTATGTTTGTAAGAGACATAGCATCAAAAACTGCTGTTCTAGAAGAACTACTAGAAAAGGGTAGCCCATGGAAATGGAACAACCTAAAATAAAGGGCTTTTCAGTCGCTAAAGCATGAGTTAGCTCAACCTGAATTCCAACGGCCATTCCAGCTGATGTGCAATGCTTCTAACAATGGGCTAGGATAGATATTGTTCCAAGAGCAAACGAAACAATTTAGAAGATATTAGTATAATTCAATATTCCGGCAGAAAGTAAAGTCAGCTGAGAAAAATTACAGAAGCTAAAAGTTAGAATGCCTAGCTATTATGTTTGGGATTGAACATTTTAAAGTATACCTTTAGGGCACAAAGTTTATGATCTATTCTGGCCACAAAAACCTGGTATGGCTGGAGAACAGTAGAAACTGGAATGCTCGATTAATACGGTGGGCTTTAAAATTGAAACAAAATGAATATGAGATAATCTACATCCAGGGGCCAAACAATGCTATAGCAGATGTTCTTATAACCAGACTTATAACGTATGGAATCTTATAAAACCTTTGAAGGAACTAGAACTAGACAAATGGAAAAGGGGACAAAAGGATAAACCATTTTCTAAACATAAGCTGGAGGAGGTCCGAAGTGATGATGGAAGCTCAAGCACGTATAACTTACATCACGACTTACTGCTCTTTCAAGAAAAAAGTGAACGAAAGTTTAAAATATTTTTATTAGTGCCTGCAAAACTAAGAGGACAGGTACTAACGTCCGAACATGACGATCCGGGACATTTTGGTTTCAACAAAACTTACAAAAAAATGAAACATTTTTTTGGGGGAAAATATGAAAATGGAAATAGCCCAATATATACGAGAATGCTTAACTTGTTCAAAAAACAAAACTGATAAGAAAGGCCTATCCAAACCAAAATTAACCTGAAAACTACCAAAATCTTCTTACTATTACTATCTGCTCACTATGGTAGATGTCAGAAGTAAGTTCATGATGGCATATCCACTACGTACAACTAGCACCAAGCAGATAATAAGTAAATTTGAAAGCGGATACTTACTTCATTGTCCCTGCGGGCAACATTGTGGATAGAACGAATCAGGAGATAGTTAGGTTAATAAGGACCTTTTGTCATAATTCACATCAGGATTGGCACACATTTTTATCGAAAATCTGATGGATATTGAATAGCTCTGTGTTAGGAGAAACTGAGTATGCTCCCTTAGAGCTTTTCTACAATAAACCAGTGCCAATTAGCATTCTAAAACAAATAAATTGGCCACAAAACGATGGTTTTCAAGATCTACCGTGGAAGGATAAACTCTTCCATACTCAGTCTAATAATCTCCGCAGAAATTAATAAAGACTACAAAAGAACAATCCTAGGGCCTTCGAGCTACTTAAAGGAGACTTGGTGTTAAAAAATTACACAAGCTAAGTTCCGCTAAGGATAACGTCATTACCAAATTTTTCGAATGTTTTACTGGACCATTTATAGTAAAACAGATCAAATACAATGCAGCGGAATTGCTAAACCCATGGACTCAAGAAGATTCTGGAAAGGAAAAGTTCCAAAATTTAAAAAAAAAAAATTCTTGTGAGAGAAAATTGGAATTACAGAAATTATGGGAACCCTAGCGGACATTATACCTAAATGTATTCACAACCTTGGAAAATCATAGTGAAGGGATATAAACAAACAGATCACAAAATTGTGGCGGTTAACACGGAATACGACTGGAGTAAAGAATTTTCGTCGGCTTATTAAAACTGATTTCGAGATGTTGGGGGTCTGTTCAACTCAGAGGATAATCTGAAGAACAAAATGAGTCAAGCTACAGAAGAACGAAAGCAAGAAATAATGACTAACAGAGAGGTAAGTGATGCTCATTGTCACGCTCTAAGTTCAATTTTGAAGCAATGTCGCGATATCCTGGCATGTTACTCTAAGGAAGAAAAAACTCCTGAGATAGATCAGATCCTAAAATCTTTTAAAGTACCCGAGCTAATTTACCCTTTACCTGAGGATCCTGAACATGGTGATACCAGGCCATCTGCCGAATTTAACAGGTCTCTTCAACGACAGTGGAACGAAGGATATATTCTAAACAGCAGAGATGATATAATTTGTGTTAAGAGCATAAGCATTGTGTTGAAAACAGAAAAATGTGGTCGAAATAGCCCAAAAGTTATCCAGAATTTTCAGGAAAGACATCAGTCTGGCCAGAAAAGTATTTAGAGCCTTTACTTACGAGAGGGAAGGAGAGGTACAACTGAAGAGAACATTTTTGATGTATATCACTTCCGAGAAGCGTTAGCAGACTATCTCCTAACAATGCTAAACGATTTTGTCCAAAACATCCACTATGCGTGAAGTATAACTCTTAATCAAAAAAGTTGACATTAACTGTTTTGGTAGCACAAACAGTGAGAATTTGTTGAACTCTTTCTTAACTAACTAACATTGATCCAAGGAAGTCATAACGAAGAAGGTCCACTAAAAGATTCAAGTATTCTGAGTTAATGGCTAATTTTATAGTTGTTTGCGTTGAGAGGTTTAAAAAACAAAAATTAAATAACGTTAACTTGTATTTATTTTTGTTTTTCTTTTTGGGGAATGCTATATGTCGCCCCCGTCAACACATGTCTTTTAAGCACTTAACTATTCAGACTATGTTATAAAAATTTATGTTGTTAAGAATTAGTGATGATTCTTTTCTCTAAAGATTGTTAGATTTCTTTCCATAAAAATGTTATTGTTGATGTTACAATAGGTAATGAATTGTTTAACTTAAATAAGGAAAAAATGCTGAAACTATGGAAATATAAAACAAATATGTAGTAACCTTGGTAAATTGTAAAAGAGCTACACTTTTGTAAGCCTACGGGACATTCTCCTGGCCGCCGAAAGGGTGATGGTTCAGGGGACGTTGGGTAATATCCTGCTTTAGTCTTCGGATTGGCTGGTGTACTTGTGCTCCATTTGGCAGATATTCCACAAACCCAACTTTGAATAAGGCGTTCTCCTGCATCATCAAAAAGACCGGTGTTATAAACCTAGGTACAACTAATAGGTTTAGGCCTACAAGTTGTATCGGGTGACTGTTTGAAAAAAAAAACGTGTTTTTATATCATCGGAAGTATAAATAAATCTCCTAGTAAGATATCTGGATGATCTTTTATTCCAAACCAATATAGGATAATTAAAAATAGATCCTGCACCACAGACCAAGCAAGGGCTTGGTTCTACTAACCCTAAGAATCCCTTGAGAAGTCCGATAAAAGGGTTATCACCATACTAACATGAAGCCCTAAAGGCAGAAGGTGCGTGTCACAGTAAGTCTACTCGTTGATGTATATTGAATTGTGTATCTGTGAGATGAATATGCTGAAGAATATTCCAATTGTTGATGTTAATCTGAAGTGCTGGCAGTTCTTGTTTGATTTCAGGTAGCACGACAAATTATAATGAGACAGAATCAACACTGAATCTTTGTCTGGCATTGGTTTCAACGTTGTGACACGCCTCTGATTCTGATGCGCCTATTCAATTTATGTGAGACACCCTGTTAGTCCATTTCAATTTCAATATTTGCGCAATTCTCGAACTGATCAAGTTTGATTCGAAGCCGAATCTAGATGCGCTCGACAACTATGATATGATAATTCTGCACTCCTAACGTAAACAACTGCTGTACACAACATTACATTTGATTCTGAGTATTCTGTGTTACACATGTAACGGATTCTGTATTTCTGCGTCCTGCATTTGTAGTGACGAAATTTTCTGCTTGCGATGATGATGAAGCGCTTGAAGCGCTGAGTGATGATGACTGCTGAGAAATATGGAGTAACGAATTATGCTTTAGAAGGGAAATGTTAGTTACCTGAAGGGCAGTGGGAGTCCTCAGATGTGTGTCTAGCTTTCAAACAATACAAACAGAGTGAAAGACATTTTACTTACTTTATTCTCTCTGGTACGGATTTTGCTTTCAACAAACTGCTCTGATAAATGAAGTCTGCTTGATTTCAAAACCTGCACCTTGGTTCATTGTATGAAAGATGAACATTTGGTTTGAACGTATTCTTACTTTCCGATCCACTCTTGTGAGAATAAGAGTCTCTGTTGCGAAACGTAGGTTCATCTTGTGTGAGCCGATTGTTATCTACGGCATCTAAAACGTGACACCTTTGTTTCAAAAACTCAATGAGTTGTGACATCGAAGGAAGTTCGTTACCTGGAATTGTCTCTTCCCATTCCATATGCGTAACGCTATCTAATGTATTTGTGACTAAATGCAAGAGATGAGCGTCCCAATTGTCTGTCGGTTGACCAAGTAATTTTAAAGCAGGTAAACGTTTCCCTATGTCGTCTAGAAGTCGTTTTAAAGAGGCAGCCTATTCCCTTTCTACAGGCGGTAAGTCAAACAATGCCTTTACGTTTTGACTACAATGTACGTTTTGTTTTCAAACCACTCCTTTAAAAGTGACCACGCCGTTTCGTAATTCTCTGCAGAGATCTCGAGCGCTTGAATAACTTCAAGTGCTTTCCCTCGCAGCGAGGAACGGAAATAGTGAAATTTCTGAATAGCTTGCAATGGCGAATTGCTATGAACTAATGCTTGAAACGTGTCAAAAAAGACAACCATTCATCATAATGTTCATGAAAGAACGATATACAAGTGAAGTACTTATCACTGGCAATTTCACAACAATATTATCTTGTGTATATTTCGGCAATTCATTGTGAATTTTAGACGTTGCGTGCGACTGGAGTACAGTTTACGCGCGCCGCAAATTCAAATTATATGCATTTTCGAAATGTTCCCTTGCTTTACATTTCTGCTCCTGTAATGACTCATCTTGCAAAAGTTCGAATTCCGACTGAATGTTTTCGAAATCATTCCACGATTCAACAAATTTCTCATAACGTAATATTAATTGTGCGATTCCATGCTTTTCTGTGAGGCTATTAATGTAAGCCCTCAAACGCGTAACTCTCACTTTTACTAGTCCCCGCTTAACTATAAGCTTTTTCAGTTGTTTTTTTCATTCATTGTTGCTAACTTAATTTTAAACTGTAACTTCACAACACTGATGCAATGGCACTGTTCGTTGCAGTATTGAAAGTTCACTTACACTTCACTGAACAGTAAGACAGGCTTACACAAAGGGTGTGAGTATGTAATTAAATAGGAAAGTGAGGAAACTTGCATGCACTCACTCACTACGTACCTTGTTGCTGCTCCCATGCGACAGTTGGCTTCCATGGCGGGCTCGATGTCGTTGCATCCGGATTTCGAAGGACCAAAATGTTGCGGCCCCGGACTGTTGTGCATCCTTACCGCTGATATTATGATACGAAAAAACACTCGCGTAATAATTAGACGTGGATTTATTGTATAGAAACATAAGTAAATTGTAAACCACATATGATAATACAGAGCGTTATGAACAAAGAACCTATGCAACGCAGTCTGTCTCTGCTGAACGCTTGACGTTGTTCTATTGTTTTGATAACACTCAACGCACATTGGTTTGCGATTGACGGAACAATCTTCTTTACTTATTTTTACGTAAAATTACTTTTTACCTCTATAAGCAGACAAAATACTTTGGAAGACGATGCATGAATATATAAGCCCACACAATAAAACATCTTCAACATAAGTCAATCAGTTTTATAATTACATAATCAATCAGATTTTTATGGCAATACCTGTTGGTATTTTAATTTTCAGTCAATAAACAATGAAACGACTCTGTCGTGCAATATATATGTTATTATATGCTATTATAGAACACTGGGTCCATCATGTTGGTGTGAATGAATCATTAACATTTGAATAATACTATGAGGCAAAGCAAAATCTCTCATTATCCACAATCCGAGGCTAATTATCCTAATTTGCAACACTCAATTTCTACTCCACAACAGGCGCCGGAAGGAATAAACGAGGGACCAAAAAGAAAAAGAGAAATACTGCTCTATCCCATAGTTAACTTTTCTGCAATATAATTTAGGTAGTAGAATGTCGTATGTTTATGCCATTCATCACATGTTCACCACACTATCCGGTTGTTATTACTTAAAAGTAGTGGAAAAGCTATTATCTAATTAATGGGCATACCTTTTTCCCATGTGATTTCATCTATTGGATAACCTGCAGCTGGACACTTAACATTCAATGTTTCACCAGCAACTGCTTGTATGCTGGACATTTCCCTCACAAATGGTAGGCCTGAAAAAAGATAAAGTAATACATGAAATTAAATTCAAACTAATTATATCAAGACTATCTCCAAATATGATAATTCACAATAACACACTGAAGAGGAAACTGATTCTTAATTGAAAGAGAGAGTAAACAATCAATGGAACAATTTTGAAATATATGCGGTTTAAAATTGATTCCGACTTAAAAAATCAAAATTAGGTAATTTCCAATCGGCAATGGCTCATGGCACATAACGTTTAACGATGAGATAAAACGCAGATACATTATTATGTAAATCGGACATGTATCGATAATTTTCTGGGAACAATATTGAGTTTGGATATACAGTAATTGAGGATCTTTGAGACAAAGACTATACTTCCAAAGTAGTGGAAATTAGTTGTGTCTACGCCGTACTTGGTACGAGCCTTTTTTTTTATGGATTTAACCTCAGTGGTAGCATATTTTGACGATTTTTTTGTTGATTTTATAGCGTTTGACGACTTTTCAGTGCAATTTTCACCGCATCTAATTTTTTTTCCCAGTCGTACTTGGTACGAATGCCACGATCTTACGTGATATAACTTAACCTATCCTTTTTTCTTACTTATTGTTTCACAATAATACTTTGTAGGTATCCTCTTTTTTTATCAATTGAATATCAGTTTTTGACATATTTTGACAATTTTTTGTCGATGTTTTAGCGTTTAGCGATGTTTTAGTACAATTTTCAATGCACCTCTTTTTTTCCCACCTCGTACTTGTAGGTATATCACGATCTTACGTGATATAACTTAACCTATCCTTTTTTGTTACGATTTTTTTTACGATCTTCAGTGATATAACTTAACCCATCATTTTTTTTATTTGCGATCTTTTACGCACCGAACTAACTTACATTGTACTCCGTTTGTTTTAATATTTCAGTATTTTAAAGTTTTCACATATTTTATATAACCTAAAATGTGTTGATTTTTTTTAAGTATGTGGCAATTTTTTTTTACGAATTTTAAAACTGTTCCGTCACCCTCTCGTTCTTCACGTCGTTCGCGAAGGACTTCTCTGCGACCAGGATGACGCTGCACACGGTATCCTCGGGCAATGGACTGTTGAACTCGCAAACGATCTTGATGTTGGTTCGATCGTTGACTAGTAGTGCAAAATAGACAGTTCAGCAACCGAAAATGGTGAATTTTATGTTACCTTAACGAAAAAGTGTGTAAGGTTTGGTTTGAGTTGATGTTTTAAGTCCACTTTATGCACAGTAAGGCTAATCGGGACTGGACCTACAGTTTAAAGTGGGATCCGAACCACTTGTGCCTCCACCGGGTATCGAACCCGGGACCCCTCGATTGCAAGGCAATGACGCTACCACTACGCCATGGGGGAGGCCCGAAAAAGTGTGTAAGGCAATGCGAAAATGGTGAATCGGCGTAGCCTTTTACCAGCTAATTTAACCCCACACCCTACACCCCCAACCCCATACCCCCAACCCCAATCCTATACCCCCACCTCTTACTTCTTACCCCTACCCCTTATGAAAGTGGTGAATCAGTGTAGCTTTTTACGACTTAATTTAACCCCACACCCCATACCCCACACCCCCTCACTACTGGTTAACAGTATTGAATAATAATAATAATAAAGCTTTTCTTGAGTTAGCGTAACCTTTGACATGTTTGTCAGTATACAGCATAAAAAGCCATGGCCCCTCAAAAATATACATCGTAAAAAGCTACGCTCTTGTTTTAGGCACTTGCCTTAGGGTTGAGTTGTTGTAATGTTCTCTTCCCCTCTTCTCTTGTGAAAGGCTATGCTGTTGTTTCAGGCACTTGTCTTAGGGTGAATTGTTGTACTTTATTGCCCGAAATATAGCTCGGTGACTCCCAGACAGATTTTTCCTAAGTCTTACCGTTTCCAAGATAACCCTGTTTCCGGTCGCCATTTTGGATTTCCGAGCATAGGTTCTATTCATATTTTACTCACGTATAGGTGTAGATGATGAATCAGCAAACAGATTTTTCCCAAGTCTTACAGTTTCCAAGATAACCCCACTTCCGGTCGCCATTATCGATTTCCGAACATAGGTTCTATTCATACTTTTTCTCACGTATAGGTGTACATGATGAATCAGCAAACAGATTTTTCCCAAGTCTTACCGTTTCCAAAATAACCCCACTTCCGGTCGCCATTTTCGATTTCCGAACATAGGTTCTATTCATACTTTTTCTCACGTATAGGTGTACATGATGAATCAGCAAAGAGATTTTTCCCAAGTCTTACCGTTTCCAAGATAACCCCACTTCCGGTTGCCATTTTCGATTTCCGAACATAGGTTCTATTCATATTTTACTCACGTATAGGTGTACATGATGAATCAGCAAACAGATTTTTCCCAACTCTTACCGTTTCCAAGATAACCCCACTTCCGGTCGCCATTTTCGATTTCCGAACATAGGTTCTATTCATACATTTTCTCACGTATAGGTGTACAGTCATGGAAAAAAGTTCTTCCCCATAAGGCTTTAATAGGAGCAAGTAATGCAGGAGGGTAGGCAACACATATTGCACCCTTCGATGATCGGGTGATTTTGCCTGTCTTAACACCGAGAAATGTCTTCCACGCGAAGGTCAACATGACAGGAAAGCAAAGAGGGTTACGTGACTATTGGTTACGTGGAGTGTTGTGCTTCTCCACGTCCCCAGTTCTTGATCCACATTGCAGAAAAAGTAGAGCTGCATGCAATATATGAAAATAGGTTGTTTTCAACTACACGCTTAATTATGATTTTCCCAATTGTAAATCTATCAGACGTGTCTGCCGATTTAGTCGGGACAGTCTTTTACTTTGAATTCCTGTTTGTCATAGGCGTAACTTGACGGGAGCAGAAAGGGCATTTGTAACCCCCCCAAAAAATCAGGTTTCTTAAAGCTGCTAAAACAGGAATTAAATACTATGATTTGACGCGTCCAAAAAAAGTATTATATTGAAAGATTTTTCCCAAATACGTAGATAGAAATTTAATACTTTGAAAGTGTCTCAGATTTGTTTATTTTCACAACTTAGTGTGGCACAGGTCTACGACAAAAGTGGAATTTCGTAACAGAAATATGAACCCACTCCTTTTATTTCGTAGCCGATTTCATCTTGAAACTGAAATTAAGAATATTAGTTAATAATGTCATTGGTAAACAATAAAAAAATGTGTTAGACCCAATTCTTTAATACCTTATCATAATCTTTATCGCAAGTTGAAATTTTGTTGTAAGTCCACTGTATGCAAAAAAAAAAAAGGTAAAGTTCTCACCTGTGCTTGGCGCTACGCCATGAAGGCGTATAGGGGGTGTGGGGGTAACGCCCCACACTTTCTTGATTCGTACGTGAGTGGGGGTGATGTGATCAGCATCACGCCGCCCCACACTTTCTTGATTCGTTCGTGAGTGGGGGGTGATGTGATCAGCATCACGCCCCTGACCGCCTTTACCACCAGGGTTTCCCCCAGGTACCCATGTCATTCGACGCTGGGTGGGCGCTGGGGCCGCTTCCAACGTTAGAAAAGTTCCCGGGCTTGAACCGGCCGGGAATCGAACCCGGGACCTATAGCATGGTAGTCAGACGCGTTACCGACTGAGTCACCGGCACAGATAGACTAATCTGAAGTGCATACAGTTTAAAGTGGGATCCGAACCACAATGTGCGATCACCTGGTATCGTACCCCAGACCCCTTACCACTACGCCATCAGTGAGGCGCACACAACCTTTGTATTTTGAACTTTGTAAACCTATATGTATCATATAAGAGGTTGTTTAACGTTGCTATGCATCTATGGATTATATTTAGCCAGTATTCGAGCACATAGCGTCAGGTTTCATAGAATATATGCTTCTCTTCCATGTTTATGGTTTCCTGTCTGCAGTAGAAAAACTGGCAGGTTCCCATAGCTTTTCTTTCAATAGTCTTCCAATGGTTGCATATCATATCACTCAAATTTGATTCATTCGTTTCGAACACAATCCCCGATGGCGCAGTGGGATCGTGGGCGCCTTGTAATTAAGGGATCCCGGGTTCGATACTCGGTGGCGGAACATAGTGGTTCGGATCCCCCTTTAAATTATAGGTCCATTCACGATTAGCCTAACAGGACATAAAGTGGACTTAAGACACCAAATCAAGCAACTAACACAATCCCGTTATTGTCCAGATTATCGAATCCAGAACCTTCGTCGCGAATAACATAAGCAGGAAGACAACGTGAAATAACCGAACAGAAACAGAACCTAAAACCTACATCGGATAGATTGGATTAAGTCGACGATACGGCACGGGTTCTGAAATGAAAAAGAATACGAAAGTTGAAGGACCTCTATACGCACCCACTTTTCCTCCACTCAATGGGGAAGATATCCTTCTAGCTGAGAAGCCTTTACGTAGGAGTGCCCTGAGGGAACTTCAAGGCCACGACGATAAAGTGCAATGACGGGACCAAAACATACGGCAGATAGCTGTGTTCCTCCTTATTTCGTACGCCATTGATAACTGGAACACGTGACCTCGTCTTTGGTAGAGCAGAAGCCTGCTTGCTTGCCACCACCCTTTAGTTCAGTGACCTTCGCCCGTAGCCAGCAAGAGTGAATGACTCACCATATACTTGTCTGTGAGGCTACACAAGAATAGATATTTCGTTAGTGGCTGTAAGTATTGTTTCATCTGCAGTTATATCAGTTACCATTTCAATAGTTTCCTTCCTAATGGTTACTTTAGTGATAAACATGTAAATTAGTTCTCGAGAGTGAACGTTTTATCTATTTGAACGGGGGATTTTTATACAGCCTGCATGTATTATTTTTTCCTGAAACAAGAAGAAATTCGAAGACGCAAAAAGAGTTGTATAAGAGTAGTTAACAAAAGGAAAAAAATAAGAAGAAAACGAAAATGTAAATGCTGAAATAAATTATGGTAGAGATCGAGTGAATAACATTTTGTCATGGGGCCTCCTCGATGGCGTAGTGATAACGTCGTCGCCTTGTAATCAGTGGATCCAGGGTTTGATACACGGTGGATGCACATAGTGGTTAGTATCCCACTTTAAACTGAAGGTCGAGTCCAGATTAGCATATCTGTGCACCAAACCAAAACTAAGAAATAAATTGTCACAGTGTAAGAAAATTTCATGTTCAACCACATACGAAACACAAGGGAATAATATATTACAGTTTGGAGTTCACATCTGTAGCATCTAACCAGCACAATTATGAATCGCAACATATCGTATCAGATCCATTTTTATTATCCATGTATGATAATATAAGAGAAGTAGAGGAAAGAGAAAACCAAGCGAAACACGGACGCCTTCTCCAGAATTTCAAATCTCGTTACATAAGGTTCTGGGTTGGAGTCCCGAACAGGCATGACTTTCTTGTTCTTGCCCTTTTATCTGCTTCATTTCATCATAATTCATCGTTATGGTTTACCTGCAGGGGAAGAATACTGGCAATAATTGCCAATACAAAGCCAATGACAAACAGAACAACTCGATTACGGAGGTGCCAAGAAGAAACGAGACTTGACAGTTTCTCCGTCTCTCGGTTTGTCGAATTGAAAATTGCTCTCCCGTTCTCGGTCTCGATTAGTTAAATATAGAAATCGAAAATGTATGTGAATGAATATACATGTATTTTATATATTCCGGTTTTGTAGGAGATTTCGTGAGAGATGAAATAAGTACTCTTCCATCGTATTTATTTTTATAATTTTTATTCCCTGTTCGATGATCGCGACGATAAGGACGAGTGACCATTACATGAAATTGATGACGAAATAGTCAAACACCCCGACAAGGACGGTACTCAAACCCGGGAACTTTGGCGACGATATCGAATGTCAATCACTTAATGAGCTTGACCACCGAGCCTGCTTAATGTTGTTTCTGTCAGGTAATTCGTAATAATATCCCACATTCACTATCATTTGCTTCATAATTTATCTTATTGTTGTGATTAACCTGAATTCAAAGAATTAGTTGAAAGGCAAAAATGCAAGATTGAATGTCTCTGATGTTACTTCGTGCCGAATAATATGACGTGGTATTATGATATGAATTTATTAATCATATAATATGCCTATTCATTCCATTGATTGATCCCAATTGAGCACACAAAATATGCTATAATGTCCACTCCATGGAGGAGTGGTTAGCACAACGCGCTACGATGCCATGGGTCCCTGGTTAGAATCTCGACTTGGGCGTGGGTGTCCTTGGTAAGTGTCCCTTCATCAATTTCATCATAGCATCACTCATCTTCATCGTCGCTATTTGCCAAAAGTGAAAGAATAGCAAATCTAAATAACAAACATCCAATCAAATCGAACATCTCTACCGATTTAATTCTATACGGTACCGAATTCCCACTTTATTACTGCATCTTAAGTCATTTTACAGCATCTCAATTGTTTTCCGATTCGAAAACATTTGGAATGTTGTTTTGTGCAGTTGATTGTGCATTGTTTCGTTGTTTGGATTGTTTAATTAACGTCGCAAGTAGTGGGGTTGACTGTATTATAAACCCGAGAAAGTATGAACTCTCCTCAAGCAGATTTGGCTACACTTAAAACTTGTTCAACATGCCCATATGAGCTTTTTGCTCAAGTGTGGAACCCTGCCTAATCCAAGATTTTTGTAAAAATGCCCTCAAATATTTTCTGAGAAAGTATGAACTCTCCTCAAGCAGATTTGGCTATACTTAAAACAAGCTCAACATGCCCATATGAGCTTTTTGCTCAAGTGTGGAACCCCGTCTAATCCAAGATTTTTGTAAAAATGCTCTTCGGAAAGTATGAACCCCCCTCAAGCAGATTTGGCCATACTTAAAACAATGCCAAGTTCCCATATGATTTTATTGTTTATAGTGTGTTTTTCTGTCAAAATCCCAGGAATCTTGAATTGATATAAAGCTCATATCTATTGGGTTCTGAGACCCAGTAGAGTGTGGTGCATGGTTTTTATTGCCTTGTAATAAAGGCTCGGGTTTGAATCCTGGTAAAAATGTAAAGCCTCCCCTGATGGCAAAATGTTAATATTGTTGCTTTGTAAACAAGAGGCTCGGGTTTGAGTCCTGATAAAATTTATAAGATTGAAATACATGTTGCAAAATAATATCTCCATACGTGAGATTTTGAGAATAATTATTCCTAGTTGATATACAACTCCCAGATCTGAAACCTGGTAAAAAGTGTTGTTCAACAGAGCAAAATTATTCTCTAAAGGGAACCACCCGCTCAGCCATACAATAGGGGAAAAGCGGGCAAACATAATTAATTGCTTGCATGTTTTGCCGGCACGCAAGATATATAATCTACACAGCTAGAAGGGAACATTAATGATTTTTCTGTGCGATTCACTGAAGAGGCCATTAATCTTTCTGTGCGACATGTAAAAGTGTAACAAAGATTATTGAGATAAAAATACATATCTTCTGGCATAGTGGCAATGAACTGTTTTTCATGCTGAAAGCAATTCTATTCTGATAATATGAGCCTAGGCAAAGACTTAGAAAATATTATGGCAGTTCAAAATCCAATTTTGTCTGTATTAAGGTCTCAGAACGCAGTAAAATGTGGGCATATTCCATATTGAGAAGTGTTAATATTGTTGCATTGTAATCAGGGGCTTTGGGTTCGAGTCCTGATATAAGATTGAAATATATACAACTGCCCACACATAAGATATTCACTGCTAGCTGATAATACAATTGAAATTTGTGTGTTGTATAACAGCATAATAGAAGCAAATATCTTCTAGAATTGCTCTGTGACCCTCTCATTTCTTACATCATAAACATATGATTTTTCACCTATGAGAATAACACTACATATGGTGTCATCAGGTAATGCCTCATGGAATTCACAGATAATTTTAATGTTTGTCCTGTCATTCACCACAACTTGTTTTCTTTTTGAAGTGTTTATTACAAACATGGGTCTCTGTGCTTTGAATTCATCTGGTGTGTAATACATGTCAGTATTGCCAGTAGTGACCCGTTTGAATGCCGAAAATGCCTCATATAATTTGAGGAAATCATTCTTGGACATGTCTAAATTGTAATTTTCTCTAGGGAATACCTCATTTCTGCCATTTTTAAGATATATGTTCTTGATGTTGAAGTTATCAAATCTACTTGAATTTTTTTCCTGATTATTGTGTCTCCCAGTCTGAAACAGTACCACCACAAAATCAGGCATGTCATATTGAATACTGGAGAATGAATTTGTAGCATCAAACTCATAATAAGAACCAGTTGCGGGCTTCTGTACACATTGATATGTATAAAATTGCAGAGGAATCTGTGGATTTTTTATTATATCAGCTTTGTATTTAAGAGCATAACTGGCCTCATATTCAACAACAGGGATTCTTAGCTCCATAGTCTGAATAATGCATTTGCCTTCATCAGGTAGGGTATTGGGCAAAGCTTCCCCTGTAGAGTTTAATGTGCTGTACCTCATCAAAGCATTGTTATCATTGGCAGCTCTTCTAAATGTGATTCTTAAACCACCCTTCCACATAATATCTTTGTAATCTGAGAAGAATCCTGGCAACAGGCGCATAGGGAACAGCACTGTGTGGTTTTTAGATAATATTTTCTCACCAGCCTCAAATCCACCTATTTTGTAGTAAGAAGCCTCGGTTTTGGATAATTTTAGTGTGGCCAAAGCTGTGGAGGTAATGCGGGATAATCCACTCTGTTTATAACAACACCATGTTTTCTGATCTCAATTTCAGAGAACAGATGCGGCACAAAATTGTCCACCAATCTTATATTTGAATTTGCCGGATAATCTGTTCCATCGAGCTTTACAACATCAAATTTGATGTATAGATCTGCTCTGTGGGGGTGTATAAATCCATCCCCTACATCAAGATCAACCTCAATCTCTGTGTTGGGTTGATTTAAATTTGCAAATGTCCTCCTGTTTGGGGGGAATGATTGTAGCTCATAACTCTCAATAGTTTCCATTTTCTTTCTTGTATGTATTTTTATTTAAATATTAATCTCTATGATTGCAGTTGTTGTGGCTCCAGCAAAATCAACTAATTCTTCTTTTTCATTAGTGACCATCAATTCAATGTAATCTATTCTGTTGTGGCACGCAGGAAAATATAATGTTGGGGATGGAGTGTAGATGATGGGCTCCATGAATTCGGAATTAGGTTTGAATGTTGCAATGATGCCGTTTGTTTGTGAGTGCCTATGCCATTTGATTTGGTGATCATACCCTCAGCCACATTACAGTGAATATTCAGAGTCTCAATGGCTAAGAATTTGGGTATATTCATAGCAGTGTGTTTGATGGCCGCTTCAAGTTTTGTGTTGTTCTCAAAGCCTAACAGCTCTCCTATAGTACCCAGATCCACTGTTTCTGTAGCAGATACAATCTCTACTCTGTGAGTGACAGAAATCTGACTTAACACTACACCTCTGGGTAATTTAGCATTTAGAGTGGACAGATTATATTGCCCTGGAGTGATGACAATTTTTTGATCCCCTACTGCAATTTTGTTGTTGTGGTGTGTAATATTAGGGATCAAGTACATGCCGTAAAATGCTCTGAGAGCTATTGTTTTGGGATACACTATGTCATCATGCAATTTGAGTTTCAATATTGAATTTTGGCTGGTGAGATGGAATACCCCCATGATGTTTTAAATACCACAAGGCTTTTTGAAAATTTTCAATTGATGGTTTATTTATTTGAGACATATATCTAAGAACAGATAAACACAAATGTCCACAATTAACATCTTTGAAGTTCTGAACACGGGCATTATTGTAATAAAGATTAGGTGATTTTAAATATTTTATTAAATTTTCAGGTGGAACACCTCCAAATGAATCAAACACAAATGCCTCATTTTTTAAATATTTAAGATAACAGATCCAGTGAGTGCCCTGATTTTTGTACTTATCCAAATTAACAATGCCACACTCTTTGTTGAGTGGTTGTTGTGGTAAAGAATCAGACATGTACACACCCCTAAAATGTTTGATGCCCAGTGGCTTGATTAAAGCTTCAATATCTTGGTTTGTAAGCGGCTCTTGTTTTTTTTAAACTTACTCATGGCTCTCTTAACACCTTTGCCTTTTTTCTCCATGGCCAGGTTATGGCGCCTCTGCTCATCTAATTCTGCCCTATTTTTCTTGGCATCTATTACTGTTTTTGCTATGGCAGCTGATCCCCCAGCCAAGCTCCCCACAGCCCCGAGAGCAGCTAAGATGGCCGGAATAGTAAATATGAAACCCCCTGTATGCAATTTTTTCCTGGATTGTTGTAATTTTTTTAATTGGGGGGTACTAAGCAACAATTTCATACCATGGCCCTTTGCAAGACAAGAGCTTTTTTTCTTGCGCTGCTTTTTGGTTAAAAGACTATCAATAGTTTTAAGAGATTTAAGACCTGCATAAGGTATTTGATACATAACACCCTTGGCCTTCATTGTAGGTTTATTATATACATATTCACAACCCCCACCCCAGTTTTTGTTTGGTGTTCATAGCTATGGTGGTCCCCAATGCTGCTATTCTCTCACTCAAAGAAGCATCTTTGCTTACAAATCTACCAAATGCAGCCTCTTCTAATTTTTTGTCTGCAACATGTCTCTTGTCAAGATCAGTATGTGTGTTGTATGCTATGTCATGGTCTCTACAAGCAGCATCTAGGGGATTTACACCAGGATCCCCTCTGTTTAATCTATGCTCCAATTTTGTGCCTGGACCACAATACTGATAGCCTGGAATGTGTAGTTCAAATGGCAGCTTGTTTATAATGTCATTAACCAGGCCCCGACCCTCAGAAATATTCCAAAATTTGGGGGGTAGAGTATTAATAATTTTTATGAGATATCCAATCCCCTTAGTGTCATTCACTATAAAATTAGACAATTTGGTGCTTATCATGTCCATAATTCCAACCTTTTCATTGTAAAAATTGTTGTTGCCAGCATTTTCCTCCCCAGCTATTACCAATAACCTATCTACAAGTTTCCTGACATCATCAACCCACACAAATTCTTTGGGCAGGGTGTTGTATTGTTTGATTCCACTGCCAGTCTTGATTTGTGACCATATGGGATTGATTAAATTATTGTATTTTGCCCCACTGCTCGACTTAACCCTTTTTTGTGTGGGATCATTGTTCTGGTATAGAGCATCTGATTTTATTAATATTTCTTTGTAATATTCATAATCTTGATCTGTATAGCTGCCAGGCCTTTTCCTAGTCATCAGTTCCCACAACCCAGGTGTTCCGGGGTACTTAACAAAAGCACCTTTTTCTCCGAGACGAGATTCTGAATAAACAATCAGATCATCTCCCATAAATGTTACTCTGAAATTGCCAATTCTATGTATGATGCTACCATCAAGCTCTGTGTCAGCATATAAGCCAAACACCTCATCTTTATTGTCTTTAGGTGTGGTTAAATATTTTTGTGCAAGAAGACCCAATTCAATAGGATCCTGAGTAGCTTCAATTCTTCTAGGAGCAATAGGACTAGGTGTATGAATACTGGAAAGTGGGGTGAATGGATAATCTAATATGTTCCTTGCAGCTACAGGTACAAGCTCTGTGATCAAATTTTGATTTTGCTCTGTAACAGTTTTGATATTCTTACCTAATTCACTAATAGCATCAATTATAGGCTGTTCTGCTTGTTTGTGTTTTTCATAAATTCCCCGGTTCTCTGATTTCCATCCCTTAAATCTTTTTACAAGATAATCTCTTAACTTAAGATCATCAATTATTGGCCTTTTCATGTTTATTTATTTATATTTCAATGTCTAGAAAATTGTTGATTTTATTTCTGTATTTGCCGCTATTGGGTTTTCTTGTCATATCAATTGTGACAAACCCATAACTGTCCTGGTTCCAGCACCTGCTGCAAAATTTAGAAAAATCATTGTAGCTCAAGTCCCGACCTACATATTCATCATGTATGAGTTTGAGGTTGGTATGATCTTGATGAAACACACATATAAAATTGCTGTTGTCTCGGATCAGTTGCTTGGGTATTTTTGAAAAAGTCTGTGCCAGGTAGAAGCAATCAATGTTTTTGTGCCGCCCCTGTGTAAAAAAATTTCTAACCTTGTTTTGATTATCCAGTATAATGTCATCAAACACAACAACAGAATTATCGAGACATTCATGAAGTGGCTTAACATCTGGTTCAAAAATGGCAATATCTAATCCATCATATAGCTTCATCAGCTGCTGATATTTTAATTGTTCCAAGCTCTTAGAGAAGATATACAAGTGCCTGTTTTTCCAGTCTAACCAGTTGGGTGCCAATAAAAAATTATCAACCATTAGTGTAGTTTTACCACAAGCAGATGGCCCAACAATAAGACATCTAATATTTTCAGGCAGCAACTTGCCATTTCTCTTATTCTGCTGTTCAGGTTCTGGCAGCCTTTTTATAACATCCCAGGTGCTCATATTATCACCTTGTTTGCATCGATCCAGCTGTGTTCTGGAAGTCCTAGCCATTTGAAAGTAACTTGTTGCCTTTTCTGCGGATGATTTTTTCTATGAGATATGTGTCAGGCTGTTTAGTTTTGCTGAGCTCTTCTTCATAGAATCTGCCTTTGAGAATTTCTCCTCGATGGTCTTTTATTATATATGTGTTAAGGGTCCCGGGTTTAACTTGAAC
This sequence comes from Lepisma saccharinum, assembly GCF_977018435.1. NCBI lineage: Eukaryota > Metazoa > Arthropoda > Insecta > Zygentoma > Lepismatidae > Lepisma > Lepisma saccharinum. The sequence goes on along the minus strand of NC_139230.1, from coordinate 101,133,406 downwards.
CACTGTAAATAATTCAGTGCTCCAGTTTCTTGTAAAGCCTCTTTTGAATAAGTGCTTATATTTGCTGATTCTTACTTGATCACCAATCTTGTATTTGGCCTTTCTTGTTGTTGACTGGTATCTAGGATAATAAACAGTCCTGATCAATTTTTGCTCATCAGATGAAGTTACTTCAGAGGGTTTCATGTTGATTGTGGAATGGACCGAGTTGTTATATTTATGTAGAAGTTCTGGAAGAATATTAATCCATTTATAATTACCTTGGAGGGTAAATTGTTTATACATAAGATTTTTTAAGGTTCTGTTGAATCTCTCTACAATTGAGGCCTTGAGATCACTGTAACTCGAATAATGTTGTATTGACTGGCTTTTAATAAATTGTTGGAACACTGAATTATAAAATTCTTTGCCATTATCTGTTTGCAAATAGCGCGGTGATCTTCCACTCTGATTGATGATTGTTCTGATGGCTTCTGTAACACATGTTCCAGTCTTGGATTTGAGTGGCACAGCCCAGGCAAATTTTGAAAATGTGTCTATCACAGTGAGTAGATACTTGTAGCCCTTGTTGATTTTGTCTAAGTTTTTCAACTGTCCACTTGCTATTTCAATCAAGTCGCACTGCCATAAATCATCTATGCCCTTTGTGACTACTGGCAGTCTCTTAAAATTATGTCTGGCTTGTCTGTGTAGCTCATCAACAATAATTTGTCTAGACATAATATGTAAACAAGAATATTGCAACTATAGGGTGTTCAGCAGCTGATACTACAGGATTTTCTAAATATAATTTGTCCCCTATTTGTATTTTAAATTCCAGAGAGCCATCATCTTCAGCATAGGCTGTTTCTAATGTATTGGGATCTGTAAAATCCTCTAATTCTACACTGTTGATTTTCACTTTGTTATCAGCATTTGTTATTGATAAGGTGGGGTAGTGGTGTGCCTGTGGTTGAAGCCAATATTTGATCTTGATTGGTCTCAATGTGCCCCCAACAAAAAACTGGTAATAAAATTGTGCAGGGGACAGCATATATATTTTGCCACCTGGTGTAAATGGTGAATCATATTCTTTGTTGGGGATGCTGTACAATTCAAGAATTACTGTATGTTTTGGATTCTCGATTATGCCGGTTATTTCCTTTTCTGCTGTAAGCAATCTGCTTGTTACAGATTCAAGGTGCTCATTGATGGTCCTAACAACATCATCATGGCCTGGCTTGATTTTTATGTCCACAATAAGTTTCTTGTATTGTTGCACAATCTCTTGAAGCTGGGTGGCAAAAACAGACAGAGCATTTGCTTGATTGGATTCCATGGTCCCTAGCTGTTGCTTGATATTGGCTACAATTTGTTGCAAATTTTCAATAACTGCCAATTTTGAATTTTGAGCAGTAAGATCATGGACCTGTCTTCTGATATCCTCAAACAGGGCATGCAGTTCATTAATATGTTGATTGGTTGGTAGAGTGGCCACTGTCTGAGTAAGTTGTTTGATCTCTGTCTGGATATTCTTGATATCTTCTGATTTCAATATGCGATTCACTGCTCTCTTAATATTTTTAAGTTCCTGTGATGTAGGAAGATTTGATACTGTATTTTGCAAAGATTCAAGTGCCAATTTTACATTGTTTAATTCAGATGCATCAGCCACATTTTGCATAGCATCTTGGAGCAGGGCTATATCTGCCTGAGTGGGTGTTGATTGTTGTAAAATTTCAAGTTTTGTTTGAATATCATCGATCAAGTGATGAAAATGAGATAGCTCAGATTCAGTGTTGAGGTTTTCAAGCTTTGTGATTTGGTGCTGGACACTAACAAGAGTATCTACAATACAGGCAGGCGAGATTCTAGAGATTCTTGTACACTTGTCAAATCACTTTGCACTGCTGCTATTGTACCTTCAAGATGGGTTATGGTACTTTGAATTTTTCCAAAATCTTCATATGTTTCAAGTTGCAGCTTAATATTTGCTACACTCCGAGTTATTGCACTCAAAGCATCAGAAGATGGCAAATTGTTCATAAAATTTTCAAGTGTCTCAATTTTTTCTTTAACCTCGGTTATGGCATTGTGCAGAGGATCCAGATTAGGTATTTGGAGTGACTGAATCTGTTCTTTTAGAGTGGAAATCACTAGATCAAAATCTTCTTGTGATTTTATGCTTTTGACAATTGTTTGGAGCTGTGTCTGGACATTATTTATCTGCTCTTCCAATTGTTGTTTCAATTGCTCGGAGTTGGTGGCCTGGGTCTTAAATTTGGCTTGAAGAGCTGCTACAGCTTCTTCCAAACTTTGAAAATTATCCAATGTGGCCAAATCAGTATATTTCTGAAGCAGCACTTTGAGTTCAGAATCAATTTTAAGAAGAGGGTCCATGCATTGTGATTGTAAATTTGTAATTTCTAATTGAAGACTGGCATTGAGTGTGGTTTGTAAAGCTTGTAAATCACTTCTTAATTTCTTGACTCTGACATCAAGCATCAGAATCTCATCACTGTGATCTTCATGCCTTGTATGGCCAAATATATCATTAGGCATTTTTGTTTTAGTGGTTATTTATTATTGAATATCTGATTCTTAATTCTATAAAAAAGGGTATAAGCTTGTCATAAGATCCAGGGACCTCAATATATAAGCAGTCACCAGCAGAAACAGTATATACAGTGCCAGAAATCATGTTTGAGTGCTTAATTCTATAAATATTTCTCCCTACTGAAATCTTGACATCACCCTCAGGGGTTGTAATAAATTGTAATTGCCCACCTACAGGTAATTGGTAATGATTTAAATTATTGTTAAATATGTACAATATTTTGCCCGTTTCATCATCAACATCTGTAAGTATGCTGTTCAGATGAATAATTAAGAAACCACTCAGTTTAGATATCATATCAGAAGAGGGTTGTGGTGTCGGCAGGTCCATAATACCTTGTTTTTTAAACCCAAATAAGTTCATAGGCATGTTTATTTATTTCAAATCATGCTCTGTAATTGGGCATTGATTCCCATTTTTCAAATCACAATGACCCCATGGTAAAGTATGTATGCCACATGATAAAATGCATCTCTTATCATCATGTGGGTCCAGGGCCACTTTTCTTACAATATTTGAAGTCAATAAGTGATCCACACTCTGAATTCTGGATTCTGATGTTTTGATTAAATTCTGGGATTTGAGGCAATTTTTATAATCTTCAAATTCAAGCTTTTTTCAACAGTTACTTTGCCAATACCCTTGGCCTTTTTGGCAGCAACACCACTACATGTTTTAAAACTATACATCTTGGCACTTAACCCAGCAAATTCCACAATAACATCACCAAGTGTCTCATCTTTTAACTTGCCAGGCACCTTTTTGTTGTGGGGTTGAATTTTTGTATGTTCACTGGTATCAAAATATTTAAACAATTCAGGCTGTGACATATCTTGATAAACATCTTCTGTTTGAATATCAAGAATAAAACTATCCGTGTCCATGTACATCAATTTTATATTATCACCATAAAAAGGTTTCAACACATCATAATACAATGTTAACATATGTAATTTGGCCAATTCCAATATCACAGCCCCTACATAAATAGGCTTATCAAATTTAATATTTGTTTTTTTCATGTTGAAAAGTGCCATATTTTCATCATAAATTCTTCTGTAATTGAAATTAGGCTTTGCAACCAATTTTTTGCTCAGGCTGGGGTCAGTAATTATTTTAACATCGGTATGTTTTCTGACATTTTCAATAGTTTTGCCATATACAGAATTATCCATCAATTTAAACAAGCCCTTATCAAATTGGCTCTTTGCAGATGTTCGAAGCTCTGTATTTGTATCAATATATGGTTTCAACCATTCTGAGTGCCTGAACCTCAAAACTTTTCCAATTTTGGTCACTTGAACACCATGTTTCATCAGGAACTGGAGGTTTTTGTAATATATGACATAGCCTTGTTTCGGCTCCAGAGTCATCATGAGCTTCTTCTGTTTAGAGCCAGGTGAGCACTGAACCTCGGGAATTGGGGGCAGATCAGAAAATTTATTGTGCAAATCATCAGGAATTGTCAGATCAACCTCTAAGAATAGGCCATAATTACTGTCATCAAAGTCCTTAAGATTCTCAATATTGAAATCTTCAACCCATTCAAGCCCTGCATATGGCAGTTTTTGCATCATGGCATGACCATAGAGGCTGTTTGCATCTACATACACTATATAATTTGATGGCCGTGCTGGATCATAATTGGGAATATGCTTGTTATTTGCTCTGGCTTATCTCTGAGAACATTGCACCATGCCTCCTTATGCATTTCTCCATAAACAGATACGTATCTTGATCTTGGATCAGATCCAAATGCATTTTAGTGTTTAAAAACATTGCGGGCCATGCTAGGCCCGGGGCACTGAAAAAATATATTGGATCTAGTTTATAATTTTGCATAGAAGATTTTCTGAATGCCTGCAATATATCAGCTAAGAGGGTGACATCAAGTTTTAAATATGCCATGTGATAATCACCAAATGTCTGGCAATTTAAATTTTTCCACATCAATTGGGCATGGTGATAATCTTCATCAGTGATTCCAGATCATCTGATTTTGCTGTAAAACTCTTCTTGTGGTGGCAGGGAACACTCATCAAATTTAGAAAAATCTGTAACATAATCATATGGATATACACCCTTCCGCCTAATTAATTTCAGGTCCTGATTTGGAAACAAGGCACTTGTGATTTTGAATTGATCATCAGATAATTGATTTGCCAGTGTAGCCAGGCTAGCAGATAAAATTCTGTAAGAATCAAGAAATCTTATGTGAATAGGAACACTATTAACTTTAATTATTTTGCTAATAGATATATATTTCTCATCATTTTCAGCTAAAATATTTAAATTCTGCTTCTCAAACCCCTCGTACCTGATCAGATGATGGAAATCATAATTGGATGCTCCATGGCAAAATATGGGGACAAATTTTGGTCTCTTGATCTTAATATTACAGCTATTACACAGGGCCATTTTAAATTTACCATCTGTATGAGAATGGTGTTTCACCTTGATATTTGTATCTGAAAATTCAGAATCACATACCGGGCATTTTTCTGCATTGTTGAAATCTTCAATCTGTTTCTCTGTTAAAGGCAACATGGGTTTTGATTTTAATAAAATATTAGATGCTATGTCACGTCACTCATTTTCTATTCTATGTGCAAATATTTTGATGGCATCTGGTCCCATGTATAAGTGTGGCTCACTAGCTACACCATCCCGTATAACTATATAACAAAAACTGGAAGGTTCATGTAGCTGGTATGGTGTAATTGAAGATTCTTCAGGATCTGGATTGCAGAATGCAAGAGGTTTGAGATTTGATTCAAAATCACAGACAATATATGCTGGGTGTTCCAACAAGGCTTCAAACTTTTTGAATTTGCAATTTTCACTTGGATTGGGCATCACCATATGAACAGGTTTATGATTTTTACAGTATTTTAAATGCTCAATTAACTTATTTTTTGCAATTTCTGCACTCTCTTCACGAACCCCTTTTACCATTTTTTGACCATAAAATACAGTTAAGCATCTTCTGCACAACTTGAATATTGTATTGGATTTGTCTAGTTGTGTTCTCACTAAAGCTTCAAGATTATGTATCAGAGTGTAATGATATGTGCCATCCCCTTCAATTAAGAGCAAATCAATCGGAACAGCAGATTCATCACCAATTGTACTGATTCTGAGAGGTGCTATCAAGCAATTGCCAGTGGAACAAATAAATACATTAATAGATAATTGTTTGCCATTGATATTCCTGACCTTTTTTTCAAATTTATCAATATTCTGAACAGACATTGGATATTCTAAACCCTCCATTGCCTCATCAAAATCATTTTCATGTTGTTTATAATAAGTTATTCTCTCAGGATGCCTTGAAACTGGATACAAAGCAGCTAAAATACACCACAAAAAGCATTTCTGGTCGGTATTTTCAATATTGACCACGGCTCTTTTGTTTTTGATATTGGCAGGTAATGGCAGATATGTAGATCCTTGTAATGGGCTGAATTCAGAAATATTAACATATAACTTGTGTGGAGAACCGCATAGGCTCCATCCTGACTCTTTTGCAGCAAATTCAGAGTGTTTAATATTCAATTGATCTATCAAACTGCTTATTATTTTGTCTGAATTTGTATTTGAATATACAGGTACAGTTTCTGTTATGTGGGGCTGTGTAAATTTTGTGCCATTTGGCTTCTTATATTGTGCAAACAATTTGAGGGAGAGCTTATAAGAGCCATTTTGTGCATTTAGAATTGCCTGCACATCAGGATTTACACTGTTCAAAAAATTATTAATACCACATCTTGGCTCTGATACAAACCGATAATCTCTTAATTGGCCATTAAAACTGCTATGGATGGGTTCATAGCATGGCTGCTTTGCAGGTCCAGCATTAACAGGTGCTTCATGCTTCCTTTTCAGAGCAGATGTAGATGGTTGTGAGGGCAATGTTGATGACTGTGCAGAGCAAGTACCTTTATGTTTATATGTGAAATATTCCATGCTATATTTTCTATGGCATTTAGGGCATATTTTTGTGGGAGTTCTGTATTTGTCCGGGTTACAAATCTTTTGGTGCTTGGCCCAATTAGGGCTGGATATATTCTTATTGCATTGATTACAATATTTTTGATTTGGCATTTTTGTTGTTGTTTATTATATACAATTTCCTGGGATTCAAATCAAAATTCTATGCTGGATAAAAAATATCAGCTGGGTTCAGCACTGTGCTTTGTATATTTTGTGTGTGTGTGTGTGTGTGTGTATGTGTATGTGTGTTAATATTTTTTGGCTTTGGTATTTATATAAAATTTCTTGGGGTCCAAATCAAAAACTCTATGCTTATCTTATGACAGGTTGTAAAGCCAATAGCCTACAAGTGGAAAAAAAGAATAAATATTCATTCACACTGACCTAGCACAAATACCTGCACGGACATGCATGTCTAGAATGGCAATAACCTTGTTATGTATTGATTTTTGTATAACAGGCTGGGACAGATATAAGCCTGACCCCCTAAATATGAGTGGATTACAACAAACAAGCTGGGTGTAACAAATATCAGGCAAAATATTGTTCAATATACCAGAAATATGATATTAAAACAAACAGGCCTGTAAGTATGAAAAGCACTGTAACAACACATCTGTTTTTCTCAACCACTCTCACAATAGTGGTTGATGCAATTGTTTGCACGCAAAGCTTCATTACTCGGGAAGCAAAAATCAATACATAACACAGTGCCAGGTCATTGCCATTCTAGAGGGGCTCTGCATATAGATAAAAAAATTGAACCTGGCATCCAATTGAACTTAAACCTGAAGTAAATATGTATATGTAGGTATGGGTTTTAGCTTAATTTCAAGTATAGCCAAAAAATATCAATTTTTGACAAGTTTATGGACAAAAATCCGGCTGATGCAATTTTTGTAAGTATGGCCAAATCTGCTTGAGGGGGGTTCATACTTTCCGAAGAGCATTTTTACAAAAATCTTGGATTAGACGGGGTTCCACACTTGAGCAAAAAGCTCATATGGGCATGTTGAGCTTGTTTTAAGTATAGCCAAATCTGCTTGAGGAGAGTTCATACTTTCTCAGAAAATATTTGAGGGCATTTTTACAAAAATCTTGGATTAGGCAGGGTTCCACACTTGAGCAAAAAGCTCATATGGGCATGTTGAACAAGTTTTAAGTGTAGCCAAATCTGCTTGAGGAGAGTTCATACTTTCTCGGGTTTATAATACAGTCAACCCCACTACTGTCGCATTAATTAGTTTTAGACCAATCGTGACGGGGGAAGCAAGAGCACAAAGAAAGCAAAAAAGACAAGGAAGTGACCACGGATTTCTTTAAAGATAGCATCCCGTGAATACAACTCAAGTGACTGCAGAATATTATGAATAAAATTTATTTCGCTTTTTCCTTTTATTTCTGTTTCAGTTATTTTACTTCGCTTTTCTTCTACCACTCGCGTTACTCGTGTCGGTGAGGAAGAATTATAAACTCGTGAAATGGACGATGGTACAAAAAAAATATATGCCTCTCCCACGGTTCGAAACTGTCAGTACAAAATATTGTCTTATTTTTAAAATTTACGGGCAAACATGGTTTGTAACGTAGCAATTTTCGCTTATCTCTTTCTCAAGGGGTTCCATTGCCTCTCTGATGTCGTAGTGGTAACGTCTTCGCCATGTAATGAAAGGCTTCCGAATTCAATTCCAAATAGAGAGGCATTTGGTTCGGATCCCATTTTAATCTGTAGCTCCAGTGCATGAACTGGACTTAAACAATTAACGTGTGGCATGTGGTCTGTGATGAGAACCATCATTTCAGCGAACCTCTTGACAATGACTCTAATATCACTTGAAAGAATAGTATTTCTTTACGAGTAGGTCTTGTCAAGGAACCAGTTTCTGAAATTTTCTTCTGGAGGCATCGTAGCACCCAGCTGTTTGTTGTGGCTGGGGCACGAGTCATGTGACTCATGCTATCAAAGCTCAATCCTTCCCGAGAACTCAGAATCACCAGGCAAACTTAAGCGAATATTTTGTTATTTGGGTTGCATAAACAACATGCTTTAAGACGTTACGAAATTCTACGTCCCGTGGCCCAGGTATTTTTTTCTAAGACTGTACATGATGAATCAGCAAACAGATTTTTCCCAAGTCTTACCGTTTCCAAGATAACCCCACTTCCGGTCGCCATTTTCGATTTCCGAACATAGGTTCTATTCATACTTTTTCTCACGTATAGGTGTACATGATGAATCAGCAAACAGATTTTTCCCAAGTCTTACCGTTTCCAAGATAACCCCACTTCCGGTCTCCATTTTGGATTTCCGAGCATAGGTTCTATTCATATTTTTTCTCACGTATAGATATGTACATGATGAATCAGCAAACAGATTTTTCCCAAGTCATGAATTGGAGGGTTCTATGACAACCTATATTAATTCTCGTAAGAGAACAGAAAACAAACAAAAAAAACAAAAAAACAATACTGGGGTCACTACAACAAATAGTCTTCTTCAACCCCTATCCAACAAACCAAAAATCATCATCCTAACTAGAACCATGTAACTATCTACCATCTGTTAGATGTTTTGTGAACTAAGTGGTGCTTTGTTTGTGTGTAAAAAAAATGCAATGCTTTTTGCACTTGGTTATCATCAGCTAACATGTTATTAATTGTTTTTTAAAATTAATTACAACTGAAAACTAATAATTAATATTATCTAAAGTTACTAATTAATAGTATACAAGTAATTGATATAATTTTTTTGTTCTTGTTGCTAGTGTTGGGTAATTATAGTTGTTGCAATATATAGCTCTCGCGTATGACAGTTTCTGAGTTTTGTTGGGTATATATACACGAATCAAAATTTTACTTGTTATGTTAAATTTTTATGTTAGAGTACATGGTAGGAGAAATCATTGTATATTAGAGCGCTCTTTTGATGATTTGCCTATAACTGCATACAGGCAGCCGTAATTTAGCATAAAATATCCTGATCCTGTTTCTTCTAGCATGTGCGACGTTTGTTGTGGTGGGATCATTGGGGGAAATGTGATTCTCCCATTATGTCATCTGACTTACTAGTATATGCGATACGAAGAACAGGTGTGTATGTGGCTTACTAGGATTAGGCTAATGGTAATGAGGTCCTAGTAGCTGAAACGTTGTTGGGGTATTTTGCAAAAAAATTCCTTAAACAGTTAACAAATATAATATATTTTTTTAATTCAGACATTAGATGGATTTTACAAATATATTTAAAAAAATAGGTTAGGTAATTGTGGCTTCTACAGCTCGCCAAGCAGGGTGCTCTTGCATAAGCTCTTATCAGTCTGTAAGTTGTAATATATCAGCAACAAGGAACCTGCGCTAGAGGTAGATGCTCTTGACATTGTGTTCATGAAAAATAAAAGCTTGAGTAAATTTAGCTAGTTTTCGAGTAATTTTTTTTTGTGTTTTCTGATTAGTTAAAAAATACGTAATGTGATGACTCATATCTTCTGATTGCGCAACACTGCGTGAAGTTATTACGTAATGTGATGGCTCATATCTTTTGATTGTGCAACAAATTATGACGTAATGTGATGAGTCATATCTAACGTGGCGTCTTCTGATTGGTTAATTATTACAGGTGTTTTCAATACGGTCCGCGCTTTTATTATATAAGACGGCATACACTGCAGATCAGTCAGTCTCGAGAGAGCAACCGAAGAGTACGGACGTTTTGTCGCAGCGCTCCTCGTTTTTGTAAAAAAAAAAAAATATAGGTATTTAACTTTCTTTGAAGCTACATACCATCTATTATTTCAAGTTTAAAGGTGTTTCACGTGGTTTTTCATAGTAATTTCGACCAGATTGAATTTTGATGTGATCGTGCGTTTTCTATTTCGCCTCGTAAAATTCTATATACATAACATAGCTGAAAATTCTATCGTAATTACAACTATTGTCCTTTAACATATTTTTAAGCTATATTCTATCAATTACCTTAAGTTTGAAAGTATTTTAAGTACTTTTCCAAGTAAATAGAATCTCATTGAATTTTGGGTTGATCGTGCGTTTTTGCATTCCATCCCGTAAAATTCTCTATAAGAAACATACCTTAAAAAAATTCCATCGTTATATTTATTTTAACTTTTTTTTTTGGTTTGTGTTATCTGAGAAAGCATAATGGAATCCACCAGTTTGATCGAATGTGTTACTTGCGAAAAATTAATATCTAAAACTAATATTAGCAAACACAGGGCAAGATGTAACGAAACAGCTTCGAGTTTAAATCGTTCGTTACCTTCTAAGTCTTGTGCTCGATGCGGAAAGATGATTAGCATTACAAATTTAAGTAAACACCTGAAAATTTGCAAACCATCGACCGAACAAGGAACATTGAAAAGAAAAATCGATGATCCAGGAACCGAAGCATCTACTTCCAAACAAGTTAAATTATCCGATGAACGAAAACCAATTAGATCCGCATTTAACCGTCATATTCAGGATTTCTCTTTTACTTCGGAACCAGGCTGCGACATTCTTAGTTTCTTGCGTGAAACAAAAACATCCGTGATAAATATTCTAAAAAATAAATTGGAAAATAATTCCATAAATGTATACGTTGATCTATTTTCCGAATACGAAAAAGTCGATGGTACAACAAGAGTATTTTATCATCGAACAAAAAACCAGGCTCTTCATTTGGCGGACGTCGATAATTTGGACGAATTTTATTCTGATCTTTCAAACGAACTGGTTAAGAAACAAGACGATTTCGAGGATACAGGGTCAGGGTGGTCGTTATGTGGTAGTCCTCACACGTTAATCGTTTACGTAAACCAATTCTCGCCTCTTCGTGCATCCAGCTACGTTCCTCTTCCAGTGGATATTAAAAATAAAAAAGCCGTGCTGAACATTCAAAATATAGAAGACAAATGTTTTCTTTGGTGTGTGTTGGCGGAACTTCACCCGATTCATTGGTCAAATCATCCAGAACGGGTTTATCATTACAAGCAGCATGAACCGGAACTGGAAAATGCAATGGCTGGCATCGAATACCCGATGACCATTTCTGATATATCAAAATTCGAAACACGAGCACGAGATGCAGAAGGAAAACGCTTAATCATCAACGTGTATTCCTATACGTTGGATAAACATGTCGTGCATCCCGTCAGGATAAGCGATGTCGACGATGATGATGCTCGTGTGATTAATCTTCTTCTAATTTCAAACGACAGTGTTCACCATTACTGTCTCATTCGTTCACTATCACGCTTAGTCAGAAGTCAATCAACCAAGCATTCAAACCACATCGAAGTTTGCCCAAGGTGTTTGACCACGTTCGACGATCAAAAACAACCCAATTATCGAAAATACACTGGACGTCAAATTGCTATCGATAAACTTGTTCAACATAAAATATAATGCGGTAACAACAGACTGGTTCGAATGTTGATGCCCGAAAAGAAGGAAGTGGAAGAATTCAAAATGCGCAAGGCGTTGTTGGAGCATCCGGCCATCATCGTTGCTGATTTCGAGGCGTTCCTCAAACCACTCTCATACTGCGATCCGGATCCCGAAGTTTCTTCCACCACACCTCACAAGCTTCACGAACCAAACAGTTTCGGTTACGTTGTCGTGCGACAGGATAAAATAGATGAACCGTACGTATATCGAGGACCCGATGCAATCGAACGCTTCTTCGAAAAGATGATCAAGGAGGTTGGGAAAATTGGATGCATGCTGCAAATATCGAAACCGATGCTTCCGTTATCTGCTATCGAACTTCAAAATTACTATGACACTGTCAAGTGTCCTGTGTGTGATAACCACTTCACAGACGACAATCGTAAAGTGTTTCACCATTCGCATACGGACGGTCGCTTCATAAGCGGAATCTGTAATGCATGCAACCTCAAAATCCAAAAACCAAAATTCGTCCCCATATTCTTTCACAATAGTTCTAATTACGACTTTCATCCCTTAATTAGGAAACTCGGATACGACACTCACAAAATAGATATTCTTGCTCAAAACGAAGAACGATACATCTCTATAAGTAAGAAAGTTATGATTCCTGAGACTAAAAATACCATCGAGATGAGGTTTCTGGATTCATACAGATTTCTCTCTGCCAGCCTGGGCGCTCTTGCCAGCAAATTTTTAGACGAACAATTCAAAATTACAAGAGCTAGTTTTCCCAACGTAGACATGGAACTCGTTAGACGTAAAGGGATTTATCCTTACGAATATGTTAGTGATAATTCTAAATTTAATGACGACGCTCTCCCACTTCCAAGAGAATTTTACAGCAGACTCAGAGAGAAAGGAATTACGGACGAAGAATACCAACACGCGCAACTCATGTGGGAGAAATTAGAAAGTAGGACACTCGGAGACTACCACGATGCCTACTTAAAATTAGACGTAATGATACTCGCGGATGTTTTTCAAGCGTTCAGGAAAACGGCAACGAATATTTATAAATTAGATCCAGCGTATTTCTACAGCCTACCGGGATTAGCGTGGTCGGCAATGTTATTCCAGACAAAGGTCAAGCTGGAACTGATATCGGACGTGGACATGTTACTTTTCATTGAGAGGGGGATTCGGGGCGGGATGGTACAATGTGTACAGAGATATGCAAAGCCAACAACATGCACATGAAAGAAGATTATGATTCAAATCGAGCATCGAATTACATCTTCTACGCCGACGTTAATAATCTCTACGGACATGGTACAGAGATTTCCTTACGGAGGATTCGAATGGGAAGATTCCGCATCAATAGATATAGAAAATTTCGATGATAGTGAGTATGGCTTCTTCGCAGAGGTGGATATCGAATTCCCCGCCCATTTACACGATCTGTTCAGCGATTTACCACCGGCATCCGAGTTCAAATCTTCGCCTCATTCTAATGAATGCAAGCTTTTATTGACTCTAGAGGGGAAAAAGAGATACGTTGTTCATTACTCGAATCTACGATTCTTGATCGGGAAGGGTGCTGAGGTAGCGAATATTAGAAGAGTCCTCAGGTTTAAACATTCCGAGTGGCTCAAACCGTACATTGAAACAAACACGCAAGATAGGACAGTTGCCACTTCCGATTTAGACAAAGATTTTTTTAAATTGATGAATAATGCGGTGTATGCCAAGACGATGGAAAACTTGCGGAATCATGTAGACGTGAAATTGGTTTCAGATAAAAATAAATGCATGAAGTGGGTGGCCGATCCTAGATTCAAGTCGAGAAAAATTTACAATGATAATTTGGCACTTTTCAATCTAGATATAAAATTGATGAAATTCAGAAAACCAATTTACGTTGGCGCAACGGTTCTCGACTTGTCGAAACTTTACATGTTCGAATTTCATTATGACGTGATGAAACCCTTCTTCAATGATAAGATATCACTTTTGTACACGGACACCGACAGCTTCATTTACAGCATACAAACACCTAACCTCTATGAAGACATAAAAAATCCTTCCATGCTTGAGTATTTCGATACTTCCGCATATCCTCAACCCAACAGATTTGGGATTTCTTCCCTCAACAAAAAAGTCCTAGGTAAACTGAAAGACGAATGTAACGGTGATATTATTGTCGAGTTCGCGGGTTTGCGTTCGAAAATGTATGCCATGAGAACAGAAAGTAGCGTCACGAAGAAAGCAAAAGGTGTGTGCAAGAATACGGTGGAGAACAAACTCACCTTCCACGATTACATCGATTGCCTTTACTCACAATCGACGATACTAAGTATAGAACAAAGAATCCAAAGTGTAGACCATGTGATTACAACAAACAAAGTTAGGAAAGTAGTATTAGATCCGCATGACGATAAAAGATGTATTTTGTCTTGTGGAATCCATACGATGCCTTGGGGGCACTATCGTTTAGAAATTAGTAAAAATTGTAGGCAATGCAAATGAAAAAAAATAAACTTAAATAACTATAACTAAAATAAAAAAAACTTTAACTGTCTCAAATTATCACATACACAATAAATAACTAGCATGGCCAATGAATCTCTTTGGTTTCCGAAAGCAAACAATGGAGACTGTACACCGCACGACAGGTCATGAATTTCTACCTTTCATGTTATCTAAACTCAACGGCCTGTTGATCATTCACCTCAAACGCATTTAAACGAAATTCGACGACGACGTCGGCAAGATTTTTTACGTCTTCAACAACAATTTACATTTTTACGAAATTCCGATCGGTGGGAAACTTCAAATCATCGTGAATCCGGAGAACGCAGGCGAAATCAAAATTTCTACCGGCAAGAACATTTTTCGAATGAAGCACGACAAAATGCTTTCTAACATGGCATACGATGTTTCTGCAGGAGATTATCTTTACGTTCAACTCCTCGGAGATTACGACAAACTCATTCCTCTCTTCGTAGAATTACGAATCACCTATCCTATTATAAATAACCGTTAACAAAAAATTCCTAACGACATTTTTGGCCACACCAAGCGTCTAGACCACGCAGAAGAGATTATTATGCTCGACGTTCGAGTTAAGAAGTTGAGGAGCGATTTGATTGCTTTGCAGGAGACCTTAAACAATAGTTTACAATCGGAAATCGCTACGCTCCAAACGCAATGTCTCGATCCTATTCTGAAAATCGATTCCGAACTGAAAACAGTCATAAAAAATTATGTTGATGTACCTTCTTACGACAACGTTCAAAATATACAGTTGACCGTGGATTACAGCAATTTCAATCGAAAGATTTGGAAAAATTGAAACTCGAAATCGAAGAACGAACTTCCGCAATTGAAAAGAATTTCTCTGAACTTCAAACCGTTGTGAATGATATCGATGTAGAACGCTTGCATGTCGTCGTTTCTAAATTACAAGAAGAATTCAACACCACGTTGGAAGAAATTAAATCCAAGTTACAGACTTTGGAAGATACAATGACAAACCTACCATCGTCAGACGAACTGCAAGTCATCAGTAAAAGCGTTGCGAACATAAAAATTCAATTGGAAGCTTATCAAGATTTCGAACACATTCAAACCACCATCGCTACGCTTCAGGCGTCTTTGGAGTTGATCAACGAAGAAATTAAAAATATTCACGTTCAAGCAAGCGCGTTGACGAGTATTCAAGACACGTTAAGCACGGTTCAGCAGAAGATCGAATATTTAGAAAATTTGAACGTCGAATCGAACCTTGCTCATTTTCATCACGTACTGGACAACATACAGGGTGACTTGGAATCGTTACAGACGAGTGTGCCTTCGAAGGAAGATTTGGAAAAATTGAAAACGGCAGTGACGGCATTATCCGATTCGAGTGACATCAAAAGTTCATTGAGCGATCTCGAAAGTACGGTGGCCAATCTCCCCACCTCCAAAGAATTACACGCTTTGAAAAGGAACATATCGCGAATGCTAAAACGACTAGAAACGGAAACGGCAAACGTGGAACAGATTCGAGATGAAATTACTTCTCTGGTGTCGACGTTGCCAACATTGCAGAGCGTCACGGATCTTCATACGCAGTTTACCGAAATGCGAAGAATCGTGAACGATCTTACCGAGAAAAGTTCGAAATTGAATCAAGTTGAGAACCTTCAGAACATTGTCGTCAACATCAGAGATCAAGTTGGAGTGTTGGAATCCACGCAGGAAACGACGCTGGCCTCTTTCGGTGCCAAGTTACAAGAACTAAACGAAAATTACAAGCAGTTGAACGTGGAAGTGAAAATCAAACCGTCATTTTCTGCCATAACGGATCACGTTGCAGAACAACTCGTACCTTTAGAAAACACACTGGGTCAGCTTCACAGTAATTTGCTCAGCGTCGATACTAAATTCGCCAAATTGCATTCTCTGGATGCCATCGAAATCAACAGCGTACCCAATCAACAGAGAATCTCCACGTTCGTCGAAGGTAACAAACTGTACATGTTACATCCTTATCATCCGTATTACAAGTTTCTCCTCGATGGCACGATTCAGATAAACGAATTTTCGTGCTGGTCTCACGGCAAAAAAGCTAGCGTTCCCACCATGACGTTGATATCGAATCGTAGTGTCCAGAAAGCAGGAAACATTCCTCCGGCACGTTGGAACGAAACGCACAACATATATGAAATACACGAAGACCAAGATCTTACTGTTTTCGACGTGAGAGCCGGTGATAAGCTGATCATTCAAAACACAAGTGAGGTGCCACACTCTTTGAATCCCATCACACTCGTGCTTCTCTTCAAACGTAATCTCAATGTCTAGGCCAGCCATCGTCGAAGAATTACATAAACCTGCACGCCGCAACTTCGAACGTTTAGCTGTAGTAACCAAGGGCATCGATGACCTCTGGCAAAGTGACCTCGTCGAGATGAACAGCGGCAATTTGAAAAATGTACATAAATTGAACAAGGGCAACAAGTACCTCCTCACCGTCATAGACACATTTTTGAAATTTGCATGGGCTCTATCTTTGAAAGCGAAAACGGGAACATGCGTCAAGGAAGCATTCAAGACTATTTTTCGCGAAAGCGACAGACGACCACGGTTTTTGCAATCAGACAACGGTAAAGAATTTTACAAAGCCGTATTCCAAAAGTTTATTCAAAAACATGACATTCGACATTATTCGACTTTCAGTCACATCAAAGCCAGCTTCGTGGAAAGATTTAATCGAACCTTGAAAACAGACATGTAGAAACGATTCACGCTTCGGGGAAATTACAAATGGGTCGACATCCTGCCGCAACTCGTAGACACCTATAATGATACGGTACACAGAACGATAGGCATGAAGCCAGCTGACGTTACGAAATCTGACGAGCAGCGTTTAATTTCTACAGTTTACTGTCCAAAGTACACTCCGACTACCAAGAAATCAAAATTCAAAATTGGAGACCAGGTGGAATCAGCAAATTCAAAATCACCTTCGAGAAGGGATTCACAAAAAAATTGGAGCACGAAACTTTTTACGGTGGTTCGAGTTTTACCCGCAAACCGACACACGTATATAATAAAGGATAGTAGCGGCGAGATTTTGAAAGGAAGATTTTACGAAGAGGTACTCTCTAAAACAAAACACCCCGACACGTACCTCATCGAGAAAGTATTGCGTAGGAAAGGTGACAAACTGTTTGTCAAATGGCTGGGACTTCCGGAAAAAAGTTGGATCGATGCGAACGAAGTGATCTTGTGAGTACGTGGAACGTGGTGAAGCGTCTACCGGATTCGGAAAGTCAAACGAAAAAAAAGAACGGCGAGTTGCTTCCCGACAGCATCCGCTGTCTAATCGTAGGTCCTTCCGGGTGTGGAAAAACGACACTGCTCGTGGACAATTTTCTCCTCGCACCGAATTGGTTAGATTGGAAGAACAGGCACCTGTACGTGTTCTCGAAAAGTTTGGAGCAATCCAAATACCAGCAACTGATGAAACTGTACGATGGTCTGGACATTGCAACGTTCGCTTCGGAAATAAAACCACTCGACGATTGTCGTGAAAATTCAGTCGTTGTGTTCGACGATGTCATCCTGGAAAATCAAAATGAAATTCGCAACTTTTTCACGCAAGGTCGTCACAAAGGAATGGATTGCTTTTACCAGCTCAAACGTTTTCCAAAATTCCAAAACAGTTGCTACGCGACAACGCTAATTTCATATGTTTGTTTCGTCAAGATCACACCAACCTCAAGCACGCGTACGATGACTACGTAGCCGGAGACATGAACTACAATCAATTTTCGGAACGCTGCTCTTCTTGCTGGAACAGTGACGATTTCGGATTCGCGACGATCGACATGACGAGGAAACCCAACGACGGAAAATACAGAAACAAAATCAACGACTTTCTAAACGTTGCAACGTTGTGAGAAACGACGTGTATAAATAAACGTTATGACGAAACGAAAAATCGAAGACGAAAATCTTAAGCTTCGCGAATACCGCGCGAAACGCTTCAAAGGTTGGAAATCCGAGAATCGCGGATTCTACGAAGAGAAGAAACGTCAAGATCAACCTGTGATTGATGCCATCAGCGATCTAGGTAAAGAAGTTAAAGGTGTCACGGAACAAAATAAAAATTTGATCAACGAACTCGTACCACTTGCAGTTAAAAGTTACATTGTACCCACGCCCATTTCAAGCATTCCTTTGAGGCCGTTCGAACTGAAGGACGTACCACGACGTCGAGCCATAAGCAGCACGTCTTCGGATAAAATCGAGTTGGGACCGTTGGCACGAGACTACCTGAGCACGGGGAAATTCGACAAGGATGAAGTGTTTGGATTGTATCCGAGCATGGCAACCAACGAAGGCGTCGTGTGGAAGATTGGGAAATCGAAAGTCACCTTCGAAGGCAACGACATTAAAGTTAATTTAGGCGATAAAAATAGTTGGACCAGGTATCCAGGTACGGTGGGACTGTGGGAACTCGTTGCCAAAAAATATCCGAAAGATTACACTGACGAAGATTATCAGAGTTACAGGGAAATTCTAATCATGACGGATGCCATGTACCAGAACAACGATGCCTCGCAGAATAGGGTGAAATCGAGAAGCGGTGAGAAGTACAGGAATCTCATCAAACCGATATGGAACGAGGTGAAAAGTGGAAGCGGCATCAAACGCTACAACACGTTACCCAAAGAATTCGTTTGGGTGGACGACGTGAGAAAACTCATCGACAGATTGTTAGTGATAGCCGGTGAAGAGCATGCAGGCAATCGTAATTTTTACAATGAGAATGTTGGCATCGTGGACATGATCAGCACCAAACTTTCCAACTTCATCGTGAACGACGACAAGGGCATAGGTTACTTGATCAAAATTATCAAACGCTGCCTCCGAGATTCTGGAAGGTGGCCGAAGGAAAGGGACTCGTGAACGACATAATCAACAAGTTACCTTTCGAGATGCATTTACCTGGCTACCAGTACTGCGGTCCCGGTACCAAACTCGAGAAAAGATGGGAGAGAGGAGACAAGGGTGTGAATCCGTTGGACGTTGCATGCAAAGATCACCATATTGCTTACAACACGCACACGAATTTGCATGCACGTCACGAAGCAGACAATAAATTGGAGCATGCCGCTTTCGGTAGGGTCATGAGCAGAGAAAAAGTTGCAGCCATGAACACGAAACAAAAATTTGGGTGGGGTATATAAATAAATAACATACAGTAAAAAAAAAATAACAACATGTCTTCGTATCCCTTGTGAAATGGTTGTCAATGATTATCTTCGGGAGATCAGTGGAATGAGGTGCTATGATCTCGACTCTCTTCTTTTGGCCGCAGGGAAAAAATTAAACGACAGGATGGACGAACTTTACGAGGCGAGGCAGGGAAGAAGACAATACACAGATGATTGGTTCAAGTCTAAACAGGAGACCGATGATACATCACACACATCATCGCGTTTTCCAAAGCACGAACTTTCTTCCTCTAACACACTGTGAAAATAAATAATAATATACATGTCAAAAAAAATATGAGACAAAAAAAATATACGTCAAAAAAAATGTACATGGCAAGAAAAAAGTTGCCATGGAAAAATTTTTCATCGTCAGAAAAAAGTTGCCTTATCGTAAATAATTTTTATCGTTAAAAAAAATGTCTCGACACAAAAAAAGTTGACGTGGACATCGTACAAAAAAAGTACGTGTCAAAAAATGTACCTGTCAAAAAAATGTGAGAAAAAAATGTAGGTGTAAAAATATATACGTCAAAAAAATGTACGTGTCAAAAAAAATATGACAAAAAAATGTACGTTAAAAAATTATACGCCACAAAAAAAACGTAAGTGTCAAAAAAATGTACGAGACAAAAATGTACGTGTCAATAAAATATACGTGTCAAAAAAATGTACAAGACAAAAAATATGTACGTGCCAAAAAAAATTTACAAGTCAAAAAAAAACTTGATATATAAATAACACACATCGTGAAAAAAATCTACGAGATCAAAAAAAATCTTCGGTATATAAATAACACATTGTGAAAAATTAAAATTCTAACACTCCCTGAATTTCTTCGATATGACTGAAAAAATGAGTGACCTCCAAGCTGTAAAACAAGTGCTAAATTTGTCAGTCGAGTATATAAAAATTCAGGAATTGGAAGTCGACAAACCTTACACGATAACTTCCGGTTCAATTGTTTCTACCCAGTATGGTCCCAAAGTACGTCTGTTGCTCAACGGACAATACAGTCTATTTTTACCACATCGATACGCTAACATGTTATCCGACGAGAAGCTATCTATTTTAATCGAGAACAAAACTCGAATCGTGTACAAGGGGACAAAGGAACTTCTTGGTAAGAAAACAAAGCACGTAATATAATTTGTGTAACGGCTGCGGAGTATATAAAATAACTTACCTTGAAAAAAAAAATTACACGAGAGGGAAACAAAAAAAATCTCAGAACATATATATATAAATAACATACCGTGAAAATAACATATAGAGCATCAACATGAAGCCCAAGGGTGTCGTGTACCAGATACCATATTCGAATCTGAAAACGCTGGGTGCCCTCGATGGGTTACTCACCAAGAAACAACGCGAGAAGAAACGTCCTTGCTTGTCCAAAGGACATGGAATGAAATTGCTGCTCAGCACTCCACAATTGCACCGGTTGCAGCGTTCGCGGAAACAGCAAAAGACAGGGGGGTTCATATTCAGCATCCCGGCCATCCTGGCAGCATTGGGGGCCGTTGGAAGTTTGGCTGGGTGTAGCGCCGCCATCGCGAAAACCGTGATCGACGCGAAAAACAACAAGGCGGAATTGGAAGAACAGAAACGTCACAATCTGGCCATGGAGAAGAAAGGGAGGGGGGTCATGAGCAAGTATAAAAAAAAGAAGAAGCACTCACCAACCGAGACACTGAATCTTTAATCAAACCATTACAAATCAAACACTTCAGAGGCGTTTTCATGTCCGATTCGTTACCTTCAACCGTTAAAAATAGAGAATGTGGAGTAGTCAACTTGGACAGTCAAGAAAATCCAGGCACGCATTGGATATGTTACCACAAAAATGCAAATAAAAAAGCATTTGTTTTCGATTCTTTCGGAGGTGTTCCACCTACAAATTTAGTTCATTATCTGAAAACGAACAACCTATACTACAACGACGAACGCATTCAAAATTTCGGAGACGTGAACTGCGGTCATCTCTGTTTCTCCATGCTCACGTTTCTATCTAAAATAAATAAGCCATCGGTGGAAGATTTCCAGAAAGCATTGTGGAACCTAAAGCATCATGGGCTTGTTCCATCTCACGACTGAATCTTCGATCTTGAAACTCACGCTGCACGACGATAACGTCTATCCTAAATCCATAGCTTTACGTGCATTCTACAGCAAGTACCTCATACCTAACGTCACGCAGCACAACAACAAAATTAGCGTCGGAAGTGAACATATCGTCGTCACGTCAGGTCAATACAATCTTTCTACTTTGCAAGCTCAATTACCTAAAGGCACATACCTTTCTCAAAATTCAGTCACGCACAGAGTCGACATCGTGTCCGCAACGGAGACCGTGGACCTGGGCACCATAGGAGAACTTTTAGGTTTCGAGAACAACACCAAACTCGAAGCTGGCATCAAGCACACGGGAGCAAACATTCCTAAATTTCTAGCCATCGAAACTTTGAACGTTCACTGCAACGTGGCCGAAGGCATGATCACGAAATCTGATGGGTTGGGAAGTCACAAGCAGACGGGAATCATAGCCACGTTCAAACCCAGTTCATGGAACCGATCATCTACACACCCTCTTCGCCGATCTATTTTCCAGTATGTCGCAACCGCATAGACAACATAGAGTTGGTGGTGACGAACGAGAAAGGAGACGTGGTGGATTTTGCAGGTGCCACTACGACGGCCGTCCTGTAGATCAACGTATAATAAATAACCATACACACACATCATGGAACAAATCGAAAGTTACGATCTGCAATCTTTCCCTCCCAACCGTCGCACGTTCGCCAATTTGAACGAAGCGAGCAGAGAAATCGAATATGATGTGGACGTAGGCGATGGGTTCGTTCATCCTCACAGAGCGGACCTTTACCTTCAATTCGACGTGGTGAAGAAAGAAAGCGGAGACGCGTTCCCCGCAGCAGCAAATTTGAAACTCGTGGACAACTTCGTGCCTCACCTGTTCTCGCAGGTGGAGGTGAGGAAACACAACACCGTCATCGACAGAATCGATTATACAGGCATCACGTCAACGGCAGTGGGAACATTGAAATTATCCAAAACGGACGCAGCATACTATCAAGCGGGGGGTTCGAAGCGGGAACCAAAATATCGACGAGAAGTCACACGGTGCTCTTTCCCATGCGTTTGCTTCCGGGATTCTTCTCGGACTACAAGGAGATCATGTGGAAGGGAGGACTGAGAATCACATTTCGAAGAGCGGCCAACGATAACGACGCACTGATGCGATACAGCAACTTGGGTCCGGAAGGTATCACGCCGCTGCCCAACACTTTACCCGAAGCAGCGAAATGCGTCATCCGGAGCATGGAGTTGAGAATGCCGATCGTGGAATACGAAACGAACTACGCCCTCAAGTACAAAGCGGAGATCTTGAAAAGTCCACAGGTGCCCATTCACTTTCACGGTTACCAGTCCGTGCAGAAAATAGCGTCCGGAAGTCATCTGGAATTCGACGTGACGACGCAGTTCAACAACATACAGTTCGACATGCCAGATTTCGTCATTGTACTCTTTCAGACCAGACGCGATAACGATCAGGAAAAAGATTCCAGCAAATTCGACGACTCCAAGATCAAAAATGTTTATCTCAAGAACGGCAGGAACGAAGTGTTCCCGCGCGAGAATTACAACCTCGACATGACCAAAGATGATTATCTAAAACTTTACGAAGCTTACACCGCTTACAAGAGGGTAACAGAGGGAAAGGTCGACATGTACTACACACCCAGCGAATTCAAAACCCACAGACCCATGTTCGTCATCAACACCACAAAGAGGAAGCAGGTGGTAGTCAACAATCGAACCAACATCAAGATCGTTTGCGAGTTCAACAGTCCATTGCCCGAGGATACCGTGTGCAGCGTCATCCTTTTCGCAGAGAAGTCTTTCGCGTACGACGTGAAGAACGAGAGGGTGACGGAACAGTTTTAAAATTCGTAAAAAAAAATTGCCACAT
The DNA here is from genome assembly GCF_977018435.1 of Lepisma saccharinum. Lineage (NCBI taxonomy): Eukaryota > Metazoa > Arthropoda > Insecta > Zygentoma > Lepismatidae > Lepisma > Lepisma saccharinum. The sequence continues at coordinate 101,109,669 of NC_139230.1, read as the reverse complement.
ACTAAAAAAAAATCAACACATTTAAGTTATATAAAATATGTGAAAACTTTAAAATACTGAAATATTAAAACAAACGGAGTACAATGTAAGTTAGTTTGGTGCGTAAAAGATCGCAAATAAAAAAAAATGATAGGTTAAGTTATATCACTGAAGATCGTAAAAAAAATCGTAAGAAAAAAGGATAGGTTAAGTTATATCACGTAAGATCGTGATATACCTACAAGTACGAGGTGGGAAAAAAAGAGGTGCATTGAAAATTGTACTAAAACATCGCTAAACGCTAAAACATCGACAAAAAATTGTCAAAATATGTTAAAAACTGATATTCAATTGATAAAAAAAGAGGATACCTACAAAGTATTATTTTGAAACAATAAGTAAGAAAAAAGGATAGGTTAAGTTATATCACGTAAGATCGTGGCATTCGTACCAAGTACGAGTGGGAAAAAAATTAGATGCGGTGAAAATTGCACTGAAAAGTCGTCAAACGCTATAAAGTCAACAAAGAAATCGTCAAAATATGCTACCACTGAGGTTAAATCCATAAAAAAAAGGGCTCGTACCAAGTACGGCGTAGAAACAACTAATTTCCACTACTTTCCAATATTAATGCATATGCAAAGTAAGGCTAATCGGGACTGGGCCTACAGTTTAAAGTGGAAGCCGAAACACTATGTGCCTCCACCGGGTATCGAACCCGGGACCAAAGGATCATTACTTGAATGTATGGAAGTAATATTGGAAAATAGTGCAGTATATCCAGCACACTCGGTTGATTGATTGACTGATTGATTTGGTGTTTAAAGTCCACTTTATGCACAGAAAAGCTACTTGCGACTGGATCTACAGTTTAAAGTGGGATCCAATCCGTTATGTTCCTTTCATATTCTACATTACAGGTTGTTTTCCTATAGATTTATTACACTTTTTGTTTCACTATTTGAAATTCCAAACGTAGATTAACTGCAATCACAACATTAATTGATAGTGGTCGGAACAATCAGGTAAATTTTCCACACAAGTTGAATAGGTTTATTACTTCTGCCGAAAACCTTTTCTAAGACCAATTGATACCATGGTCTATTTTGGCCAAAATTAAGCTATATTATCATATCTTCTGTTGGATTTAGCTAATCTCTAAGTGTAGCAAATTGTCTAATCATGCTACGAATTCGAAATACTCGTACAAGAACTCATCTCTCAGGAATGTCCTGAAAGCCTAGATCTAACCCATAGTTACGTGACTCTGTTGATTGGTTGGGTGTATATACAGGTTGTTTCAGAGCGACCCAGACACTACCTTTTTCTCGAGAACGGGAGATCAAGTTGAAACAAAAAAAATGCACCACTTAAGTTGGGCCCAAAGCATCCGTAGAAAGTATTTGCAACATCCCGAAAGCCACCCCTTGTAGTTTTAGTGGGGGTACATGCCCCCTTCGTTAGATTTTCAAATGGGAAGGGTATATTTGGAATGCAGATTCGGAAAGGTGGGGAAAAATACGATTGTCATATCAAACATTTGTCTGTACCACCTACCGTTTTCCATGTAGAAAATGGTTTTACAAGAAAAGTAAGGTTAGACGAATCGAGTGTACCGAGCTTAACAATTAAGACAAGTGCAGCACCATAACAGTTTCGGAAAGTGCAGGACACAAGCTTTCCAACGATATGCCACATGATGACTGCGGGACTAAAAAAAAGGATGAAACCGTATGACCCAAAAAAGGTGGTCTAAACTAGGGAAGAACTCAAACATTTCAAATGGCAAGGGGGTGGGGTAATACCTATTTTTAAAGGTCACAGAAAGCGTGAAAAGAATGAGAACGCGATTTTGTAATCCACTGACCGGTTTCAAAATGGTGACCAAAACAAATCCGACCCCTGAAGTTGGTGTTCCAAAGTAAGGAATTACGTACGTAAATAGCAAAACACAAACACTGGACAGAGTACATGAGATCCTGTACAAAGAATGCCAGCGGAACAGCTGTTTTTTTGTTGTTTTTTTGACAGGGTTACTAAATGGTTACTGGTTCGCTACCACTGTCAGACAATGCCACCCGTCACATGTATTGTCAGGGTTCTGAACGTCCGGTTGAGAGGTTTGCGGTTTCGTATTAGTACATGCCTCTGTGAGTATACAACATGCAGTGTGTACTAGTAGGGATAAGCATAAGCCCACATGATGGTTAGGCTGTAGTACACAACCCCCTATTGCTTGGTTGAGAGCGTGTGTATATATATATATATATATATATATATATATATATATATATTAGTATACTCCTTCCCTTTCCTCTACTCCACACTTGTAGATTTTGAGAATGGTAACTTATCCTTGTAAGAGAAATTCAAGAATGTCCAGAGAACTAAGCTGGCTTGGGAATTTCTCGCCAGAGTCATGTGAACACCGGTTAATTGGTTTAGATTGTATTTGGGTTATGCTCCAAACAGTGACTAGTCTTGTCTGAGAATGGTACCTTAGGTTTTGGGTTGGTACCTAACATTGGTCATCAAATATGTTGAGGTAGGTTATATTACTATCTAACTTAGTTCGTTAGTGTTGAAAAAAAAGTTGTTACTACCTAACATAGTTCCTTAGTTATGAAAAATATTGTTTCTACCTTACATAGTTTCTTATAAATGCGGAGAAACTAGTACTCACTTTTATCCACGAAGCTGTTTTTTCTTCTTTTTCGATTAATTTCAGTGGCCACTGCCACCATCCTCGTTGGAACTTGCTGCGCTGTTGCTTGGCGTGCGTCTTTTGTTCGTAGTTCTCTGGCTGCCGTTAGGTGCGCTGTGCGTCTTGGTGCGTCGTCTGCTATTTCCGGGCTGCAGTAGTGGAATCCAAGTGTGGTGCGCTTGCCCGCTATCGATGTTTAGTTCGTGCGGGAAGTGCATTATGGCGTGCGTTTCCTTGATTTTGGTTTCTATGAGCGTGTGGGCAGTGTGTTTGACTCGAACCTTTTGAATTTTATGGCTATTGTATTTGATATGTCTAGCAAGACCAGTAGTGGGTTGGGCTTTTTTCGCATCTGCTAGATGCTGTTGGATTTTTTCATTGACAGATCTGATGGACCTGCCGATGTAATGAGCCTTGCATTCACACTCTGCATCATATACACCTGGGTTGTCAAGGGGGGAGAGGAAGTACCGTTTGTGCTTGTTCAGTTTATCAGTTATTTTGGAGATGGGTTTGTGCGCTACTTTGATGCCAAATGGGAGAAGGGCTTTGGCTATGCGGTTGGAAGTGGTGGGATGGTAGGGGAAGGCAAACCATTTATATTAGTCGCTGGGGGTTGGTTGTGGTTGGGCTGCTTGTGGTAGGTTAGGGTGTCTGACCTGTATTTTCGCCTTACTGCACCAAGTGGAAAGTTGTGATTCAGTGTAGCCATGTTTCAGGGCTATTTCTGTGATGGTGGCTATCTCCTCTCGTAGATCCTCTTCTTTGCCACAGTAGGAGAAGGCTCTTCGATAAAAGTTTAGCCACACATTGGCTTTTTGTTTAGGGGGATGGCTAGGTTCGAGTCAAACACACTGCCCACACGCTCATAGACACCAAAATCAAGGAAACGCACGCCATAATGCACTTCCCGCACGAACTAAACATCGATAGCGGGCAAGCGCACCACACTTGGATTCCACTACTGCAGCAGTTATCGCCCGGAAATAGCAGACGACGCACCAAGACGCACAGCGCACCTAACGGCAGCCAGAGAACTACGAACAAAAGACGCACGCCAAGCAACAGCGCAGCAAGTTCCAACGAGGATGGTGGCAGTGGCCACTGAAATTAATCGAAAAAGAAGAAAAAACAGCTTCGCGGATAAAAGTGAGTACTAGTTTCTCCGTATTTATATACTACCGCGTCTCTCTTTTCCGAATTATGAATAGTTTCTTAGTTATGAAAAATGTTGTTTCTACCTAACTAAGCTCCTTAGTTATAAAATGTTAGTTTCTACCAAATATAGCTCCTTAGTTATAAAAATATTAGATTCTATTCAATATAGCTACTTAGTTGTCAAAATATTAGTTTCTACCTAATATAGTTCCTTAGTTATGAAAAATGTTGATTCTACCTAACATAGTTCCTTAGTTATCAAAAATGTTGTTTCTACTCAATATAGTTTCTTAGTTATTAATTGTACTTAACGTAGTTCTTTAGTTATGAAAATATGTTGACTCTAACTAACATAGTTCCTTAGATATGGCAACTATATGTATTACTTGGTTACTAATATTACGGTAACTTTTGAGACATCATGTCTTGCTTCTGTGTAAGGTTCCCTTCGATATAGGCTCATCTCTTTTTGTCTATATTAAAAACTAAACATTTTACCCAAAGTAATTTCTTAGATATAAGAATTGAACCACTTGGTTACTAAGTCATCTTGTTTTGCTTCTACCTAAGGTAGTTCCTTAGAAAACAAGACTCGAAGCATATTAAGAAAGTGAACATTATTTTTAATGTACCCTGTATTCCTTTAACAGGTCTGTGTATTATTTTTGGGACATACTGTTGTTAGGATCTGAGGTATTGATTATTTACAAGCATGCATAGTATTACACAGTATTGCACAATTTTGTACCAGAGTAGAACATTCCTTCTGCTATTCCTCTCAGTAATACCTACCAACAAGACTTTATCCCTTTCTCCCTAATTTTCTGTTCTCCTCTAACTGAGAGACTATGAGGAACTTTGAAATATTTTCACCAAGTAGAACTCTAGAAGTATCATTTTACTGTTAATTTAACTTGTATTATTATTGTGTTTCCTCTGAGAAACTTTGCGACTTTGAATATTTTCACCCAGTAGAACTTTTCCTCATATTTGCTCAGATCTAATAAATACTACAAGTATTGCTTAGTAAAAACTCTCCTAAAAAGGACTCTTAACAATCTTTTGAACTTACTTTTATTACTTAGATGTTGACTACTTAGCTTCAAGCTTAGTAAAAATTCTCTTGATTGTTAATATTATTTAGTTCCAAATATTATTAAATTGAGCTCTTAAATAAGAGTTAATAGTAAGTAACATACTTGATATTAGTTGCTTTTACTTACTTATAACATGTTAACAGATATGCCTGAAGAGGTATTGTTTGAAATATTTAAGTATTTTTTGATGAAAATGAGATTGAAACATTTTTTAGACTTGCTCAACTGATCAAATTAATCCAATGTAGCCACTTTGGCCCACTTGCCAAAAAATAAATTTGGTTGTCCATATCTCGAAAATGGAAAGAGATAGAGCAAAACGGACAAACGTTTTTCTTCAAGGAAGCGTTTTGTGATGGTTTAGAATCCACATACCAAGTTTGGAGAAGCTACGATCAATGTTGGCCCACCCCCAAAAATGTTTGGCGGGTCATATCTCGAAAACGGTAGGAGATAGAGCAAGATGGACGAAATCGGGAAAAGCTTATCGAAAAGCACGTGGGGTAAACTACCCATATATAATATTTTTTAAAGTTCACATTTCCCCTACCACTTTGGCCCACTTGCCAAAATTAAATTTGATTGCTTATAACTTATGAACAAATAATCACAAGAAGCTCAGATTTTTTGCATAATAATCAACATGTATGCTTCAATAATATGTATATATCGCTAGTTGGTGCCTGAGAACCACTTTCGCCCACTTGCCAAAAATAATTTTGACTGCTTATAACTTCTGAACGAATAATCACAGAAATCTCAGATTTTTGCATATTAATCAAAATGTTGTATGCTACAAGAATACAAGAGGAAAAATAAGTTAGGGGACAGAAATTGATAGGAAAAGTAAAGACGAGAAAAGAGACAATCAAGGAGAGAGGAGGAAAATATAGCAAGAGGATATAAGTGGAGGAAAACAAGGTGAGAGAAGAGGAATTTGGAGAGGAGATGAGAGGAGGAGACAAGAAGAGGGGAGTAGAAAATAGAGTAAATAGAAGAAAAAGAAGGGAATTAAAGGAAGTAGAGAAGAATGCATTGTCCTGCAATGTTCAAGCCTCTAGATATTTTCCATTAATAATGTTTAATCACAATAATAAGCTAGAAGGAATAACTTTGCATTTTCACAACTAGCAATATTCTCCTTCTTCTTCATTACTTCTGAAATTAGCAATTCGAAACAAGTAATAGTTTAACTACATATACAACCTCTGACAATAAAGTTCGGTGAATGATCCTGAATATCGAAAGTAGACGAATTCTTAATGAAACCTACCTTACTGTCCTTCGAAGTAGTCCCCTCCTATGGCTATGCACCGTTGAGAACGGCTGTACATGTCCTGGAAACTTTTAGAAAAGTCTTCTTTCGGGATGGTGTTCAAGACCCTCGTCACGTTCCGTTGAATGTCCGGAATATCCTCAAATCTCTGACCTTTCAAAGCGATTTTGAGGCGTGGGAAGAGAAAAAAATCTGGAGGATTCAGATCCAAATTTCTTACAATGCATTGCTACAGAGGATGAGAGCTGGTGTGTGAGGTACGACCCTGAAACGAAACGCCAAAGCATGGAATGTCGTTCTTCTGCATCACCCCGTCGGAAGAAGGATAAGGCGGAAAAATTGTTGTTCCCTCCGGCGGGAATTCCTTGTGGATCATGCCATCACTGTCAAAGAAAGTGATAAGCGTCGTCTTGATGCGTGATTTTTACGCCTTGACCGGGGTGATGCAAGAGAACGCCATTCCATGCTTTGGCGTTTCGTTTTAGGGTCGTACCCAAAACACTAGCTCTCATCCTCTGTAGCAATGCATTGCAAGAAATTTGGATCTGAATCCTCCAGATGTCTTTCTCTTCCCACGCCTAAAAATCGCTTTGAAAGGTCAGAGATTTGAGGATATTCCGGACATTCAATGGAACGTGACGAGGGTCTTGAACACCATCCCGAAAGAAGACTTTGGAATATTCGTAAACACGATTGCAAAACATGTTCCCGAACGGACTGCCAGTGTTTCAACCTCAATATACAAATATAAGTGTGGCAAACCATCGGTAATTGTATCTAAAACTGTTTGTTGCATATCTGCAACAGCGGCTACAAGGGGCATACCTTTTTTGTTGCATATATGCAACGGGGGCGAACTAAGGGTTAAAACCAGCATACGCCACTGCTATTAACCTTAGAATACAAAACCTTATGTGAAGAACATAAACACAAAACCTTTGTAATGTTTAGAATTCTATATCTTTTAAAGCCTATTTATTTTTAATATTTTATAATTTGTATATTTCCTAAGTTAGTTTACCTTCTAATCATTTTAAATATATATTTGTTTTTCATAATTTTTAGTGTCATTATTTAGAAAAATAGAATTTCTTCTGGGTCTTAGAGAAATTTTTTAAAATAGGTTTTTCATATTTGTTTTTAAATTAATAACGATAAACCTTATGTTTTTTCATAGTTAGTTATATTTATTGTCGTATGTATAAATATATTGTTATACTAATCCAAAACCAATTTTGCAAATTCAAATCATGTAGAATCTTGAATATTAAACTTTGAAAACTAGCATTTTGCAATGAAGAAAAAACCTCTTGTACAGCAATACTCCATGTGCAATATGATAAATATTTCATTCAATATTTTATGCTACGACAATACTTTGGATCGGCTCGACGGAACGCAGTTGCGGGATTCTCTCAGCGAAGTAGCCTGCTGCTGGGGAGTCTCAGATTGGTCGCACTCCGCCATACGTAAAGCACCCGTTTACCATATTAGGAGTGCGAAAGAATAATTAATATCTGGAACTATATTTGATGTATACACGCCAAACTTCTGGAATTTGATCAAATGCGTTATATTAACAGTTTTTTTTGAAATTTCATTGAATTTGTAATTATGCATTTCAAGTTTGTAAGTTTACATAAAATTCCATTTTTTGAAGTATCTATTAAAAATATGCATTTGGTTTTTTCTACAGAGGTGCAAAAATATTCGAACTTGAAGTACACAAAATCTCAAAGTTAGATATACAGTCGATTATGAATTATATGGTGTTAAGTTCCCCGTTCGTGATAATTGGAAGGAGAAACTACACTTTTCAGTGAATTTTTCATTATTGCAAGAAAACAAAGTTAAGAAAAAATTTCAAGTAACGCTTATTAAGAAGAAGATTCTTGAAGCTTTTAAATGAGGTATATTTGACTTGTTTCCTTCAATGGAGTACAATTTTACAAGCGCGTAAACCGAGGGCTCAATATTTATGTAGCGGATAGTAGATGAATTTCTTACACGTAGTAACATGCATTACTCTGGCTGCTGGTTAGTGTGAGATAGAGTTTTAGCGGTAGTGGAGTGGAGGGAGGAAGAGTGGGAGAGGGTGTTTGTTGTGATCCAGTGAAAAGTGTCTCTGTGTCTTTGAGTTACAGGTCCGTTTCGTCGTATCTCGGCTTGAGTCGGTCAATCGTGATGGTGTCAATTTTGGTTTTTCCGCGACCTGCGGTGTTGACGTTTACTTTTTGAGTTATAATCCCCTTGTACTTATATGTGGAGGAGAAGGCCTTGGATTGTCCCGGAGCGGGGGTGGTGTCGAGTATCAAAATTTTCTGTCCAGGTTTGTAATCTCGTTTTACGGTCAGCATGTTGTTGGAAATATTTTTTTTTGCCAGTGGTTGTGCGCTATTTGCCGAATTTCCGTCAGTTGTTTGAGTCTGTCTTCATTATTTGTTTTACAGTGTGTATGGCTGATTATGCTGCCCCGTTTGTGAATAAATTTTAGTTGGACTCCTGTATTCTCAGATAAATGTTTGAGACGATTTCTAGTGTTATGACTAGCTCTGTCCAAGATGAAGACCTCGGGATGACCGAATACAATAATGTTTTTTTTTCATTAGAATGTTCCCGATTGTCCGAGCGTCGTGTTTTGCCATCGTCGTGGCTACCACGAATCTGGATCAGGAGTCAACAATTATGATGAAGAATTTATGTTTTTTTTTCTTGCTAGTAACAAGAGGGCCGCAAACATCTAGAGTGCTTCATATTAGGCCATTAGTAGCGATGGACTGGCACCTCATAGGTATTTGCAGCCCCCTCTTGGGCGGCTATCATTTTGTTATTGTGCACTAGGTTGAAGACCTCCTCTTTGAGTGCTTTTGGGATACTATCTGTCCAGAAAATAAATGCTCGGTTTATGGTGGTGTTGCAAGCAAAACTTCAAAGATGAACAATTTGGAGGTCAAATGTGTAACTAGACACATCATTCCCACCTCAAGTTCTTTTAAACTAAGATATTCTCTTTTCTGTGAGTTGCATCCCAAAAATGCATTCCATGAGGATCTCCATGGGTGGCAGAAAGTAAGAAAATGCATCGGTCTGAAAGAAAATAAGCGAGAAGAAGAAATTCCTGTCGCCAGTAGTGAAATGATTCGAAAACTTACATGATATGTAAATAAATACCTAGGAATAGACGGTGTAGGTGAATGGATGTCAAACTCTGTGGCGGAGTGTTTAGCACACCACGCTACAACTCCAGCCAGCAATTCCGGGTTCAAGCCCTGGGTAAGGCATGCGTATTTGTGTTTGTCTGTCATGAGAAAAATCGAGAAAATAGTTCAATTGATATGAGTGAAAGTCGTGTGAATGATGGGGAATACATCCGCATTGGGGTATTCGTTTAAAAAAGAAAGTGGTTAGTGTTACGGCTTCAGGCTCTGAAGGATGCCTGTTCGAGCGCAGTTACAGATTTTTTTTCTTAGTTGCCAACTAGGCATCAGTGTTCGAATCCATATTTAGACAGGGACTTTTTAAAAATCTGTATCCACAAAACACACATTTTTAATCCATGATGTTTCCTTCTTAAATAAATTAATAATAAATAACCCATGGCGTGACAGCTTTCGAAGAGCCTTGGCCTATCTCCCGACTTCCAGCCTCCCTCTCACAATCCTACATAGAGGTGTGGAGAATTTCAGCCGGTAATGGGATGACGTGGGGTCAGCACGTCGAACCCTCAGCCGTTATACTTTTCCGAAATAGGGTTACGCTACTCCCTCGTAGCTCCCCAATGGTGGGTTGCTACCGATCCTATACACAGGCCGAGAACTCAGGCGGACTCGAACCTATGCCATCCCTCAGTCGGATTCTTATAGTATAGAGCTACAAATTTTGAACACAATTATAATGTTAAGATCTGGACAAAATATGTCGACTCATATAATCTAATATGTTCTTAGCTACTTATCGTTTTAAAAATTGAAATTATATTCATAACTCAACGAATATATATTTTTTTCAATAAAAGCTCGAATTTTTGACGTGGCTGCTAGGAATTTATACATTAACGTTCCACTGTTTCTTGATATTGTGTGATATGCAAAACAAGAACTGTAGGTATCATTCACATGTCTTTTAAAATTTTGTAAGAAGTTTTATATCGAGTAGTTACTCTCAATCCCGTTATACGAGTATTGTTATTAAAAAATAACAGTCGTGCCAATATGTATTTATAATAAATTTCATCCTAGGTATATACTAGTAGGCACTCCACTGTAAAAAAATGTCTGCTAACCCAGGACTATTGGTATATTTGAAAACTATCATAACGACTTGACGACAATGTCACGTTCACAAAGCATTTAATTTGTCAACTCAGACTTCTGTAAAAATATATTATATGACTTTATATGTTATTCGACAATAAGTGCAAATTTAGGTATTTAAGGGAAGTTAGAGAAGTAGGTATCATGCACAGAAAAGCCTGTTTTGTCCGGGATAGAATTTACAAACCGGAAATTAGTTCCTTGATTGCTCGGCAATAGGGCGTTACCAAAATGGTCATGGAAAGTGGCCTCTGCCTCAACTTGTAGCATCCACGATACGATATATCATTATATGACGTCACACCTCGGTTCAATCACGTGGATCCACAATTGAAACTTCCGCGCCGTGGAGAGACGAGTCATTTTGTAAGCAAGGGATGTGGTTGTCGGCCGAGGTTATGATATTCTTTTATTTTTTTAGAAACCATTTTATGTGGATAGTGAATGAAGAGTGCAGTGATAAAAAGTCGATACCTTATTCGCTTAATTCATGTATGCAACTCCTAAAACTACACATTTTTTTTAAGTTATAAAACAACATAAATCATTTATTATTTTATTAGAAACTGATGAAATATAAAGGTAAAATTGCAAGAGATATCACTTCATGACATGACAGCTTCCCACGAAGCTCCTAACAATTACAACATTAACGTTTGCGTCTGTTTATTGATTTAGAGGCAAGATTAAATATCATTGCTTCATCAGTAAACACATGATGCACAAGAAAATAATATAGTTACATCAATTCTATGCAAACACTGGATTAAAATAATACACTATTTACAATTTTTTATTATTACATTTACTTGATTCATGTTTCATTCTATGCTTTCAACTTTATTAAAGTAGTTTTGTATTGAGCAGTATCAAAACATCCAATTTCTATTTAAAATGAATACATTTGTCATCAAGTAGGCAACAAAAACTTTTAAATGCTTGCATTAGTTGGCATTCTATCCTTCAAGAAAACAGTGCTATGAGGTGAATCGAACCGGAGATCCTTCGTGTGGTGAGCAGGTATGATAATCACCGCACCACACCGTCCTTCTTGATTCATTGCTTATATGCTCCTACCCATGTGTTGAAACGATATTGTACTATTCTATCTGCTATTAATAGAAAGTATATTACAATTAAATTAGTGTTCCTGGAAACTACGAAACATAATGTTTTCTTTTCAACTCTACATATTGTAAACGAGAACATTTAGAATTCGGTCACATATAGGATGGCCCATGTTGTGTATGAGTCAATAGTCTACCTTAGAAGACTGCGAGTTGAGCGTGCAGTTCTACGAATGGCAAGATTCGTGATCTCTGTCTGAGCCCACAATTCACACATTAAACGCGGAGGTTTTCTCAGCTGTATTACGTCATCCTTGGTTGTTTTGCAGCGGGGTGCCCAAGAATTTGTAAAAACGCTGTGGAGTATCAAGAGGTGGGCGAAGTGAGCGACAGCCCTTCGCCTCACGTCTCATGGAGTTGATACAAAAATGTATTAAATAGAAGTGAGGGGAAAAACGATGGAACAGGCTAATCTTTGTAGGCAATAAAATTAAAACATTCTCTTTTTATCTGACTTTAAATTCTAGTTAAACGTTATAATACGTCAAACCAGGGGCGTAACATACAGGCTCCAATCCTTAGAGGGCCCGGAAAAATTAAAAACTATTGTCATATTTCTCATGTGCAACATTTTCGCAAAAATTAAAGATATCTTGCGTGGACATTTTTGCCCATTTATTCATTTGTCTTTTCTTTTCATCTTTCTCTAGACTTTGCCCTCCCGATTTTAATATGTTAACAAAAGAGTACCTTCAACTGCCACGAAACAAGTGCGAAGCTTTTAAATGCTTGGGTCGTTTGCAACTCAAGAAGGCAATGGCTAATATAAGCAGTTCTTACTTTCTTTCTACAGCTTCATATTTCAGCTCCCAGAAAACAAAGAAAGACATTACTAGAATGAGTGAAATTATTAAATATAATTTTCTTCAATAGTTTATTATATAAATATCATAATTTTCTGACGTATCTCTGAAGATTTTGTGTCTTGTCAGATTGAGATTTCTACCTTGTAATTTAAAAATAGGTTGGGGACTCGTATTCTCATCTCGCCCAGGACCTTGCGATATGTTACTACGCCACTGGGTATGTAGGTTGTCATTGTTCTTCCATTTTTTTAAAAAATATTCAACTCATATTTTACCTCAGAGGGTGGCCCTCAAAGCGTTAAAGTTTTGGCCAATATCTCTTTGTCCACCTGTAGGAAATAATTTAGTATTGAAGAAATTACACGAAAAATACATCGACGAGGAATTAGATATATCGTATTTGGCTTCTTATAAATATCGACAATACATTAATTCTACTTAATAAAAAAATAATCGGCTCTAAAAGAGATTCGAACCTGCGATGTTCAAACAACTGAGACAGGCGTTTACCACTTTTCCACTTTACCACTCAATCAAACTAATTTGAAATTTTGTCTTAAGGATCGTCAGTAATCTTGCAAACTTTGTTAACATACACTAGTTTATTTTTACAAGCTGGAATAGACTTAAAGTCTGCAACTCAAAACTAGACTTCTATGGCAACTTATTCTCTCCTGTCTACATTACTGTGACATAACTCGCGTATTGTAAATGTGAAGGGGCATTGTTGCATGTTGCAAAAAAATTCTCATACCATCGTTAGTTCCAGATTCTGTCACAACCACCGAGCATTTAGTTTCTGAACATATGGTACATAGCTGTGTTTTGTATTCCTTTGCAAATTTGGTTTTTCGGTAAAGTATGTTATTTTGGAGGACAAATGAATTAGATGTTTTCTCGTAGTTGGGGTTGTCGGTTTGCCTACTTTCAAAGATGGCAATTATTTCTTTGCAGTATGCATCTTCCCGCTGTGAGCTCTTTATGTCAAATGATTATTATTCTATGTGATATGTTTGGTTGATGACGGCGTTACGGTCATCATCATAATGTTAATTATCATTCTCTTTACTCTGTGGTACGTCTCCCACGGGCTTACGCGATAGGCCATCGGCTAAGGTATTCTGGGCGCAGGTTGTGTGCTTAATAGTGAAATCATACTATTATAAAAAAATAGCTCTACGCGCTATGACCACATTAAGCTGTTTTGTTGTGCAGAGGCGGGATAGGGCGTGGTTGTCTCTGAGGACGGTGAAGTGCGAGTTTATTAGGTAAACGTTGAAGAATTTTATGACACAATATGCCGCAGCTATTTCAAGTGAGAATACGTAAGCCTTTTTTGTGTCTGATAAGAGCCTGCTACAGTATGCGTTGGGCGACAATTTCCCTTCGTCATTGGCCTGTAGGATTGCCCCCATAAGCCGCTGTAGGAGGCATCTCCAAATACAAATATGGGGCGTTTTGGGTCATATGTTCTGAGTAAGGGGGCGGATGTAGATTTCGTCATGTTCTTAAGTCCACAAATATTTTTCACTCTTTTTGAGATATTTAAAGAAACATTCTGCAGGCTTAACAAAGTTTTCCACGCATTTTTTGATGAAATTGTTTTTTCCGAGGAAATGTTTGACTTGTTTCTTTGATTTTGGGACGGGAAAGTGAGTTATGGCTTGGAGTATATGATCGGAAATTTTGAAACCATTCTGGGACAGTAACTGACCAAGGACAGGGACTTCACTGTAACAAAATTTGCATTTCTTTGTAGGTAGTTTTATTTTTGCTTGTCTTAGTCTCATGAGTACTTGTTCTATTAAATTCTACATGGAGTCTAGGTTATTACTGTATAGGATGATGTCATCCGTGTAACATGATAGCTCTGAGCTATCAATACCCCTTACAGCTAACCCGGTGACTAAGTTCATAAGTTGGGAGCTTGTTTTAAAGCCCTGGGTCATTACTTCGTATTCAAAGCTGCCTATGCCGCTGATCGAAAATGCTGTCATTCTTTTTGAGCGTTCTGAGAGTTTTACTTGGTAAAACGCGCTCGTCAGGGAGAGAGTGGTATAGTACTTTCTCCCGGCCATGTCAGCTAGTATCGTGTTTTTGTCACCTACTGTACGCGAGACATTTTGTACTTTTTCATTAAATAATCTTAAGTCAGATATGAACCGAAAGGAGCCGTAACGCTTAGATACTAGTAGTACTGTGTGCTGGTTCCTGCTTCCTTGTTAACGTCTGATTTTTCCCGCTTGATGTAGCTTTTGGATTTCCTGCTTCATAGGCTTTCTAAGGTGGAATGGGACGGGATATTGCTTCTGTAATATTCGGTCAGCATTATTTGTGTCAATGTCATACTCGAAAATGTCACTAATATTATGGTCGTCACCTGGCCATGTCATTACGTCTGCGTATTTGCGCACTGGTTGCAATATCTATTCCTTTTCTGTGTCGGGTAATTCGGGATTCACATGGATGAAGTTTGGGTAGAATTTTTGTTCCTATTGATTGTCTTGGGTGCACATGTATGTGTGCTTGGTTTCTTCATTTGTAACAGGATCAAAGGCGGGGGTTATGTTAGTTATAATGTGGCTCAGCGAGATGTGTCCAATTGGGGTACCCATTTTGAGGGTCACAGTTTGGTTGGTGGGGTTGTGAACTAATATTTTTTTTTAATTGACAGTTAATGGCGGAATGTGAAATTAGTAGTTGGAGAATGGTCATTGTTGCTTGAGATGGTGTAGGGAGAGTACATTGGTTGGTGTTGTTGGGTATGAAGGGGATTCAATTGTGAGAGGGATGTAGGTTGCTGAGTGAGGTTCTAGGCATGTTGTTTGTTGGGTGAATGCGGTGTGGTTATGTGACGAGTAGTTGTTTATTTTCTCAGTTACGTCTTCAGATACAATGTGAACTTTGTTCTTACTCAAGCGTATAATGTATTGTCAGATACAACCATAGTGGTGGATGGTGATTGTGTTGTTACTGAGTGAGATATCGCATTGTTGGGTTTTTAGGAAGTCTGTACCTAGGATGGGTGGTAGGGTTTCAGAGTGGGAGTACTTGTGTTTGCCAATTTTTAAAGGAGTATTTCAATTTAAAAGACCGTTATCTGGTTTCTACTTACCACTTGTATCTTCCTTTGACTGTCATATTTTTTTTTTCGTGGGAGGGTACAAGATGTCTCGGGCATATACTAATTTGAGATGCGTTATCTATCATGAGCTAGAGTTAGTTGTTGTTTGCAGTACCATTTACAAACTGCAGGCCGTTGTTTTTTCAATGATATGAACCTTGTCTAGGTGTTTGCTAACAGGTCTATACCTACGACCTGTATCTTGGCTTAGTTGAAATTTCCTGGTTTGTAGTAGCAGTTACTAGCGCTATGATTAATGTTCTTACAGTAAATGCACTGGGGTAAATTTTTATTTGGTTGTGACTGTTATTCCCTCTAAAACGTCTGTTGCCTCTACTAAATCTATTGGTGGGGCCATTTCCCTCGTTTCTACCATAGAAACTAGGTTGATTTTCTTTACTGTTGTTTATTGATTGATTTAGTTTATTTTACTTTGCGTTTTGTGCCTCTTGGCTAATTTGCGAAGATGGGGATGAGTGATGAAATGATGAAAGTGATGAATGGACATTCACAAACAACCAAGCCCGACCGGGATTCGAACCCGGGACCCTTGGCGTAGCAGCGCGATGTGCTAACCACTCGGCTCTTTACTGTTGTGCATTTGCTCTGCGAGTTCAATGTTGTTTTGGCATAGTACCATTATTGGGTGCGATAAGTTGAGTTGTGCTATATCGGACGTTAAGGCATCAATTTGGTTCGCTTGACAGCTGGTAGTTGGCTGCAATGCGCTTTGTGACTGCTTTGTGCCAGCCCCAGACAGGGATTTTGCTGAACTGGCATGTGACTTGTTGAGGAATGACAACAGTGAGGAGCGTTGCATAAGGCGAGAATAGAGGGGAAGTGAATCTGGGCGCGTGAAGCTGGCGTGGTAGTAATGACGTATGGAGGGGGAGAGGAGAGATGATTGTGACTGTGCATCCTGCCTTCGCACTGCAATGCGGAGGCTTAGAAACTGCTGATAGGCGGGAGTGGGTAGGTGGCAATGGGAGCGTAGATTGTGGTAGGGGAGGTAGGAAGTTGCTTGTTGCATGTTTGGAGGAGTTTGCTG
This sequence comes from Lepisma saccharinum, assembly GCF_977018435.1. Taxonomy (NCBI): domain Eukaryota; kingdom Metazoa; phylum Arthropoda; class Insecta; order Zygentoma; family Lepismatidae; genus Lepisma; species Lepisma saccharinum. The sequence continues at coordinate 101,093,037 of NC_139230.1, read as the reverse complement.
ATTAGGTTGGAATATTGGGGGTGGGGGAATTGAGTGTGTGGAAGTATTCTGCTAGCACTGGCGTTTTTTGAATTTGCAGATTTTCTGACCCATTTTTTAGCTTCAATTGTCTCTTGGCTTTCGAAGTTTTGAAGGTGTGCTCTTAGATCGGTTGTGTTGTTTACGACCTTGTCGACAAATGCAGAAATTAGTCGCGAGTTCAGTCCTGACCAGGCGCGGTTGGCTGTATAGCGCAAATGTGCAGTGAACCCCCAGTGATATACAAAATAAACAATAACTGAGATGTTCATAAGCGTAGAGTGGCAAATTCTGTTAGTGAGAAGGAGAAACCGCGGGCCAGAGCCACTCAGCTCCCCTCTAGTTCCGTTTCGTGCAAAGTCTCCGCTGAACCTCCGCAAGGCAACCCCTACCATGCTAAAAGCTTAGGGCGGCTAGCAGAAGCTCGACGCGTACAAATGGCGAAAATACATGCAGTCTGAGACTGGAGGAAGGCCGTCTCGTCAAAACGGACATGCGCAGTTCGTAGGATCACCAGCGAGCTGGAGTGAATTACGCTCTTCTCTCTTCCAGTGTTGCACTATGTGTTTCAATTTGAATTCATTTGGCATTCTCTTCGTATTTTTATATTTTATAAGACTTATTAGATTAATGAAGAGGGTGTAATACAAATGTAGAGGTAACACCGAACGAAAGCTAGAAGTAAAGATGATGGGACAAATAAGATAAATATGATAGAAAACAACTTGCCTACACATTCAGAGTTTTCATCTTTAAGATGGAAACACTTCAGGTGGAAGGAGCCGAAAAGTTAAAAATAGCGCGAGGGCGAGTGGTTGTTTATCGGACAAGACTAACAACCTTTTGGTCTTCTTACGTCAGACTAAATGCTTTCGTTGACATGTTAGGCTTTTTAGGTTTAGTTGTCTTAGAATATATACACTCAATTTTCGGGGCTTACCGTGCTTGACCAAAAATGTAATATTTTCTATTTATTCAAGCCTAACCTAACAATGAAGGCATTTCGCACTTACGTCAGAAGACGACCAAAAATTTGTTTGGGTTTCGTGCGATCAGTTATACTCTAGCGCGAGAGGGTGTTCGAAGGGACGCGCATTTAACTTTGTTACGTGTCATTTTCTCCATACTTGTTAGTTTGTTTTGAAGTGCATGGCTGGTGATTGAAATATATATGGCATAGTGATACGTTGAGTGAAGTGAGGTGGATTGTGTATTGGAAGGAGTGTAGTTGTTGCTGTGCGAGAAGTTAACATATTGCATAGAATAGAATCTAATCGCTTTAATTTAGCGATATACTTTCGAATAGTTATATAATAATTATCTTGTAATCAAGGGGTCTTGGGTTCGATTACTGATACATACTCATTTTAGCAGGCAGAGATTTGTATTTTTTAACTGTAGGTTCAGGATCCAGTTTCAATAATATAGTCTATTTGACAGTGGTGGGACCAGAAAAGAGTTGGCAAGAGTGGAAGAGGCAAAATTGAGGCGAGAATATTTTCTGAATTCTGAGATACCCCTAAATACAATACCATACGAAAATCTTAAATTAAAATGATCGCCCCCTACACACACACTCCTTGGTGCTGTCACTGTTATCTGAACATAAAGCAAATCAACTTTGTCAGTAATCTACCGGCCAAAATTTGATAATTTTCCCAGAACTATCTCTACGAACCAAAGCGTGTAGTGTCTCAAATGGTTTAGATAAGTCCACTTTGCATAATTTTGGTGAACCCCCAGGAAAATTATGCACGAGCTGCGCCTCGTCCTGACACGATGTATGACTGAATTTGGGTGTTCGACGCTTGTGGGTAAATTTGGAGTACAAGGCTTTTCTTTTTGATAATGTACTCATGCATGAGTTCGTCTAAGCCTTGTTTACTTTCCAGTAGGGTTTGTACGGGCTGGTATGAGGTGTGTGAACCTTTGAATAGTGTGAAAATTTCCTTCTTGATTTGGGCAAAACTTAGCCCATTGAAATCTTTGCGCATTTTTATGTCGTTTAATAGCGACATGAAATAGCTTTTCTTCTTTTAATTTTTGCAAAACGTGTTTGACAGCATTAGGTCCTCTGTATGCATAAGGCTCAGACCTCATGGAGATGATAAGGTGCAGTAGAAGAGATTTCAGGATCAGTGTCTGAATAGTTGAATGGTTTGAGAAATGCATCAAAATATGCTATTATTATAGCTGGATGCTCCAACAGGGCCTTGTGTTGTTTTAATTTATCAACCTCTTTTGGTTTGGACATAATCATGCGCACAGGCTTGTTCTTACCGCAGTATTGTTTGTGCAATTCAAGTTTCATGTTAGCAATTTCTGGAAATTTAAATTTGACATAGTTCTGTTGAATACGATTATAAAATGTAGTCGAAAACCTATGACAAATCTTGATGTCCCTGGAATATTTAGTTATTTGGCTTCTAACCAGACGAGAGAGATTGCAAATAAGACAATAATGGAAATTCTTGTCATCTGAAATAAGTAACAAATGATGAAATCAGCATTATCATCATTGAAAGTACTTATTCTAAAAGGATATACAAAATTATTATTTGTATAAGCATACACATTGTTTGCCAAGGATTATTCTACCTGTTCCTCAAATTTTGTTATATCAAATATAGCAACAGGATATTGGATACCTGACATAGCATGCTTGAACTTTGTTTCATGCTGTATACAATGATGAACCAGCTCTAAATTTTCTTTCCAGGAACTGGGTAATGTTGTGCCTAGACAGACCACAGAAAACACTTGTTATCTTTATTTTATATATTGTTTTACATATGAATATACCACAAATGTAGTTTCAGTTTTACAAGCAGGATTTAACATTCTTTTTTATTTGGTATTTATATATATATATATATATATATATATATATTTGGATATATCACAATAATTATTATGAGAATGAGACTGGATATTTATTTCTTGTAAGATAAAGTCTAAATTAAGTGGGCAATAGTTCCAACCTAAACTATTGCCATTCTATAACTAATACTGTATAGAATTTTATTTTATTGTTGTTATTTAGTGTCGCTTCTCTTCCACTTTTGGTTAATCGCGAAGATAAGGATGAGTGATGATATGATGAACTGCCATGTTCATGCCAGGATTCGAACCCGGAACCCCTAGTGCCGTCACGGAGGTCCGCTCTTTGTTTGTTGTGATGATGAACATAAACTTGGAAGAGGAAATGAACGCGAAAGTGACTATCTCAGAGGCGCCACTAGAAGAGAGAAGGCTGAACGCCAAGAAATTGGAATGCATTCCCAGATCTTAGCAGAACACATTTTTATTTTAAAATTGGTCAATTTCAATGGATACCGTTATACAAAATTTCATATTATTTTCTGAATCGAATGAAAAGCCTAAATTACAGTCATATTAGTTAGAAGCAGGGTTGTTAATGGTCGAGGAACCCATAAATCTTAATGATCTATGGGTTCCGCTGCAGAACCGGAACCTTTTTTCTTGCACAATTTAAATTCCTTACAAGTTGCGTATTGCTTCATTGAAAAAAGATTCCTGGACCGATTTGAAATGCCTTAATCACAAAAGGGTTCTTTACGGCATAGAACCCATTTACACTTGCTGATTTTTTTGGAACTTGGATCCTATTTAAACTGATCTGGAATATGGGTTCCTGGACTGCATTTAAATACATGCGGAATACATACATATTAGGTTTCCCACTTGAGTGTAAAAAGAATGCTTCGTAACGACCTACTTACATCGCCGTCGAGTTAGACAACACACATAACGCCAAGCGGGCTAACGAGCATTTCAAGATCTAGGTGTCCCATTTTTATTGCCGGTGGCTGTACATATGTCAAGTAAAATGTTCATGTACAATTCTTTTCACATGTGCAACATGGAGCGACTCAAAATAAGAAAATACATATGCAACATGTTAACACTAAATTGTGTACTTATTCAAAGTTTATTTAACCCATATATATTATTTAAATACATAGCATATTCAATTGATCAATCTCATAACAAACCAACATTGATAGCAAATAATATCACAGGCCGCCATGGCATTCTCTGTTTTCAGACTTTTTTTCATTTAGATCGTTCGGCACCCAGGGCCGATTCCCGCTACCTCCTAGCTAGGGCATTGAACTTAATGAGACTGTATAATAAACTGCTCACAAAAAGTTTTGCATCACCCAAGAAATGATAGAAAGAACAATCGCAACATGTCCCACTTGGCCTGCTGTGAGAAAGAACACTGTGCTGTGCAAGATACCCATTCAACCCCGAATAACTCGCTCTTCAGACGACAGCCACGACCAGCTGAGCATATTTGTGTGTTCGAACATCTCAGTATTGTGGGTGGTAACGGTCAAGGCTATATCTCCCACTTACGTAGAGAGACTCAAGTAGTGAAGGTGCGTTGTAGACATGCCCAGGCGTACAATATCGCAGTTCGATCGGGCAAGGGTTATCGCCTTCGTGCAGAGTGGGATGTCACAACGGGCGGTAGCCGCGACGATGGGAATCGCACAGAGCGATGTCAGCAGAACATGGAGAAGGTACACAGACAGTGGGACAGTAGCAGATCGCCACCGTTCAGGTCGACCACGGGTAACAACACAAGCCCAGGACCGTTTGCTAGGAATCACAGCCCTGCGGCACAATACCAGGACCTCAAATGAGTTGCGAAATGACCTCCAACAAGCCTCAGGCGTACGTGTTTCGACCCAGACTGTTCGCAATAGACTGCGAGCAAGAGGCTTATGTTGCCAAAGACCCATGCAAACCAACAGCGTGATCGTTTGGTGTGGGCACGCGAACATATGCATTGGGGACCTGCAGATTGGTCGTGTGTACTCTTTACAGATGAATGTAGGCTTTGTCTGAGGCCTGATTCGAGACGTGTGAGAGTGTGGAGAGGCATAGGACCGCGGGAGAGACTTCGTCATGTGCAACCTGTTCATCCATTCCAAGGAGGTGGCATTATGGTTTGGGCAGGGATTATGCACAGCCGCCGAACGTCCCTAATTGAAATTCAAGGGACACTGACAGGACCGCGTTACATCAGAGACATCCTACAAACAACTGTGGAACCATACCGTCGGAACATTGGTCCAACTCTTGTGTTCATGGATGATAATGCCCGGCCACATCGTGCAGGGGTGGTGCAAGATTATCTGCAACAGGCCCAAATTAACAGAATGCCCTGGCCGCCAGGAAGCCCAGACATGAATTGTATCGAGCATGCTTGGGCCATGTTGAGGAATGCAATGGCACACCGTGCTGTGCTCCCAGACTCTCCACGTGAGCTTCTTTTGGCAGCACAGGAGGAATGGGATCGTTTACCACAGGATGACCTTGATCATCTCATTGCGAGCATGCCCCGGCGTGTTGAAGACCTCATTGCAGCTCGTGGGGAACATACCAGGTGGTAAACATCCTGTCTGACATAACAAATAGGCAGATAGCATTGTTGTGCCACTTGTTTCCCTTTGCTACTTCAGCAGTGTGTTATTTTTCTTTTTTTTGGATTAGTGTGAACGTTCTTTTTCATGCCATTCCCATGTTTTCCACGTTTTCTTCTTTCTTGTACTGATTGAGCAATTGTATGTTTATTTTCTTCCCAGGAATACAGTTTTTGTTGGTGATGCAAAACTTTTTGTGAGCAGTTTATATTATAATATATTTCTTCTTTCATAAAATGTGAAATGAAGGGATTGCAATGGCCCCTCCGTTCCAAATCAGCAGTTGCCCTTGGCCGTCTGGATGAAAAATGCAAGAGAAATATGAAAATTAATTCCATCTTAAGTATCCTTTAGCCCTGCTACTCTTAAATTTTGCTGGCCTGGTTTATCTTGTACTTTAATGTTTGCCCCTCTCGCTAGACTTCATTTCCGCCCAAGGTTAATGAGCAATGTTCCCTGACCCACTGTGGTTGCGCCACAGCGTGCGTGGTTCAGATACCATGGAATGAAAAACAGTTAGTTTTAGATCAGAAGTTTTTCTTTGCCCGATCAATCATTTAAATACATGAAGCTGTAATATTGCGTTCATTTCCTGGCAATAAGATAGAAACTGCTTAAACTGAAATCGCTACGTATATAACTCCTTGGAGGAGAAAGATCCTCCTAGGACTTCGTAGGATTTACGAGTTACGTAAGTAGGACACACTGGCTGCAGCGGTCCACGATATGAAGAAACGTCTGGAACAACACACTGGCGGAGGGCGGTTTCCTTCCAGCAGGTTTTGCAGGCGCCCGGGTTTTGTTGAATGTCCAGTTACCTTGTAATCTCAGAGTGCCTTAAAGACGAAGAACCTGTGTAGAGACCCATGTCGACTCTTTGCCGTGGGCCGGAGAGCAGGTAAGCCTGTTCTAGCGGACAAGAAGCAGCAGATAGGTAAGAGGCCAACTTTACAGTGCTCTGTATATGCAGGGCGTGAACGTGTGTCTAGTGATTGAAGAGACGTGAATCCTAAAAGTAGTTCTTTTACCTGGCCGCGATACACATATCGGAGAAAAACGGACACCGATTTCCATCTCGCAGTTACTTTTGTTTCATTTCCCATCCTGGCGAATGTTTGCAGATATGCCACTTCCTGGATAATTTTACTGCGAATAAATGTAGACATTACACATATTATTTCTTCTTTAATCGAAGTGTGAGTATACTTTGCATTTAAACGTCAAAGTAAAATACGATTCCAGATAATATTTTTACATTTTGAAATGAAGTTCCAAAAATGTACCTCTGTTAAGTGCCTCAATCTCATCATTATGTAGAAAAACAAGCACCTGAGTAGCAATATCCACTACTGGCATGCGGTATCGATTTACCTAAACTATCTGTGAATGACCTCCACTAATTAGGGTTGCGACTGACGATTCGCTATTAGAAAAATTTGGCCGTGTTAGAGATGATTATACGTGGTCATCGTAATTTTTCGGTTTTATGTCCATCCGCATTTTACGCTTTATTCAAGTTCTTATAGCTGGTGAAACGTAGATTAATCGCAACGATTATGGGACATAAATATAGAAATATCACCAGTGCCCAGGTCGTCGGGATATATTTCCATGAAATAACCCCTTCAATATCTATATATGAGTGTCATTGAAATCATTCATGTGATAACTATCACTAATAATACATCCATGAAGAGCTGCTCATTATGAATGGTTGTCGCGAACAATTACCAGTGTGACGCTTCCATTGAATTAAAAGTCCTTCACAGTGACAAGGCTAATGTTTATGTTCAGAAGGAAGTTGATGATGTTGTGTTGTGTGATGTTCTGCAATGTGTTTTCAAGATAACGACGCGTTGCTCGATAGTGCTCCATGGCAACTAAACTGAACAGATGCCAACAAATTGCTCCAGTAATAATCGTAGTGATCAGAGATTACGAAAATGATAATAACAGTGTTGCCAAACTTCAAAGAAAAAAGTGACAAGCGATTTGAAAACTGCGCACTTTATAAAACACCCTTTATAACATTTGAGTGTGTCCCTTCATCAATTTAATCATAACATCGATCACCATATTTGCGATTAGCAAAAAGCGACAGAGAAGGGAAGTAAAATAAACAAAATCAATCAATCAATTATATACATTAAGTATTGGAAACACAATACAAGAATGCTGTTTTGGCTCAATAGAGAGAGAGCTATATTACGTAAATTCTTCATTTGATGTCAGTTGAAATATGAATTACGTAAATAGTATTTCTGTATTGAGATGTACTATTTTGAATTGTGACTCTTAGATATAAGAGTTTTTGAATGTTTTGTGTTGATTGGGTTCCGTATTCCGTGCTCCTTGTACGTGACTGACAATAGTACAATAGACATGCTCATTTGTCTTGTGCCTGTTTAAAGACGGGAGGCGAGTGAAACTGGTATTTAGATCTTTATGCTTTCGTTGGTAGAAAACTTCGCTGCGCTGCACGTTGCGCCCGATTTATCCGCATATGCAAGTCATGGCCTTTGTCAGACAGATCCAGTGTTGCCAGTTGTATTAGAATTATGCTACACCAATTCTGGCTAGATTATTCTCTTTTAAACTTATTACTTAATCTTGTTGTTCTTCTCTTCACTATCATAAAAACAAGCATTTTAAAGCTGTGCTTTCTTGTATGGTTCCATGCAAATTATGTGTGCCTGTCAACTGTGATATATGGACATTTAATTAAATCTCTAACTTCGCTAATACATGGAAGACTTCGGGATATTTTCCAGGAAGGGATAATCACTGTATTTTTCCAAGGGGAGAAGACGACGACAATGAGCCAGAATTTCCACATAATAATATTACTCCCTTTAAAAAATTGCTTCAGTTTGAATTTATCATGTTCCTGCAACGCCCTTGCAATAATTAACATATATTAATGTGACTGAAATAAAATTATACGTGTGACATATGTACTTTTTGATTAACTTTCATTTCCGGGTGGCGTGGCCCCGCTTGGTCCCCTCCCTTCTGGACGAAACATGCGTATGGAGAAATCATTCCAACCAGTCTCGGTTAATGGAATTATAAAATGAGTACATTTATTGAAATCAATATACAAGAACAACGTAGAAGAATTCTTAATTGTTAGTTCTATGCACCATAAGCCTCCATAATCTATACTGAAATAAAGAAATTATGGAAATCCTACCGAGTTTTCATTTATATCTGTTCAAGTAGGAAAGGTGCACAAAAAGAATTACAAAAATATATGTAAAGTATTTCGATCAAATTATTTATATAATTGTAATAAACCATGACCAATTGTCCTTTGAACTAACTATTAAGTTTCAATTTGTCTTTTCTTCTTCTATTAACTTTGCCTTGCCTTCATAATTATATTTCTGATGATCCCTACTTCTAAAGAAATGCTATAAAAAAATAGGACACCGAAACTATGGGAATGAAATATACTGTGATAGAGAAACAAACACCAATGCCATTAGCGCGGCTCAAACCAGCACAATTTGTCGTTGAGAGGTATACTCACATACACGAGCTCGCAGAAATATTGCACATGGAATTCGTTATTTGTGTGATGTTTAATACCCAGTGATGCATTCTGTCATACAATAGACGCTTATGAAGTGAATATATTATTAGGACTTTGACAGATTTCAGAAAAAAACACACATAGATATACGTGAAAGATATGAATAAGAGGTTGTTCATTTGGAAATGAATTTCCATGTTGTATTTTTTATGCTTTTGTGAAAAGATGTAAAGGAAAGTGTTAAAAACAATGATCAATTTATATTTGCTTAAGGATTATTTTATCACAATATACATTGCAATTAAACATTCAACATTTGTTGCGTAGCGTTCCAAAATGAACGCGGGGATCTTAAGTACGGATGTAACTTGCCGCTCCCGATTAGTACTATTGATGGTAGAGACAGCCCTGAACAGGCCAGGTACAAATATCTAACTTAACATTAATATAAACTCATGATTAGGTTTTATACTGAACTGAGCAATGCGAATGACAGATAAGGGAGTAGGATAGCTGACCCTGTTCGGTTTAGAAATCAGCAATAGCTCCTGCTTCTCCGATGATTCCAAGTAAATAGACCACGTGTCGCTCGCATGCGCACCTATTTAAACCCTCGCTTGGCCTCTCGTTACCTCTAGCCAAAGGCCACTGTTCTTACTATTTCCTGTAAAAGGCTTATAATACACATTTCTGAGCAGGAGCTGGCAAGGTCTGCCTGGGTCAATATTTCTGAAACCGAACGGTTATGCTACGATCTCCCTCTTGCAAAACAATTTCCCAAATTGCAATTGTAATCATTAAAAGTTTAAATTGAACCTTCTGTCATTCACCAAAAATTAAAAAGGTATTTTATTACATGAAAAAAAGGTTACATAAAATAAAATAATAATGGCGGAAACCCTTCACCTAAAAATTAAATTGAACAAAATTGAAGCTCAAAGCTTGACTGTAGAGAGAAAGTATTTTGGTTATATTAGCCACACGCTGGAAGAGTCTTGTGTAATCAACAATGCTGACGTTTGGTCAACATGCGATTGCAAGTGTTGTTCGCAGGCCCGCGGAGTCAGCGGAAAGTTCAACACACTGGATCGTAGCTCGAGACATGCGAATGGCTTCTGCGTTTCGCATAACAACTCGGAGAGATAAGTAATGGCCTCTGAACAAGTGCTAACTAAGCGCTGAACGTAAGCCGTGATAAACCTTGAGGCCGTATGCTCGCGGTCTTCCGCCTCGTCAGGATGACAGTTCAAGAGGCGAGAGAAAAGACCGTGGTAAACAACAATCTCCGCTTGGACTGCGCAGCTTGGAAATGGATGCGCTAAAGCCAATAAAAAATACATCACACGCAGTATTGGCTACCCATAATCACACGCAGATAAGAAGATAGTTGAATAATAAATTTTCAGTTGTCATTGACGATCGTAACACACTATATTTAGGATATCGGGAAACATAAGATTCCTCGTTGCACAACATGTGAAGTCGGAAGACAGGGCAATCCAGACACACGCGAACCCCTGAGTCCTGGGGTACGATGCACTGTTCCGGGGGATGCACGGTCCTTGACCGATCTCAATTGCACTGGGGGACCGGGTTCGAATCGCTTTGTGGAAAGTTCAGGAATACAGTTCAGCAGATGAAAACACGTTGGCAGTGGGGCGGGCGAACACACGGTAGTCCATGGAGAGCCACTCCAAGTAGCGTTGCAAGCTCCAAAATATGCGTTGTCGGATGGCGATCGCTGGGGGCGGGGGTTATGACAGGCCCCCGAAAGTTCAAAGCACACGCCATTCCATATTTTCAGCACACATCTTATGCCGACACTGGAGAGAGATATAATGTTGCTGGTTGCATACGAGAACGGAAGGTGTACCGTGCCGTTGCATACAGTATGCAAGGTGACCAGGGGTTGCGACGCCTCAGCCACTCCAGGAAGAGGAACACTAAAAATGGCCACCGCTAGGGTGAAACTGTTCAGAGGTGGACTGGCAGATTGCATATCCACAGGGGTGGGCTCTCAACACATTTGGGTCGTTGAATGTAACCGGAAAGTTCCAATATGTCGTGAAGATATGCTGCCTGGCAGGACAGAGCAAAAGAGGGAAGAAGTACAGGAAAGATGCTCATGTTTCCTCTTAAGGGGGTTAGAGCCTTGGGGGGGGGGGTTTGGTTTGCTCTGTAAGATGAAATTTCTTCTGATGTTTTGGCCTATGTTCCGATCCTGGGACGTCACGTAGGGTAGGATTTTCGTTGCTGCTTCGCTGGTTCAAATTGTTGGTAGATAATAGGAACAGGGGCGGAGAAGACTAAAAGGGGATAGGTCGTTCTGATTGCCGTGAGTATCAAAAATGCATAACAGCAGCAGGGGCGTCTTGAGGGGAAAGTCCCTGGCCATTTCAGCTCTCACACCAGTGACATACACTGCTGGAATCCAAAGGAGGCTGAGGAGCTCCAAAGCCATCAGGAATGAGGCGTTCTTCTTCCGTCCTCAAAAAGAGTCGCTGAACTACTTTTGAAATTCTTGGAACTCGTAGAATTTCCGAACAGGGTAGGACATTGGAAAGACTACATTGCTCTCAGTCAGTGAATATTTAAAACATATAAAAAATGTATAAAGTAATCGTCATTTTACAGGCAAGTTAAAATCATGAGTAAAGATAATTAAACTAAAATAAACTAAACTGCCCAATAAGTGTTATAATTTATAAAACAAAATTGGAATGAATGCTAAATAAAATAAAAGGCGGAAAATGTACTTTGACGCCTTAACCCTGGAACACTATTAAAATGAAAATATGAATTCTTGAAAATTAATAAACATATATTGACTACATTATATAGCCCCTGGCATCTCCCAAACATATAGAATAATGGGCAAAATAAACTAAAGTTATGACATGGCACTAAATGCCCTTTGTTGGCATATGATCAATATACAACAAGGAAGGGACAATAAAATAAACGAAAATATCTAGGATTAAATATTGAGAAATATATAGAAAATAATATATAGAAGGTATAAAATGTATCCCGTGGTATCAGAAAAGTAACCCAACGAAATCCATTAACGTCATGTCAGAAAATTCAAAGCATTGAAAGAGTAAAGAAATGACGTAAAAAAATTAACCCAAAATTTGGGAACGGCACAACTGCTAAAACGGACCAAGCCAAAGTAAATTCTGGATCATTAAGATATAGTAAAGAGTAGATGACCTTGCTCCAATGAAGTTGGGATCATTATTAACGAGATATACATAATAAAATGGATGAATAAATCAAGGCAACATAGTGACGCATATTTAACTCTCACTAGTCAAGGTTGGTTTGCGCCTGCATACTCCTGACGTATAGCATAAATAAACGGTTCAAATGAAGTTCCAAATTAGTAATATGATAACAGTAGCGGGAAAATGGGACAAAGATATTTCATGAAATTTGGTTCGTTCGCGATTGAGTGATTAAATTTTTCCATGCCCAGACGAAGTTCAGTCCAATCAGGAAGAATTATATTTGAGAAATTTACAGAGGTATTAAAAAGGGGAGAAATTGCACGTATAGCTATTTCTTTATCTAAAGCCCTACGAGTATGGATAATTTCATCATCAAAAATCAGGTGATCAAAATTCTTATAATTACAGAAAAAGGATATTCCTTCAGACGCTGTTATTGTACTGTGTGTATTTAATTTGCTGTTTAAAGTTTGTGATTGGAGGAATTTTCCTGTGCCGGAAACTATCACTCCTGTTCGAGTACGAACTTTCGTGAGGTGGCCCCCGACGTTGAATTTTTTTTTCTGTGGAACAGGAAATAGTGGAATTATGAAATAGAATATTTGTTAAGCATTTAATATTATCGTGAATTGAGAGCTCCGTATGAATACAAACGTAAAAAAAATAATTCCATTTACAATGACTATCAAGAATTTCTACGATTTGAGTTTGACCATTATGTTCCATTTTATACGATAATTGGGGAACCTTAACCCGGAACCATTTATTATCAACAAAAGTGCCAACATTGATAGTCCGAAAAACGGGAGAAATAGCGTTAAGAGGTAAATTTGGAGTTTCTAACAAAATATGAAAGGAATGAGTGGATATATCATAATTGACAAGGTAGACGTTATTCAAGGCGTAAAAGAGACCAAGATCCGTCATATATAGGGTGTCCTTCAAGTCAGAATGAAGAATCAGAAAAACACGGAGTCAATCAGGAGAAATCATATGATAAATTAATTTATTCATTGATAAAGCGGTTACCATAAAATCAATACGGGTAAATAATTCTGAAGTGTGTAGAAGTGCCATTAGGTGCCTTTCTTCCGTATAGATGTTACAAAATTTCGAAATTAAATCCGCTTTAAGAGCAATAAGAGAACATTTGAAGATTACCAAAATGTTATAACAACTCGAAAAGCCTGGATCTCGTCTTTCTTCATTTCCTGTAATACTGCCTGAATCTGATCTTGATTATTTTTAGAGCTTGAACAGGAGAGCTAAGGTGATGAATTGAAAAGGAGTTATAAATGGAAAGGCCTGCCGAAAATAAATTCATTAAATTAAAGAAAATCGATCTTTTCCCTCGAGTGCTCCCAGACACATTTTTTCATACCCCATGGCACTTTGGCCGGCTATCGCTGGTTTTAAAACGACAAGGGAAGTAAAGTGAAATTTGACGCATATATTGTTGAATACGATCATGAGTATCATTTTGAATAGCTGACCACTTAACACAGCCTGAGTGGTTATCGGTCCGAATGTTATTATCAATATGAATATTGGTAGTTACATATATGATATCGGAACTGTGAACCATAAAGCCTTGTTGTTCGTAAACAACTTATAACTCTAAAAAATATATTACAATATTTACAAACCGCGGAACTAAAACTTGCAATTAAAAAAATCACTTCAGATTCACTAAAATTTTTGCTTAAAAAACATAGAATTTCAAAATTTAACTATCAACTCAACAACAAAATCATTAATTCTATCAAAAAATATAAAACACCAACAACTATAAAACAAATTCACACATTTCTCAAACCATCTTATATAAAAAAATGAAATTATATTCCACAATAACACTTCCCTTGCAAAAATTAATAAAAAAATTCATCTAAAATAAAAAAAAACATTTAAAAAATTAAAATAAATTTTACTTACAACTCCTATATTATTAACATAAAATCCATCCAAAAAATAAAGATGTATACAAATACAAACAATAAAACTATTAGCACAATAATTTTACAACCAAATACAAACAATAATTTTCAACCTATTTCCTATTGCAATAAAATATTAAAAAACATAAAACTCAACTTTCAACCATCAAACAAAAATTATTAGCAATCATATACACATTTAAATAATTCAAATTATTTTGACTAAAAAAACAATTCAAATTATTTAGAAATAATAGCCAAATTCAATGTTACACCAATTCACTATAAAACTACACAAACTATAGCAAATGCTATAAACAAAAACAAAACATAATGCACAAAATAAAAACAAAAACTTACAAAACCACATACATTATTATTATTAAATAAATCAATTAATATTCTTTTTTGGAAATATCATTAATATATAAAAAAAAAACCGGTTCGGTTAATGGAATTATAAGATGAGTACATTTATTGAAATCAATATACAAGATCAACGTTGAAAAATCCTTAATTGTTAGTTCTATGCACCATAAGCCTCGATAATCTATACTGAAATATAGAAATTATGGAAATCCTGCCGAGTTTTCATTTATATCTGTTCAAGTAGGAAAGGTGCACAAAAAGAATTACAAAAATATATGTATGTATTTTGATCAAATTATTTATATAATTGTAATAAACCATGACCAATTGCCCTTTGAACTAACTATTAAGTTTCAATTTGTCTTTTCTTCTTCTATTAACTTTGCCTTGCCTTCATAATTATATTTCTGATGATCCCTACTTCTAAAGAAATCCTATAAAAAAATAGGACACCGAAACTATGGGAATGAAATATACTGTGATAGAGAAACAAACACCAATGCCATTAGCGCCGCTCAAACCAGCACCATTTGTCGTTGAGAGGTGTACTCACATACACGAGCTGACACGAATATCGCACTTGGAATTCGTTATTCGTGTGATGTTGAATACCCAGTGATGCATTCTGTCATACAATAGACGCTTATGAAGTGAATATATTTTTAGGACTTTGACATATTTCAGAAAAAACACAGATACATATATGTGAAAGATATGAATAAGAGGTTGTTCATTTGGAAATGAATTTCCAAGTTGTATTTTTTATGTTTTTGTGAAAAGATGTAAAGGAAAGTGTTAAAAAGAATGATCAATTGATATTTTCTTAAGGATTAATTTATCACAATATACGTTGCAATTATACATTCAACATATGTTGAAACGATACCTTTTGTTATGGGCTTTCGGTGGATATAAGATTCACCAATACGGTATCGATAATAGACCTACAGTTTAAATCTACCTATAGTGGAATTCGAGCCACTATGTCCCTCCACCGGGTATCGAACCCAGTGCCCCTTGGTTACAAGGTTACGTTGTTACCACTATGTTATAGCGACACAGCGCGATACATCATATATTTTTTTTTTTTTTTTGTCATTACACATTCACCAAATATCTCATTATCATCGTCGCGATTATCAAAAAGTTGACAAAATGCAACGCTAAGTAACAAAAATCAAATCAAATGCCATCAGTGATGCACGTATTCCTAGCAGTTGTGTTTTTCAAAATGACACCATGAAATTCAGGTTATGCCCCTATGCAAGTAGGTATAGAGGAACCACAAGGAAAGAAACCTGCGCAACAGCTCATCGCGCTGGCGGGTGGGTAAAGGAGAGGAAGAAGGAGCTTTCCAGCTCGGCTACGTCAGTGTTGCCAGACCTATTGATTTCTGGCTAGAATTCCTTAATAAACTATTACTATTGAACCTCCAACGGCCTGCTCAAAAACACGTTTCTGCTCATCTTACTTGAATATGGAGGGGAGAGGTAGAATGTATTAGGGGGGCAAAAGCTTTGATAAATGTTCAGTAGGTAATGAAAAACCTCATTCCATCTCACTGTTTTATTGTATTGGTGGGTACAAAACAGGGGCGTAAATAGCGTCAGGAACCATCGAAAATTCCCTTAGTGTAATTTTTGGCGTATACACGGTGAACAGAAACTATAGGGACAAACTTCAGGAGGTGATTCCTGACAGGAAAAGAACATAAAAGTCCATATCAACATATGTCTGGAAACTCATATTTGCCAAGGTAGATGACACTGAAGAACGACATCATTCTCTCAGAACAACACGTACAGTGTGCTAATTTGTGTTATAGATTGTGTGATTAGAGCTACGTCGAAGCACCATGGTCCGTTATTCATACCAGGAACAAGCCGAGATGGTTTATAGATCAAATAGATGGAAACGGTCGAGAGGCCGCAAGGATATATCGAGCCCACGTACTCGGACAGACAGCACCACTGGGGCCTATCATACAGGCGAACATGGAGGGTGGCCGCGGGATGTGCGTACACCAGATCTGGAGGAACATGTGCTACACGGTATTCAGAACAACCTCAGTACAAGCTCCAGGCAAGTGGCCCGCCAGCATGGTATAAGCCAAGCGACGGTGTTGTGTATCCTACATGAAAACCACACTATCCCTATCACCTGCAACGTGTGCAGGTATTATCACCAGCGGATTTTATTCCAAGGGAACGGTTTTGTCGCTGGTTTTTGCAAAAAGCCACCACCATATTGGGTTTTCTGTCGTCAGTTCTCTTCATCGATGAAGCGACCTTTGGTAGAGATGGCATCGTCAACCTACACAATCGTCATCTGTGGGCAATCCTCGAGGAATGGTTGAATAATCTCATCAGTCATCAGCAATGGTTCAGCATCAATGTTTGGGCAGGGATTATTGGAGACCACCAACTTTTACCATTTGTTCTTCCACAACGCCTTAACGGACAGACATATCTGGAATTCCTGCAGAACACTCTGCCTCTTTTGCTTCAGAATGTGCCTTTGGCAATACGACAGGTAATGTGACAGATACATGATGGAGCGCCAGCCCACTTTCGCATTATTCTTCGTCAACACCTCAACGACATCTTCCTCAGAAGATGGATCGGACGAGGAGGTCTTGTGGCATGGTCCGATCGATCACCGGACTGTTTAACCAGCTTGATTTTTCCTTGTGGGGTTATCTGAAAAGTGTTATGTATGCTAAGCCAGTTCCTGATGTGTAGACCCTTGAAGAGCGTGTCCGTGTAGCCTGTGACGCTATTCGGGTACAGGCTGGAACATTCGAACAAGTGAGGCAATCCATGATGCGACGTTTGGACGCTTGCATTGCATCCCATGGACGCCACTTTGAACACCTGTTGTAACATGGATGAAAGTTATGCCATTTAATGTGTACCGGTACTAATTGCTTTGTTGCAGGCTCACCGTCCATTTCCGGACATATGTTGATATGAACTTTTTTGTTCCTTTACCTGTCAGGAATTACCTCCTGAAGTTTGTCCCTATAGTTTCTGTGCACCCTGTATATATATATATATATATATGTGTGTGTGTGTGTGTGTGTGTGTGTGTGTGTGTGTGTGTGTGTGTGTGTACGAGGCGCATCCAGAAAGTAAGTTTCCCTATTTTTTTCCCCGTGAAAGTAAACATAATGAGCCGTGGAAATTGCGCATGCACAGCAGAGCTAAGACGTATCAATCATATGCCAGGCGGACAGATCCCGCCCGGCGCCAGTAGCGAGGCAGCAGTGGTCCGAAGTGGAAGCTCGTATTCCTTCTCCCGCCGCATGCCAGTAGCGAGGCAGCAGTGGTCCGAAATGGAAGCTCGTATTCCTTCTCCCGCCGCATGCGAGGTTCGGTCGGTGATAAAGTTCCTGAGTGCACAAAGCATTGCGCCAATTGACATTCGGGGTGTAAGGGGTGACCTTCCACGTAGGCGCCCAAAAGTCAACCTCACTTCCACGTAGTGCACCCTGGACTAAAGACTAACGAGGCTCTGGCGACTGGCACTATGACCAGTATAATTTTGTGTGTGTTGTCCTGTTTGTTGTCCTTGTGTGTGCTGAGTGCCCGTTTATGGCCTTAGCTTTTAACAGAAGTCAGAACATTTTAACATTTTTAGTTACGCAACGCTAGAGTTGTTATTTGTAATGATAAGGGGCTGGCCCCCGTATAATGTGACGGGAGCAAAATAGCCTAAGTGCTGACGCTCCCAAAATTTTAAATTCAATATCAATATCAATATCAATTGACATTCATCGTCAGCTCTGTGAGGTCTATGGGCCGAACATTATGAGTAAGCAGATGGTGCGTCGCTGCTGTCGGCAGTTTTCGGAAGGTCGTCAAAGTGTCCATGATGAAGAGCGCAGTGGGCGTCCGTCCCTCATGACTGATGATCTGGTTGAGCTGGTGCGGCAGCGCATCGTAGAGAACCGTCGCTTCACGATTACGGAGTTGAGTAGCCTTTTTCCGCAGATATCGCGATCCGTGTTGAGCTTGTCACGCAGCGCCTGCTGTTCAAAAAATTGTGTGCCAGGTGGGTGCCGAAAAACCTGACACCCGAACACAAAATGAAACGTTCAGGAGCAGCACTGACATTCCTGCAACGGTACCATGATGACGGCGATGATTTCCTCGACAGGATCGTCACGGGCGATGAGACGTATATTGGCGGCATAGTGGATCTCCGGTCAAGAAGAAATTCAAACGGACGCTGTCGGTACAGAAAGTGATGTGCACCGTGTTTTGGGATAGGAAGGGCATTTTGCTCATTGACTTCCTCCCCAGAGGTGAAACGGTGAACGCTGACCATTACTGTGAAACACTAAGGAAATTGCGACGTGCCATTCAAAACAAGAGGCGTGGCATGCTTACTGCAGGTGTTGTGCTCCTCCATGACAATGCTAGTCCACATACGGCTCGGCGCACAGCAGCTGTTTTGACGGAATTTGGCTGGGAGTTGTTTGATCATCCACCTTACAGTCCTGATCTGGCTCCCAGCGATTTTCACGTTTTCTTGCACCTCAATATATTCCTGTCCTCCGGTGAGCGTTTTGGCAACGACGAAGAGCTGAAGACGTCTGTCACACGCTGGTTCCATTCACAGGCGGCAGAGTTCTACGACAGTTGGATCCAAAAGTTGATACCACGATACGGCAAGCGTCTCAATTCTGGTGGTTGCTATGTTGAAAAATAGCTGAACCTTTGCTGTACTTGTTGCCAATAAATGGTTTCCTGAAACTGTGTTGTTTTTTTAATAAAAATATAGGGAAACTTACTTTCTGGATGCGCCTCGTGTATATATATATATATACATATATATATATATATATATATATGTATATATATATATATATATATATACTGTAACGGCATCGGGGCCTTGTGCCCCAAGCACTACCGTTAGGAGTTATGTAACTCAGGCGTCTGGGCGTAGAGCTGAAAGAGAATGCAAGACTAGGTAGAGTCTTATTCCTAAATAGGAGAAGCTGTAAGGTGTGGACATAATCAGGCGCATAAGTAATGATTAACAATAACAAGGTTTATTATAGATAGCAGGTGTGTCTGATATATGAAGAAAATCCCAACCTATGTGTTAGGGGAAGGGAGCTGAAATGAAAGAAGGGTAGATTAGCGATACTTAGTAAACTTGCAGTGAAGATCCTTGTCCATCTTCTAAGTGCCTGAAGACAGCCTGGACTTGGCTGGGTGGATAGCCATCTTGGGTCGGAGACTAGACAGCGCCTACCGCCGTAATTCAGATCTGATGGTCGACTACCACCCCTCTAGTCTAGTGACTAGGGCTTATATACTTCGGGTGTGGCCGAAACAACCTTAGGCAGGGTTATTTCTGTTGCCTCGTGTCGTTGTCAGGAAGTGAAGAAGGTCAGGGAGACATGGACAGAGGTCTGACTGTCCTTGCATCGTGTCATCGGTCGTTCGCATGTGGCGTCCTCACATGCGGGGCTCTCCGCACGTGGAGTAGCTGATCGTATCTGGTTCCTAGAACCTTCTCAGTAACCGCAACTTTCCTGTTGTTGCTGACCTTACTTCACCAAAGGGTAGCAAGGGCATGTGGACTAAAGACAGGCGAGATAAGATCGATCCACAGCGCTTTGAGTGCTTCCTGTTGAAAACCGCACCCAAATCCAAGTTTACAGAAAGTGATGAACGTCCGGAACTGACAGTTTACGACGAGCCTGGTGACGAAACAGTGTTTTTCTCGTTCTACGCACCGCTTCTTCTTCGATGGGGACCTGGCAACCCTGCAGGGCCCCAACTTCCGGTTCCGTCTATTTCTCCTCACACCGATGATGCTATGAAATTAGCGAAAATTTTGAATTTTTCTACTGTCCGGTGAGTGTTTCCTTTTAACTTCTTTGATTTTTACTTAGCCCTTTTGGCCCTCCTTGCTTTTATCCATTATTATCCAATTTTGGTATGAATCCTTTCACGTATAACTCCTATCAACTGAACCGCCTGCGATCTCTTATTGTTTCCTACACCAAAGCTACGTCCCATGCACGCTTCCTGCACTCATGTTTGATATTAGGCCTAACACCCAAAAGCCTCACACCCAAACTGCCGTTTTCCGCCATGCCCCCAAGCATAAAACCCACGATTTTCCCACTAGCGAGAAATTTCGCTATTGAACTGACCCACGCCATGTACCGATCCCAGCTAAATCGCGCCCGAGAACTGTCCATCTCTATTCAATCCCTTACCAAAATCCTGTTGCTGACCCCAGTTAACCACCATCACAAAATAGACTCCTTCTGGTACACCGCCCATTCCACTGCCAGTGACCTTAACACTAAACACCTCCAAAAACTCTCCAATCTCTGCCGTCAAGCTTTTCAGACTGGCTGCACCCTTCCCCTTCCACTGCCGCCCAATTTCAGTCCCACACCAACATGCCCGCTATTACCCGACCCCCCTCTACCATTGCCCACCCCTCCCACACCACCACAAACCCCCATGAAAACCAAAACTGCACTCCCACACATCGCACCTAGGGAAACAACCAGTCCACGGACAAGCCCACCCCTACCAGATCCATGACCACCAATGATCCTAACCCACCCAAAAACAACCAGACTGTACTCAATTTATCCAGCCATAAACTGAGCACTGATGAAATGGCTGTTTTATCCAA
Source organism: Lepisma saccharinum (assembly GCF_977018435.1). Lineage (NCBI taxonomy): Eukaryota > Metazoa > Arthropoda > Insecta > Zygentoma > Lepismatidae > Lepisma > Lepisma saccharinum. The sequence continues at coordinate 101,071,820 of NC_139230.1, read as the reverse complement.
AGGCCTCACCTTCTTCCCCACAACTCCCCCCAACCAATTCCGCCTACTTTTTGACATACACACATTTGCTCGCAACCTCCGATGGCAACATTTCTGGGCCAAAAATCCCTCACTCCAAACTACTACCAGTGAAACCCACCCGAGCCTCCTTCAATTTAGCCCCCCCTCCTCCCAGGATCCACCCCCCCTGCCCACCAACCACCCCTTGGAAAGGTACATCACTGCCGTCATTTCCACCACCTCTGACAGCTCATTCTTAAATAACTTTCACAACCAACCTAAACTCAACACCCCCCAACAGAAAGCTCTCAGAGACCTCCGCAACAACCACAACATCAAAATCCTACCAGCTGACAAGGGGTCCACCACGGTGGTTTGAACTCTCAAGACTACCTGGCGGAAGCCAACCGCCAGCTGGCTGACCCCTCCAACTGCAAACCCACCACAGTTGACCTATCTGCCGAACACCTCACCAAAATCCGGGACTTCATCCACACCCGCGGCCCCCCTGAAGGCCTAAAAGCTCGTACCACCGCCATGTTAATACCCGACAATCCCCGCACCCCCACCTTCTATCTATTGCCCAAAATCCACAAACCTGGCAACCCTGGTAGACCCATTGTGTCCAGCTATAACTCACCTACAGAACGTATCTCAGCCTTTGTTGACTCCCATCTCCAGCCTCTTGTGAAAGCTCTGCCCTCCTACCTCCGTGACACCAACCACTTCCTCCAGAAAATCAGCACCCTCCCACCATTGCCCCCCAATACCATCCTTGCCACCATTGATGTCACTTCCCTCTACACCAACATACCTCACTCCCATGGCCTCCGTTCCATAGAATTCTATCTCAATAGCAGACCCAAACCTCACAACCCCAGCACCAACTTCCTGACCCACCTAGCCCACCTTGTCCTCACTTGTAACAACTTCACCTTTGAAAACCAAAATTTCCTACAGATCCGAGGTACAGCCATGGGTACCAGAATGGCCCCATCCTATGCAAACCTCTTCATGGGCAAACTTGAGCAAGAGTTTTTGGCTACCCAACCCCTCCAACCCCTCCTCTGGCCCCGCTTCATCGACGACATCTTCATGCCCTGGACACATGGAGAACCATCCTTGTCAGCTTTCCTGGACCAACTTAACCACTTCCGTTCCCTCAAATTCACCTGGATGTACTCCCCCAACCAGATAACCCTCCTGGATGGGGACGTGCACATCGAGGGAGGACACCTGACTACCTCCATACACATAAAACCCACCAACCACATGCAATACCTACACTTCTCCAGCTCCCACCCGTTCCACACCAAAAAGCCATTCCATTCTCTCTGGCCCTCAGGGGACAGCGCCTGAACACTTCACCCACCTCCCGCCAGAATTATAACCTCTGCCTACACCACGCCCTGGTTAACCATGGATATCCCTCCATCCTGGTCACCAAGCAAATATCGCGAGCTGCCTCACATACCACTACCACCAAGAAACCTGCTGCCACCAACCCACCTGCACTCATCACCCAATATCATCCCCACCTCAACAAAATCAGGCACACACTGCACTCTCTTCTCCCAATTCTCCACAGTGATCCTGAAACCAAAAACATATTTCCAGACAAATCCAGAGTGGTTTTCAAACGCCCCCCAACCTCCAAAACATCCTGGTCCACAACACTCTTTCACCACACATCCAACACCCCCTCCCCCTGCCCATAAATGTAACCGCCCCAGGTGCAAGACCTGCCCCATCCTCATCACTTCTCACACCCTCCAGGTGCACACGGCCACTGGCAAATTTACCCTCCATCCCAAAGGGACCTGCCATGCCTCAAACCTTATCTACATCCTCACCTTCAACTTCTGTGGTGATTTTTACCTAGGGGAAACATCAACAGCCCTCAACCTCCGCATCAATAACCACCGCTCCTCCACCCACAACCTGGACTTCACTGTCGCCGTCAACACCAATCACCACAACATCAGTTTCAACGACTGCTTAAGGGTAGCGATCATCCATCTCCTACCCCAACCAGCCAACAGCTCTGTTCGCAAAAGATGGGAGAGGGCCTATATATCGGCCATGAGTGCAACCACTCTTCCTGGCCTGAACAAGGCCACCCAGTCATGCCTAACCCTCACCCACCCTCCCGCCGCATCCTACACACTCACAGTTTATGACGAGCCTGGTGACGAAACAGTGTTTTTTTCGTTCTACGCACCGCTTCCTCTTCGATGGGGACCTGGCAACTCTGCAGGGCCCCAACTTCCGGTTCCGTCTATTTCTCCTCACACCGATGATGCTATGAAATTAGCGAAAATTTTGAATTTTTCTACTGTCCGGTGAGTGTTTCCTTTTACCTTCTTTGATTTTTATTTAGCCCTTTTGGCCCTTCTTGCTTTTATGCTCTATATATATATATATATATTAAATGTATATTTAATGTATATTAAATGCAGCAACATAGAGGTAGCATAACTGACGGATAAAGCATGTGAGTGTTAACAACAATAAATTTGCTAGAGAACGAAGCTGCATAGTTCAATTACAAAGGAAATAATTCACCCCCTCCCCTGTAGTTGCATAGAAATTTCATGGGCTTGAAAATACTTCGTTTTCTATCCTTAATATACTATTCTATACTTAAGTATTTAATTTTCTACAAAATTATGTAGCGGCATGGACGTCCAGAAGAAAGTGCAAGAATGGTCGCCACTACCCTCTCCTTCTGGAAAATGAATGTTGACATAAAGTACCTATCATTTTAGACGTATGAGTTGATTTCAGTCAAAGTAATGTACATCCATTTTTATAATGTTTTCTGAGAGGGCAAAATTATTACGGGGTAATATGCCTCGTTTACTAGCCTGATAAAAATACATTGTTTGCCCCTCGCTGGACGAAATCTGCAGACGTCCCCTTGCCCCTCAGTGCTCACGCCTATGACGCCCCTCCGCCCCCGAGAACGTCGTTCGTTCGCTACTATTGGATCATCGGATTTTGTAACAAATCTTCTGGTTTCCCAAGGAACAATCTCCCGATTTTTTCAAGTTTGACCTGGAAACACTGTTCCGAGCACAGAGAACGGCAGGGAAGGTGCGCGAACGCATTTGACGGAAGGTTTTTGTCCTTGTGGTCGAGCTATAATATTACATTTCCTGTTTGTCACGGTTATTAAGGTTTATATATCTTGTTTCGACTTATCTGCTTACTAAACACTGTTCATGACTGAAAACGTTCTATCAGTTTGCTGTGTATAACGTACACAATAAAAAAAAAAAAATATTTAATACATATACGCTTTCTGGCTTTCTAGCCTCAGAAAGTTAAATATATCAACATTACATTCGTAGTTTTTCCAACATTTTCCAATTTTCTTTAAACCACCATGCCGATTTCCAGGTTACAGCTTACAAACTTGAAATGTTTGATATGCAACCAGACATTTCTGTCTTTTATAAGTTCACATTTTTTGTAATTTTTGCAGTAGTATAGGAAACCGATGCATAGCGATCCCCTGGGGCAAAGTACATGCAAGCGAGAAACATGTCAACTGCGGAGCAGGCATCTTGAGTGTTTTGTAGCCGATGAGTGTTGTGGAACGTGGGTTGTTGACATCAAGTGGCGATAAAAAAATGTTTTTGGCACGTCTGAACTAAAGTAAGCAGTTTACAATATCGTGTATACCTAACCTGTTACATATTTTCTTCTCTGAATGACACCTGTTTTTTTTCAACGTGTTTGTGAGTTACTTACGTTTAATACATTTACTTTTTTTTAATAAAATTAAATAATTCTATACAAACCGTACATTCTAAAGTCGAAAATTTAAAATTAGCAACCTGAATTTCCAATTACTTTAAACTTTCTCCGCCCGCTACAATCAAAGTATCATACCTAACCAGCGTGAAAAAGTTAGATATGGCAAACATTCATTACCGAATGTTTTGCTTGAACACCTGTCTGCTTGTCTATCTTACTCTGTACGTACACGTTGCTTTACTTTTCCTCTGCGTGCTCCTGGTCTTTGGAAGGTCGAATGAATTCTCTGCAGTAGTTTGTTACTAGAACGAATATTCCGGAATAAGTAACTCACTTCTCCCTTCGTGTGGACTGTAACGTCGGGCCGATATGCCGAAGCGCTTACACCGAACCAGAAGTGGAACTGAAATGAGTTTCAGTCGCGATCCCTGATGGCAGAAAATGAGAGAGTGGTTCCATTCTCTCAACTTATAAAACCACATGTGTCACACCTGCTATTGGAATATATTGTTCCAGGAGTAGTAGTAGAGTAGTAAAAGTGATAATGAAAATAGTAATAATAATATTGATAGAATTATCGCTTTCTTCACCAAAGCAGTCCAGTGAAGACCGGAGCTTCCCCTTGCCTCTTCCACATGCCTGGCTGGCCCTCCAAATTTAGCACACATACAACCAGATAGGTTACACTAATTTTTGTCTTAGTAATATCGTGGTTGAAAAGAGAGAAAATAACTTGTATTATGATCTGGCAACGCTCGAGAGTGCAAATGGAGGACCGATCAGTGACGGTTGCGTGAAATTGTTCGTGTCGCGGACTTCGTTTATAAATAGTTATTTCTAGTTTGCGATTTTCTTGTAAATTGGCTGTTGTTTTAATATGTGTTTAGTACATTAATACACCTTTGTTCTAAAAAAACTAACTATTGTTACTTGTGACTTGACTAGTATTTTCACTGTCCACGTGTGAGTTGTACTTTTCGCCATTTACCTCCTACTCGCTGTTCCGAGGTAAAACGAATCCGGTAAGGTTTGATTGAATATCACATGTGTTTGTGCCTCTATCCGGTTACAAGATTACGAGGACTCATTTACACATTCGTTTGTGTAGATGAGGCGTTAGCAGTGCTAAGTGAGTGGTGAAATAAATGCAAAATTGGAGGCAAAATGTCACACGAAAATGATAGTGCGCTTAACAGCCAACAGATGGCAGTGGACGACAAGGCGTCCATGACTGTTGTTCTCGCCTCGCGGATTGAAGCGATAGAAGACAAAGTTAACATTCAGGAAGATAGGATTTGTGAATGTAAAGTGGAATTATCACTTCTAAGCAGCGATGTGAAACAACAATTTGATACCATGAGAGATGAATGTTTACAGTTATTGTCCGAAGTAAAGACGAAAATATTTCACCAAGTTGCTTGTAACGTGACCAAGTTGAAGGAATCCATGTTGCAGCAGTTCCGTATGTTGACCTTAAAGTTGCAGCCCCTCAGCATGAACGAAGGAACGAGCGGCAATGGAGAGCGCAGCGAAGAATCATACCACAGTTTCTCTCGTCCCGGAAAAATTGTAAACAATGGATTTGCAGCAAGCTTTCTACGATGGTCGATTGCAGTACACAAGCCGACAACAATATTTCCTGTGTTGGTGAAGTGAGTGTAAATACAACAGGTGATGAAAGTGGTACTTTATTACTACCACAAGTCTCAGCGTGAGGAAAGAAAATTCTTTTTTATGCAACGAGCTTGTGGCAATTAACACAACCAGTGAGTTAATTTATTCACAGGGAAGATCAGGTAATAACCTGCGATGTAACACTCAGTTATCCGCCTCGCATGTTGATAGTTTTAGAACGAGTGCAATGTGTTGTAACTCTAGTAGAAATCCTTTGCCTCAATCTTTGAATGGGTGTTTTAATGATGCAAGAATGGCTGAGGCATATGGTATTCGTTATACATTGCACAATAGTAACCACACGGACATAAAAACACCATGTGTGGTTAATCCTAACCTCTCCATTGTTGATTGTCAATGTCACTCCGACATAAACAATGCAAATAACATGCTTTTCAGCGGTCATGCTCAGAGTGGCCATTCGCACGTTAAAAAATTGACACCTTTTGAGCCAAATAGTTATTCTAGTCCGAATTTTGTTTCAAACAATGTTGCTAGTATACAAGCTGTAAAGTTTCATAGCCAGCATGTAAAAATGGATCCAAGCAGTGAATCGCCATTGATAGAGCGTGAGCCTGATAATATACAAAGCTAGCTGAGCCATGTGCATGCCGATAGTTGTAGTAATAGATCAGTATTGAAATCACATGCTAAAAATGTTGAATGTGGATGTTTTTCTGCAGCAAATGCTTTGTCGGTTCATGGAAAAAAATATCATTTGTTATACACTATTGATCCAAAACACACGAAACAGAAAAGGGCATGTGAACAATGTCGTGGTTGCCAGTTAGTATCAACAACTTGTAACAAAGATAAACATGAAACTTCGCACTTCATTCATATTGTCAATAGTCAAATAGTAAAGGCTGGTAGAAACGACCATAGTTTTCATGGGTGTGATGCAAGTTGTGATAGTTGTGATTCAGATGGCAGCCTAAAGAGTGACATTAGTAAACAATGTTTTCGTAGAAGTAGGATTGGGTTAAGTGATCTAGAATCATTTCAAAGGTTCAATTCAACTGACAATAATGTGGTTCCTAGTGAGTGGTTAACATATTGTGAATAATATCTCTCATTAATTGGGATTCCTCGTGAAGATTACTTTTATGTATTCACCACATGCTTACTTGTGTCAGCAAGGATTGGTTCAGACAATGTAAACTGAATTTTGCATGTTATGCTGATTTCAGGGGAAAATGTTTGTCATTTTTTCAGAATGAATCATGGGTGGGATGTTGCATGGCTCGAGTGATTAATAGCAAGTATAATAGGAACACTCATGGAGATGTTGTGAAGTTCTTTTGGTCACAACAGAAGCTTCTCAGTATTGCGCAACCTAATATGGGGGACTTCCAGAAACACATTCAAATAGTAAATCAGTTGCCTCCTAAATGAAGGGATCACTTGCTACTTCAGCCTTTTGTATCTTTGGCTGCTACGGCTGAGTCCATAGCTAGATACGAGGCAGGTAATATTGGAATACGAAATGATTCACATAATAATGAAAAAATCAACCAAATTTTAATTCGTTCATGAAGTTGCGATCTGGCAGAATTATAAATGTTTCCAATGTTACTTCTGGTAAAGATCATGTGCGTAGTGGCAAAAGCTATAGTTCTGATTCAGGTTCAAGCACGCAGAATAGTGAGAATAACTCGAAGTCACCTGTTAAGTTTCCTAGGCGTAAATCTCATTTCGATCGGAAGAAGCAGGAAAACTAGATGACCATCCTGAGCAAGTGGGGGCGGAGAACGACCGTGGTTTTCCCACATCGAAGAACGATGTCTTACAACAGGGGCGCCCGATGCTTGAAAAATATCAATTGCTTGGTGATTCATTTTTTATCAGGTTGGCAAAGAAGAAAATGGGATATTCGTGCGACAACAAATTTTCGCGTTTTACATCCATTTGTTTATGTCAAGGGTGGTCAGAAAATAAATCACTTACTCCAAAAAGTAAAGGGAAATACAAAATTATAATCTTATATATTAGTATTCATTGGGGTCAATGGTATGTTGCAAGGAAAAGACTTATCTCAAATGATTGATGGTTATAAAAGAATAGTAGACCTTCTTAAAGTCAGATTGAAACATATTGTTGTGTTCCACCTATCCCAAGGCTACTGTAAAATGGAAACGATGTACTATGGAAAAAATGAGAACAATTTAATTTATTCATATATTTGTTAGATAATGGTGATTGCATTCAAGTTGTTCACATTGATAAACTCTTCTTTGTTAGTCCTAGAAAAATGGATGCATCCCTTTATGAGGAGGAAATGGGTTATGGTCGTTTCAAAAGAACCGACAAAATTCATTGGATCGATCAAAGTATGATTCATTTTTTTGGAACACTTGCAAAATATAGTTTACATAGAAGGGAATTGCCTCGAAACCTTATAAAGTGTCTCTTGGTTAGAGGCTCAGAGACTTGTTTTATGAGCCATGAAATTTCAAGGGGCGCTTCTAAACCTCGATTATTACCTGCTGTAAATATAAGACTAATTGACTACTTTGGTAAAAGGAAACAAAGGATATTGGGACTGATGCACACGTCCGTAGAAATTAAAAATTTAGTTACTTCAATTCTGTTCCCAGTTGTGCAGGATTTCAATGTTCCCGTAATTTTAGGACTAGACTTTTTGTTTGCGCTGGAAGCTACCTTGGATTTCAAGAATAGACACTTGCTTGTAAACAAATCCCTCTGTTCGTGCCATAGCGTAGTTCCTACCTTTGCCTTTATATTTTGAAGAGGATGAGAAGCACGACATTAGAACCAGTAGTATACAGAAGGTTGTTTCACGTTGATGGTAACGATTTCGATCACCAGGGAGCAGCACGTAGGCACAGCACAGAGCAGCCAGAGCCAGTAGGACCAAAGTACTGTGTGTTGAGTTTCAAAGACGATGGTTGGTGTGTGAGTGAGTGTTTATATGGCCCCAAAAATTCCAGGCTTTTGGGAGGGATACATCTGTGCCCTTTCCGACGTTGGTTATAGTTATAGCCAGATAATTCAACAGTGCCACATGAAAGCATTCCATGTGTCAAAGAAGGGCATCAATGCAGTGTTGAATCGCCATAAAGCTTGCACCGTACCTGTTGCTGGAACCAGTCAAAGTGAGCCTCGGACATATCGGAAGCCCAAGCGTTCCTCCGATGTTGTGCGGAAAGTGAGATCCTTGGTGCGATGTGAAAACCCTGCAACGCAAGGAGTGATTGCACAGGCAGTGCAATGTTTCCCTGCAACTGTGAATCGCATCATAGCCCAAGATTTACAACTCGTGCGGAAGCACACATACGTGTAAACGTGGTCTTATAAGGCCCGAGTGAGTGCACATATGTTGTTGGAACCACTATAATTTGATAAATTAGCATAATCAAATTAATTTTAAAATGTCGAGACCATGCATGTGATTACAAATACCACCGTGGTTTTTGAAAATTTTCATTTATGCAGTTTTCCTGAGTAAAAAATGGTTACTATTCTTGTTGGAACCTGGTGCCAATATCACCTGTCTAATTTACGTGTTGTAATTTTAATACAATTGCATCCGTTGTGGGTACCAATCAATATTGCACAACCCGCCCAACCAATCACAATTCTTGTAGGTCACATGATTTCTTCCTGTGTGTAAGCAGCTACGTGCCATAACGAATTGGGCAATAGTTGTGAAACGCGCTTTACGGCGTCAATTGAGAGCGCGTAGCTTGCACATATCTGTCTCGGCGCAGAGCATTCGGAAGGGGAGGGGGAAAAGAAGATTTCCTCTCGCCGCGGAGTTAGGAAGGGATTAACTGCTCCGTTGTCAGTGGTGTACTTAAGGAGTTTTTGCCCCACTGTGGAATTGAGAAAATAATCACATTTACCCTAATCGCTGAATCTTAATTTTTACTTTGCATACTTTTATGTGTTGTTTGAAGATTTCAGAAATCAAAGCAGGCTTGTGAGGCCTATCATGCCGCAACTGTGTGAAACGGAGCTCTTCATTGGCACGCTACCAAGCGAAATGAAATAGGTAACAAGCGACAAGAGATACGTGTCGCTTGGAAGTGAACTCTCAGTAATCAATTCGACCTTTCGCATTGATGCGACAGGGCAAGCTGCACATGTCGCTTGCGGGTTGATGCATTAGGTTTTTCGTGCATGAGCGGTGAATTTCTTGCTTTAGATTGAAGTCGCCAGTGTTCAAGGGCGTCCGGAAGGGAGGCAAGGGGGGAGACGTGTCCCCCCTGGAAAATGAAAGTCAACCAAAAATTATATATTTCACACATATGATTTCATTTAAGCCACAATAAAATGTGATTATTAATGCACGAACATGATAAATTTAAATTTAAGCAATGTTTTTTGAGGGAACATTGGGGAAATTGTGGCTTATTTGCCCCCCTGGCAAAAATACCTTCCTTGCCCCTCCATGGAAAAAGTCCTGCTGACGTCCATGCCAGTGTTGCCTGTCGATTGTCGCCTTCCACTTGTCGCTTCGATCTGAAGTCTTCTTGAAGGGGTCAGGGGAAGAATTCTGACGGAGGCGACAAGCGACAGTGTGCTTCCACATCGACTAGAGACACGGGCCCCTTTTGCCTTGTAGACTAAAACATTCACCGCCAGTGCACGACAACAAGTGGAGGCGTCACGATGCACAACATTGATAAAATAGCAAGTTTGAGTGACACAACCAAGCGACATGCAATATTTGCAGCTTACCGTGCTGTATCAGTTCTAAACGAAGCATTGATTACCGAGGCTTGTCGCTTGTCGCCTAACGGTTCGGTCTAGAAGCTGCTTAAACGGCATAAACGGCAGGTTACTAGCGACATGGAGATTTTATACCAAAGAGACAAGCGACATTAGACCATTCCATATAAGGCAAAACATTGACCGCGCATGCGCGAACAAAAGTACGAAGCGGCATGATACACGGTATTAACAAAACTGGCAATCGAAGACACACAAACTTCAAGCGACACCTGCATCTTGTCGTGTCGCTTCTGTTCGAAAGGTTCAATTCATTACTGCGGGTTCGCTTCCAAGGGACACGTGGTGGTTGTCGCTTTCGTGTGAAATCTCCCTTACAAAGCAAAAAATCTGCAAACGACAGACGACAAGTGACAGGCGACAAGCGACACGGAGAATTCACACAGAAGCTGCAAGCGGCAAGCGACACTAGCACAGTTAGTTTAAATTCAAACATTCACAGCACATGGGCTAACAAGAGCACGAGGTGACAGGATGCACGGCATTGAGAAAACAGTCTAATCAGAGCGACACGTGCAGCTTGTCCAGTCGCTTTGATACGAAAGGTTGCATTTATTTCTGAATACTGGTTTCCAAGTTAAGCGTGTCGCGTGCCGCTTGTTTTATTGAATTCTCCTCAGGAAAGGAAGAGATTGCTTATACAAATAGTTTCCCACATAATTGTAATAATGAATGATTGACGTATAAACTTGATGTGAAGCGTGTTTGTTTCGCGAATGGAGCGAACAATAAAACGTTTTATAAATCTCATTCCTTGCAACCACCCAATCACAGTAACTGTTCATCCCCTGACCTCTACTTCCACGTCACCCATGAAGTCTGCTGGTGTTTCTTGGCACCTGGACCGCAAGCATTTCGTTCTAGCGCCTTTTTTACCGGACACCCGGTCCTTTCTTACTTCGGTAGTTCTTCTCGCAGTGAAGTGGGAGGGGTAAGAGTTCCACTTAAAGCCTCCCCGATGGAGCTGTCGACCTCCGTGGAGGATTGGTTAGCACAGAGAGCTACGACGCCACAGGTTCCGGGTAAGAGTCCCGGGTAAGAGTCCCGGGTAAGGCATAGGTATCTGTGTTTGTCCAAATGAGAAAAACTGAAAATTGAGATTAACCGAGAAATGAAAATCTTAAGAATAAAGTGAATAACTTCCAATTAGGGGTATTCCTTTAAACAAAATGCCGTAGTAGTAGCTTCGTCGCCTTGTAATCAAGGGATGCCGGTCCGATACCCGGTGGAGGTACTTAGTGGTTAGGATTCCACTTCAAACTGTAGGTCCAGTCCCGATTAGCCTTACTGTGCATAAAGTGGACTTGAAACACCAACTCAAACAAACGAGTTCCACCTGCACCAAAAGCAAGCATACAGTCAATGATTTTAAATATCGTATGTCTTCATGTCGATAAAAATAACCCTTTTTACCACCTTGCTACCTCGATATCACAAACACTTCACCCTTGCAATACGCAACCACGATTAAGAAAGAGTAATGAACCAACGTTCTCGAGGCAGAGTTGGGAGAAGTATATTATTGGTAAATAAGCATATCGTACAGTCACGAACACTTCTGTGTTGTAGCAACATTATTGACGTTCAGTGGGATCATTACTACCACGACTGTACAACCCTAAACTGATGTTGCGTTATATTTTCTTGCAATGTCGGCTGTAATAACTCTCATAACATGTCGCAATAAAACAAGTGGCTACACCAAAGTGAGGTAGAGGCGAACACACCATTATTCTGCACTGTTATCTCAAGAGTCCGATATTAGCAACAGAGGGAGACATTTCTCAGTCACAAGAAAAATTTTCAATTCAATACTTATAAAAAGTAGATGGTGTCGTTTTGGCAGAACAAACTGACTCGACTACAAAAGCATAAGAAGCTAAATGTCTCGATTATTGCGATCATACGGTCTAGTTTTATTATTGTGTGTAGTTTTATCAACTAACCTTGAAAGAAACAGTTTGCATCGACGTACACACGAAACATTTCCAACCATTGACAGCACAAAACATGTCGCTACTAATACACAGAGACGTAGTGCAACATGCCTACGAGCACAAAATGAACAATCTCTATTTTATGGTGGTATTTTAAGACTTTAGATTTCAATGTCGTTGGAGAGAAAATGAATTGTGCACTTAAGCATATGCCGTGTTTCAGGATATATTTTACGCGGAATGAAGCTTAACAGCCGTAATCCATCGTTAACAAAAAATAAATTGCATCAGGTTTCCTCACTTTGTCCTACATTTCGCAAATCTTTGTAACGTTTAATTACATCGAGGAATTTTTATTTCTGTTATTTATTTTTCTAAATAAGCATTCAAACCAGAGACCTAAACGAATACGTACTAGTGGGCATGTTAGAGATTTATCCTATAAAAATTTCTTCCTAATAAAGGAGTTAGTTAGTTAACACGAACAGTTTTCTTTCTCTTCGTCGGATACGAGTTCACTTTTCCCTTCAACGGTTTCTCATGAGCAGACCTGTCATAAACAACTGCAAATGGCTAAATATTGATTCAAAGTATTGAATTAATTAATAATAAAATCCTAGGTAGGTCACCCACGTTCATTATTGCACTTCAGAAATTGCATTATAATATTAATTGTCAGAAAGGTGTGGAATATGTATTGATGATATGAATGTGAATCATGTAAAGATAAAATAAAAGTTATTAAATCGTTGCACGAATGTAGCTGTTAGAGCCCACACTTCCTATCTTACTTAATGTCCATTATTTTGGACAATTACTTGATTTAGGAATATTTGAAAAATACTGGCCAACGACGAAGCTGCTATGCCTGCAGTCGTTTGTAGAAACCACTGAAAATCTCAGTCCGGATACGAGTGCATCAGCTTAATCTATGGTGTAAACTTGATCTGACTTTTATAATTGTTATTCGGCCCAGATTTGAAAGCACCACTGATGCAAAGCCTCTTTTTGAGTGAGCGTGTCATCCGTTTCTGTTCCTCAAATTCTAACTTATGGTGGCGGGATCTCACCTCACGTAAAAGTGTATCATTTTAAAGAGTGGGAAGTTGCATGAACGATTACTATACCGTAGCTAAGAAATGCTGATTACAATGACAGAAATATATCAATGTTGCAACAAAGTTATCGTTGAGAAATCACATCTTGTAACTTGGATATCTAGAAAAGTATTACAAGAAAGTTTGAACATTGTAATTTTTGACTTCATTGAAACGTGATGAAAAATGTGGGAAGATTTTTATTAGATTCTTGTGTTTACAGTCAAAAATACAATTAACACCTGTTATTGTAAAATATTCTGGCTGCGAATATGAGAGTTGTTGAAAGGTTCCCAATATAGCTATTTCGTTCTTTGATTTATTGGGCTGCTTTAAATAGAATTGATGAAAGTAACGAGAGCAAGTGAAATATTCATTCGAGAATTAGACTGCAACAATCACTAGCAGAGTTGTCTGTTTCCATTCGAATCGTGCCCGCGACAAAAGCAAGTTCCGAGCGACCCAGCTGACCGGTGGCGCCAAAGTGTCGGGAATCGTCTCGAGCAGACCCTCAGTGAACACACAGGCAATGAATTCGGTTTCTAACTGACACGTATACATACAAGACCAGGGACGTGACCGGGGATGGAGGATTGGAACAAAATATACTTTGTTCAATTTGGACCAAATTGTCTGTTTTTACCATGTATTTAGTAACAATTGATTTGCTCGCTCACACTCTAAACATTTGTTTCTATGACCCGAAACTCAAGATTATGCTTATTACTTCAAAATTGCTATTACAAAATTGTTAATTTGACTTCACGTAATGTATTTTTAGTTTTCAATATAACGCAGGTGCTCTGCATAGCCATGGAGTCCAACAGCCTTTTTAAAGACAAAAGCCTATCAACGGGTTCTTCGTTGAGCGCATTGAGTCCCATCGCCGCTGTTATCAGACTTTCTCAATAGGAGCCAGATCGTCCTTAATAAGTTTTCCGAACTATATTTATTCTTTTGAGTCATCACCCAAATTTTGGAGCTCTGACCAGAGTTCGAACCCGGGACCGCGGATAATACGTGGGAGACCTTTTCATGGTAAGAGTATGATAATTGCAATGGAATGAGAGCCCCGTACCTAGATATTTTGGCGCCCTAGTAGTAGGGTGACCATAATATTTTGGCCCAAAAACGGGACATCCCAAGGAGATCAGTTTACCTCCTCCCCTCCTGAAAAATAAGTTAGGCCTAATTATAAAATTATTTTTGTAATTTTACTATCTTTATTATTATTTAAAATATGAACTGTCGTTTTTATAATCTCGGTGTGACTTACACGGTATTTCTGGTTCCTTCTGATCAACCTTTGATGTTAGCCCTACGCTAAAGTTGAGGAGTGCAAGAAGTATTTATCAGAACAATCAATCTTCTTGAGAGCAGCTATATTTTTACATCAACCGTTTATAAATCTCCTTGAAAACCTTACCCTACACATCTGACGCGAGATTTGCCTTTTGAGTTTCTGGTTTGTGTCTTGTACCAAGTCCCTATTGAAACTGCATGTACGCTTCTTGGACATGCTTATGCACTGCTCTACAAATAACGGAACACACGCAAAACAATACAATTTTTTTTAGCATGAAATGTCTCAACATTATACTTGGTTTTCAAGCTAACACCTAGACTTTTATAAAACAGGACAAATAGTGTTTTTAAATAATATCGAAGGGACTACCGGGACTGTCCCGGTCAAAACGGGACGTACGGTCACCCTATATAAATTACAACATAACTAAGGACCTAATGAGTGAACTGTTGGAACGAAGAGCGTGTCAAACAGCACGGTGTATTGAAATCGAGAGGTTAGGTTACGATGAAATGTTGCACGCAGAATAAAGCAAGAACAGAGTACAATTTATCACCACCGAAACTTAAGTCTTGATGGTTATTTATATCTCGAGGGTAGCAGCTTTGATGACGTCAGTGTTCATATAATGACGAGTAGATAAATGGTTACTACGAAGTCAACGGTTGTGAACTCGATTTACTTGTCGCTCGGCGTCCAATGTTCCGAATTCTGGACTGGGCATGGATGCGAGTGTCACTTCATCAACTTCATCCTCATCGTCGCGATTAGTCAAAAGTGGCCGAAAAGTGAAGTAAAATAATAAAAATGAATAAAAGTTGAGTCAGGTATAACGACCTGAGCGTTTCTGTGTGTGTTGAATCCATATATCATTGAACTCCTCCTTTAAGAGCCAGATCTTCAAAGTAATCAAATAGGATCTTTCAAAAGTTCAATACCTGTTCAGGAAAAGAAGACCGTTCTAAATCATACTTTGGATGGAAAGTCACAGCAGTAACAATCCTTCTCATAGGCGTGCGCACGGAGTGCAAGGGAGACATTACAATATGTGTGTATTGTCCATCATGAGAAAAAATCACATAAGCACAAGAAGACCAATAAAATTCAGTAAAAAAATAAAAAATAAAAAATAAACAATTTCGTGGTTGGTCGACACGTGAGCGTCAAATTAACATAGACAATGTGTTTACAAGATAACGGCACAGCTCCGAATGACGATAGGAAATGCTCCACCCCAGTGGCGGCGATTGGGTTCCAAAACCGTGGGGCAAAGACAATATTTCCCTTTGAAGATAAGGTTTAGCACAGTGCAAGGACGAAAGTGACGAAGAAGAGGGGGCAAGTACCCCATCGCCCCCCTAATCGCCACCACTGCTCCACCTTATTATGACCCCCCTCCGGCCCGTGACAAAACAAAATACTTTAGAATTTTACAACAGATATATAAGCACATAAATTTCAATGTTAGAGCAACGCTAACAAGTAGACCAACGCCGGGTTGACAAACATGAAGCAATTTTTAATGTTTTGGTTGCTCCGTCACTCGGCCCTTGCATACGCGGACTATGCATTCGGTGATTTATTTACATACGAAATTTAATATTTTGAAACTTGTTTCGTTCTTGATAAGTCGGCCCCCGTGGTGGAGTGGTTAGCACATCGCGCTACGACACCAAGGGCCCCGGGTTCAATCCCGGCCTTGGCCTGGATGTTTGTGAGTGTTCATTCATCAATTTCATGATATCATCACTCATCTCCATCTTCGCAAATTAGCAAAAAGTGGCACAAGAAGCGAATTAAAATAAAGCAAATAAATCAATCAATCGTTCCCTATAATTCGACATTAATTTCAGCAATATCAATTTCCAACGATGTGGTTTGTCCTGCAATTATCAGGCAAGTTATATTCATGAAATCTATTGTTTCTAGATGTTACAGTCACCTAATGCTTCCAAATTAGTTTGTGTGAGATACTTTCTCCCCCAATTTCTGTTATTAAAGCTTTTACATTCCTGTGATTTGGCATAAGCAACTGGACAAAAAAAAAAAACTACGACAAAAAGTCACATTTTAAAATTAATATACGATAGGTAAAATGGCTTTTTCTAGCCTCGTTACAACACTGTATGGTATAACCAAATAATTTTGATTGTGAACTATAATAATGTCTTCAGCAATGTATGAACTTTGTTCGGCAACACATAACGAAGTGTTTCTCGCAAGGTATTTTATTAAGGCCGTATAAACAGCATTTGGATAAATTTTCAGAAGAATGATAAAAGGCATCTGTCTGTACTATATGTCTCTAAATTTGCACTGCAAGACCTCCAGGGACTTCACCTGCACACTGACGCTGACTCTAACTGACTCATCTTGAAACGAGCAAAGGGGCAATGTGTTTTCAAGCCGTTTATATTGATGGTGCACTGGTAATGCTGTCAACTTTTTATCAAGGGTCCCGAATTCATGTCGCCCGACCCTGTGGCCGAGTGGTTAGCACATCGCGCTGCGACGCCAAGGGTCCCGGGTTCGAATCCCGGTCGGGCTTGGTTGTTTGTGAATGTCCATTCATCAATTTCATCATTTCATCACTCATCCCCATCTTCGCAAATTAGCCTAGAGGCACAAAACGCGAAGTAAAATAAATTAAATCAATCAATCAATCAATCAAACCGAATTCATGTCCGGTGGAGGCACATATTTGCTTGGATTCCGTCCAAACCCGATTAGGTTTGAACGAATTCTCTTCATTCTCGGGACTTAAATCAACTCTTTAATTATTATCATTAGTATTCAGAAAACGTCACCCACCATTCACTTACTCTGTACGCATTTCTGTGCGGAATTTACTTCCAATTCCAAGTTTTCCTTTAAGTAGTGTAATTGATGATTCTACTGGCTCGATAAATGATGAGCCCCTCTCAGGCAGATTTGGCTACACTTAAAACAGGCTCAACATGCCCATATGAGCTTTTTGCTCAAGTGTGGAACCCTGCCTAATCCAAGATTTTTGTGAAAATGCCCTCGGGAAGTTCCCGTGAAATGATGACCCCTCTCAGATTGATTTGTCCACACTTACAAAAGGCACTTCTGTGAGATTGTTGTCCATAAATTTGTTAAAAATAAGCTTCTTTTGATATTTTTTTTGCCCACACCTAAAACTAAGCCAAGATGCTCATAAAACCCACACCCACACCCACCCACACCCACACACATACACCCACACCCACCCACACCCACACATATTTACTTCCGGTTCACTTCCGGTCCACTTCCGGTTCACTTCCGGTTCACTTCCGGTTCACTTCCGGTCCACTTCCGGTTTGCCTACTTCCGGTCTACTTCTGGTTTAAGTTCAATTGGGCACCAGCCTCAACTTGCATATCTAGTACTAAAACAATGTAATTCTTCTAGAATTGCTCTGTGACTCTCTCATTTCTTACATCATAAACATATGATTTTTCACCTATGAGAATAACACTACATATGGTGTCATCGGGGAGTGTATCGTGGAATTCACAGATAATTTTAATGTTTGTCCTGTCATTAACCACAACTTGTTTTCTTTTTGAAGTGTTGATTACAAACATGGGTCTCTGTGCTTTGAATTCATCTGGTGTGTAATACATGTCAGTATTGCCAGTAGTGACCCTTTTGTATGCTGTAAATGCTTCATATAATTTAAGGAAATCATCCTTGGACATGTCTAAATTATAATTTTCTCTAGGGAATACCTCATTTCTCCCATTTTTAAGATATATGTTCTTGATGTTGCAGTTATCAAATCTACTTGAATTTTTTTCCTGATTATTGTGTCTTCCAGTCTGAAACAGTACCACCACAAAATCCGGCATGTCATATTGTATACTGGAGAATGAATTTGTAGCATCAAACTCATAATAAATACCAGTGGCAGGCTTCTGTACACATTGATATGTATAAAATTGTAAAGGTACTTGTGGATTTTTTATTATATCTGCTTTGTATTTAAGAGCATAACTGGCTTCATATTCAACAACTGGGATTCTTAGCTCCATAGTCTGAATAATGCATTTGCCTTCATCAGGTAGGGTATTTGGCAAAACTTCCCCTGTAGAGTTTAATGTGCTGTACCTCATCAAAGCATTATTATCATTGGCAGCTCTTCTAAATGTGATTCTTAAACCACCCTTCCACATAATATCTTTGTAATCTGAGAAGAATCCTGGCAACAGGCGCATGGGGAACAGCACTGTGTGGCTCTTGGATAATATTTTATCACCAGCCTCAAATCCACCTATTTTGTAGTAAGAAGCCTCGGTTTTGGATAATTTTAGTGTGGCCAAAGCTGTGGAGGTAATGCCGGGATAATCCACTCTGTTTATAACAACACCATGCTTTCTGATCTCAATTTCAGAGAACAGATGCGGCACAAAATTATCTACCAATCTTATATTTGAATTTGCCGGATAATCTGTTCCATCGAGCTTTACAACATCAAATTTGATGTATAGATCTGCTCTGTGGGGGTGTATAAAGCCATCCCCTACATCAAGATCAACCTCAATCTCTGTGTTGGGTTGATTTAAATTTGCAAAGGTCCTCCTGTTTGGGGGGAATGATTGTAGCTCATAACTCTCATTATTTTCCATTTTTTTTGTATGTATTTTTATTTAAATATTAATCTCTATGATTGCAGTTGTTGTGGCTCCAGCAAAATCAACTAATTCTTCTTTTTCATTAGTGACAATCAATTCAATATTATCTATTCTATTATGGCACACAGGAAAATATAATGTTGGGGATGGAGTGTAGATGATTGGCTCCATAAATTCAGAATTAGGTTTAAATGTTGCAATGATGCCAGTTTGTTTGTGAGTGCCTATGCCATTTGATTTGGTGATCATACCCTCAGCCACATTACAGTGAATATTCAGAGTCTCTATGGCTAAGAATTTAGGTATATTAATAGCAGTGTGTTTGATGGCTGGCTCAAGTTTTGTGTTGTTCTCAAAGCCTAACAGCTCTCCTATAGTACCCAGATCCACTGTTTCTGTAGCAGATACAATCTCTACTCTGTGAGTGACAGAATTTTGAGTTAATACTATACCTCTGGGTAATTGAGCATTTAGAGTGGACAGATTATATTGCCCTGGAGTGATGACAATTTTTTGATCCCCTACTGCAATTTTGTTGTTGTGGTGTGTAATATTAGGGATCAAGTACATGCCATAAAATGCTCTGAGAGCTACTGTTTTGGGATACACTATATCATCATGTAATCTAAGTTTCAATATTGAATTTTGGCTGGTGAGATGGAATACCCCCATGATGTTTTAAATACCACAAGGCCTTTTGAAAATTTTCAATTGATGGTTTATTTATTTGAGACATATATCTGAGAACAGATAAACACAAATGTCCACAATTAACATCTCTGAAGTTTTGCACACGGGCATTATTGTAATAAAGATTAGTTGATTTTAGATATTTTACTAAATTTTCAGGTGGATCACCTCCAAATGAATCGAACACAAATGCCTCATCTTTTAAATATTTAAGATAACAGATCCAGTGAGTGCCCTGATTTTTGTACTTATCCAAATTAACAATGCAACACTCTTTGTTGAGTGGTTGCTCTGGCAAAGAATCAGACATGTACACACCTCTAAAATTTTTGATGCCCAGTGGCTTGATTAAAGCTTCAATATCTTGGTTTGTAAGCGGCTCTTGTTTTTTTTTAACTTATTCATGGCTCTCTTAACACCTTTGCCTTGTTTCTCCATGGCCAGGTTATGGCGCTTCAATTCATCTAATTCTGCCCTATTTTTCTTGGCATCTATTACTGTTTTTGCTATATCAGCTGATCCCCCAGCCAAGCTCCCAACAGCCCCAAGTGCTGCTAAGATGGCCGGGATAGTAAATATGAAACCCCCCACATGTGATTTTTTTCTAGATTCTTGTATTTTTTTTAATTGGGGGGTACTAAGCAACAATTTCATACCATGGTCCTTTGCAAGACAAGAGCTTTTTTCTTGCGCTGCTTTTTTGTTAAAAGACTATCAATAGTTTTAAGAGATTTAAGACCTGCATAAGGTATTTGATACATAACACCCTTGGCCTTCATTGTAGGTTTATTATATACATATTCACAGCCCCCACCCCAGTTTTTGTTTGGTGTTCATAGCTATGGTGGTCCCCAATGCTGCTATTCTCTCACTCAAAGAAGCATCTTTGCTTACAAATCTACCAAATGCAGCCTCTTCTAATTTCTTGTCTGCAACATGTCTCTTGTCAAGATCAGTATGTGTGTTGTATGCTATGTCATGGTCTCTACAAGCAGCATCTAGGGGATTAACACCAGGATCACCTCTGTTTAATCTATGGTCCAATTTTGTACCGGGACCACAATACTGATAGCCTGGAATATGTAGTTCAAATGGCAGCTTGTTTATAATGTCATTAACCAACCCCCGGCCCTCAGAAATATTCCAAAATTTAGGTGGTAGAGTATTAATAATTTTTATAAGATATCCAATCCCCTTAGTGTCATTCACTATAAAACTAGACAATTTTGTGCTTATCATGTCCATAATTCCAACCTTTTCATTGTAAAAATTGTGGTTGCCAGCATTTTCCTCCCCAGCTATCACCAATAACCTATCTACAAGTTTCCTGACATCATCAACACAGACAAATTCTTTAGGCAGGGTGTTGTATTGTTTGATTCCACTGCCAGTCTTGATCTGTGACCATATGGGCTTGATTAAGTTGTTATATTTTGCTCCACTGCTAGACTTGACTCTTTTTTGTGTGGGATCATTGTTCTGGTATAGAGCATCTGATTTTATTAATATTTCTTTGTAGTGCTCATAGTCTTGATCTGTATAGCTGCCAGGCCTTTTCCTAGTCATCAGTTCCCACAATCCAGGTGTGCCGGGATATTTAACAAAACCACCTTTTTCTCCAAGATGAGATTCTGAATATACAATGAGATCATATCCCATAAATGTTACTCTGAAATTGCCAATTCTATGTATGATGCTACCATCACGCTCTGTGTCAGCATATAAGCCAAACACCTCATCTTTGTCGTCTTTAGGTGTGCTTAAATATTTTTGAGCAAGAAGACCCAATTCAATAGGATCCAGAGTAGCTTCAATTCTTCGAGGAGCAACAGGACTAGGTGTATGAATACTGGAAAGTGGGGTGATTGGATAATCTAATATGTTCCTTGCAGCTACAGGTACAAGCTCTGTGATCAAATTTTGATTTTGCTCTGTAACAGTTTTGATATTTTTACCTAATTCACTAATAGCATCAATAATAGGCTGTTCTGTTTGTTTGTGTTGTTCATAAATTCCTCGGTTCTCTGATTTCCATCCCTTAAATCTTTTTACAAGATAATCTCTTAATTTAAGATCATCAATGATTGGCCATTTCATGGTTATTTATATATGTTTCATTGTCTAGAAAATTGTTGATTTTATTTCTGTATTTGCCACTATTGGGTTTTCTTGTCATATCAATTGTGACAAACCCATAACTGTCCTGGTTCCAGCACCTACTGCAAAACTTGGAAAAATCATTGTAGCTCAAGTCCCTACCTAAATATTCATCATGTATGTGTTTGAGGTTGGTATGATCTTGATGAAACACACATATAAAATTGCTGTTGTCTCGGATCAGCTGCTTCGGTATTTTAGAAAAAGTCTGTGCCAGGTAGAAGCAATCAATGTTTTTGTGTCGGCCCTGTGTAAAGAAATTTCTAACCTTGTTTTGATTATCCAGTATAATGTCATCAAACACAACAACAGAATTATCGAGACATTCATGGAGTGGCTTAACATCTGGTTCAAAAGTGGCTATATCCAATCCATCATATAGCTTCATCAGCTGCTGATATTTTAATTGTTCCAAGCTCTTAGAGAAGACATACAAGTGCCTGTTTTTCCAGTCTACCCAGTTGGGTGCCAATAAAAAAATATCAATCATTAGTGTAGTTTTACCACAAGCTGATGGCCCAACAATAAGACATCTAATATTTTCAGGCAGCAACTTGCCATTTCTCTTAATCTGCTGTTCAGGTTCTGGCAGCCTTTTTATAACATCCCAGGTGCTCATATTATCACTTTGTCTGCATCGATCCAGCTGTGTTCTGGAAGTCCTAGCCATTTGACAAATAACTTGTTGCCTTTTCAGCGGATGATTTTTTCTATGAGATATGTGTCAGGCTGTTTAGTTTTGCTGAGTTCTTCTTCATAGAATCTGCCTTTGAGAATTTCTCCTCGGTGATCTTTTATTATATATGTGTTAAGGGTCCCAGGTTTAACTTGAACCACTGTAAATAATTCAGTGCTCCAGTTTCTTGTAAAGCCTCTTTTGAATAAGTGCTTATATTTGCTGATTCTTACTTGATCACCCACCTTGTATTTGGCCTTTCTTGTTGTTGGCTGGTATCTAGGATAATAAACAGTCCTCATCAATTTTTGCTCATCAGATGAAGTTACTTCAGAGGGTTTCATGTTGATTGTGGAATGAACCGAGTTGTTATATTTATGTAGAAGTTCTGGAAGAATATTAAGCCATTTATAATAACCTTGAAGTGTAAATTGTTTATACATAAGATTTTTTAGGGTTTTGTTGAATCTCTCTACAATTGAGGCCTTGAGATCACTGTAACTCGAATAATGTTGTATTGACTAGCTTTTAATAAATCGTTGGAACACAGAATTATAAAATTCTTTGCCATTATCTGTTTGCAAATTGCGCGGTGATCTTCCACTCTGATTGATGATTGTCCTGAAGGTTTCTGTAACACATTTTCCAGTCTTGGATTTGAGTGGCACAGCCCAGGCAAATTTTGAAAATGTGTCTATTACAGTGAGTAGATACTTGTAGCCCTTGTTGATTTTGTCTAAGTTTTTCAGCTGTCCACTTGCCATCTCAATCAAGTCGCTCTGCCATAAATCATCTATGCCTTTTGTGACTACTGGCAGTCTCTTAAAATTATGTCTGGCTTGTCTGTGTAATTCATCAACAATAATTTGTCTAGACATAATATGTAAACAAGAATATTGCAACTATAGGGTGTTCAGCAGCTGATACTGCAGGATTTTCTAAATACAGTTTGTCTCCTACTTGTATATTAAATTCCAGAGATCCATCATCTTCAACATAAGATGTTTCTAATGTATTGGGATCTGTAAAATCCTCTAACTCTACACTGGTGATTTTTGGTTTGTTGTCAGCATTTGTTATTGATAAGGTAGGGTAGTGGTGTGCCTGTGGTTGAAGCCAATATTTGATCTTGATTGGTCTCAGTGTGCCCCCAACAAAAAACTGGTAATAAAATTGTGCAGGGGACAGCATATATATTTTGCCACCTGGTGTAAATGGTGAATCATATTCTTTGTTGGGGATGCTGTACAATTCAAGAATTACTGTATGTTTTGGATTCTCGATTATGCCTGTTATTTCTTTTTCTGCTGTAAGCAATCTGCTTGTTACAGATTCAAGGTGCTCATTAATAGTCCTAACAACATCATCATGGCCTGGCTTGATTTTTATGTCCACAATAAGTTTCTTGTATTGTTGCACAATCTCTTGAAGCTGGGTGGCAAAAACAGACAGAGCATTTGCTTGATTGGATTCCATGGTCCCTAGCTGTTGCTTGATATTGGCTACAATTTGTTGCAAATTTTCAATAACTGCCAATTTTGAATTTTGAGCAGTAAGATCATGGACCTGTCTTCTGATATCCTCAAACAGGGCATGCAGTTCATTAATATGTTGATTAGTTGGTAGAGTGGCCACTGTCTGAGTGAGTTGTTTGATCTCTGTCTGGATATTCTTGATATCTTCTGATTTCAATATGCGATTCACAGCTCTCTTAATATTTTTAAGTTTCTGTGATGTAGGCAGATTTGTTACAGTATTTTGCAAAGATTCAAGTGCCAATTTCACATTATTTAATTCAGAAGCATCAGCCACATTTTGCATAGCATTTTGGAGCAGGGCTATATCTGCCTGAGTGGGTGTTGATTGTTGTAAAATTTCAAGTTTTGTTTGGATATCATCGATCAAGTGATGAAAATGAGATAGCTCAGATTCAGTGTTGAGGTTTTCAAGCTTTGTGATCGGTTGCTGGACACTGACAAGTGTGTCAACAATACCAGGCAGGCGGGATTCTAGAGATTCTTGTACATTTGTCAAATCACTTTGCACTGCTGCTATTGTACCCTCAAGATGGGTTATGGTACTTTGAATTTTTCCAAAATCTTCATATGTTTCAAGTTGCAGCTTAATATTTGCAACACTCCGAGTTATTGCACTCAAAGCATCAGAAGATGGCATGTTGTTCATAAAATTTTCAAGTGTCTCAATTTTTTCTTTAACCTCGGCTATGGCATTGTTTAGAGGGTCCAGATTAGGTATCTGGAGTGATTGAATCTGTTCCTTTAGAGTGGAAATCACTAGATCAAAATCTTCTTGAGATTTTATGCTTTTGACAATTGTTTGGAGCTGTGTCTGGACATTATTTATCTGCTCTTCCAATTGCTGTTTCAATTGCTCAGAGTTG
The DNA here is from genome assembly GCF_977018435.1 of Lepisma saccharinum. Lineage (NCBI taxonomy): Eukaryota > Metazoa > Arthropoda > Insecta > Zygentoma > Lepismatidae > Lepisma > Lepisma saccharinum. The sequence goes on along the minus strand of NC_139230.1, from coordinate 101,046,728 downwards.
GTGGCCTGGGTCTTAAATTTGGCTTGAAGAGCTGCTACAGCCTCTTCTAAACTTTGAAAATTATCTAATGTGGCCAAATCAGTATATTTCTGAAGCAGCACTTTGAGTTCTGAGTCAATTTTAAGAAGAGGGTCCATGCATTGTGATTGTAAATTTGTAATTTCTAGTTGAAGACTGGCATTGAGTGTGGTTTGTAAAGCTTGTAAATCACTTCTTAATTTCTTGACTCTGACATCAAGCATCAGAATCTCATCACTGTGATCTTCATGTCTTGTATGGCCAAATATATCATAGGGCATTTTTGTTTTAGTGGTTATTTATTATTGAATATCTAATTCTTATTTCTATAAAAAAAGGTATAAGCTTGTCATAGGATCCAGGGACCTCGATATATAAGCAGTCACCAGCAGAAACAGTATATACAGTGCCAGAAATCTTGTTTGAGTGCTTAATTCTATAAATATTTCTCCCTACTGAAATCTTGACATTACCCTCAGGGGTTGTAATAAATTGCAATTGACCACCTACAGGTAATTGGTAATGATTTAAATTATTGTTAAATATGTACAATGTTTTACCTGTTTCATCATCAACATCTGTAAGTATGCTGTTCAGATGAATAATTAACAAATCACTTAGTTTAGATATCATATCAGAAGAGGGTTGTGGTGTTGGCAGGTCCATAATAGCCTGTTTTTTGAACCCAAATAAGTTCATAGGCATGTTTATTTATTTCAAATCATGCTCTGTAATTGGGCATTGATTACCACTTTTCAAATCACAATGACCCCATGGTAGAGTATGTATGCCACATGATAAAATGCATCTCTTGTCATCATGTGGGTCCAGAGCCACTTTTCTTACAATATTTGTAGTCAACAAATGATCCACACTCTGAATTCTATTTTCTGATGTTCTGATTGTGCTACATGATTTGAGGCAATTTTTGTAATCTTCAAATTCAAGCTCTTTGTCTACAGTCACTCTGCCAATGCCCTTGGCCTTTTTGGCAACAGCGCCACTACATGTTTCAAAACTGTACATCTTGGCCCTTAACCCAGCAAATGCCACAATAACATCACCAAGTGTCTCATCTTTTAACTTGCCAGGCACCTTTTTGTTGTGGTGGTTAATTTTTGAATGTTCAGTGGTATCAAAATATTTAAACAATTCAGGCTGTGCTATATCTTGATAAACATCTTCTGTTTGAATATCAAGAACAAAACTATCTGTGTCCATGTACATCAGTTTTACACGATCCTTATAAAAAGGCTTCAACACATTATAAAACAATTTTAACATGTGTAATTTGGCCAATTCCAATATCACAGCCCCTACATAAATAGGCTTATCAAACTTAATCTTTGTTTTTTTCATGTTGAAAAGTGCCATATTTTCATCATAAATTCTTCTGTAATTGAAGTTGGGCTTTGCTATCAATTTTTTGCTCCGGCTGGGGTCAGTAATTATTTCAACATGAATATGTTTTCTGACATTTTCAATTGTTTTGCCATACACTGAATTGACCATCAATTTAAACAAGGTCTTATCAAATTGGCTCATTGCAGATGTTCGAAGCTCTGTGTTTGTATCAATATATGGCTTCAACCATCTTGAGTGCCTGAACCTCAAAACTTTTCCAACTTTGGTCACTTGAACACCATGATTCATCAGGAACTGGAGGTTTTTGTAATATATGACATAATCCTGTTTTGGCTCCAGAGTCATCATCAATTTCTTCTGTTTAGAGCCAGGTGAGCACTCAACCTCAGGAATTGGGGGCAGATCAGAAAATGTGTTGTGTAAATTATCTGGAATTGTCAGATCAACCTCTAAGAACAGGCCATAGTTACTGTCATCAAAATTCTTAAGATCTTCAATATTGAAATCTTCAACCCACTCAAGCCCTGCATATGGCAATTTATCCATCATAGCATAACCATAGAGGCTGTTGGCATCTACATACAGTATATAATTTGATGGCAGTGCTGGATCATAATCAGGAATATATTTGTTATTTGCTCTGGCATATCTCTGAGAACATTGCACCATGCCTCCTCTTATACATTGTTCCATAAACATATACATATCTTGATCCTGGATCAGATCCAATTGCATTTTAGTGTTTAAAAACATTGCAGACCATGCTAGGCCCGGAGCACTGTAAAAATACATTGGATCCAGTTTATAATTTTGCATGGAAGATTTTCTAAATGCCGGAAGTATATCAGCTAAGAGGGTCACATCAAGTTTTAAATATGCCTTGTGATAATCACCAAATGTCTGGCATTTTAAATTGTTCCACATCAACTGGGCATGGTGATAATCATCATCAGTGATTCCAGATGCTCTGATTTTGCTGTAAAACTCTTGTTGTGGTGGCAGAGAACACTCATCAAATTTAGAAAAATCTGTAACATAATCATATGGATATACACCCTTCCGCCTAATTAATTTCAGGTCCTGATTTGGAAACAAAGCACATGTGATTTTGAATTGATCATCAGATAATTGAGTGGCCAGTGTAGCCAGGCTAGCAGACAGAATTCTGTATGAATCAAGAAATCTTAAGTGAATAGAAACACCATTAACTTTAATTATTTTGCTAATGGCTATATATTTTTCATTATTTTCTGCTAAAATATTTAAATTCTGCTTGTCAAACCCCTCGTACCTGATCAGATGATGAAAATCATAATTGGATGCACCATGGAAAAATATAGGGACAAATTTTGGTCTCTGGATCTCAATATTACAGTTATTACACAGGGCCATTAAGAATTTACCATCTGTATGAGAATGGTGTTTCACCTTGATATTTGTATCTGAAAATTCAGAATCACATACCGGGCATTTTTCTGCATTGTTGAAATCTTCAATCTGTTTCTCTGTTAAAGGCAACATGGGTTTTGATTTTAATAAAACATTAGATGCTATGTTATGGCACTCATTTTCTATTCTTTGTGCAAATTCTTTGATGGCATCTGCTCCCATGTATAAATCTTCCTTACTAACAACACCATCCTGTACAACCACATAATAAAAACTAGAAGATTCATGTAGCTGGTATGATGTAATTGAAGATTCCTCAGGATCTGGGCTACAGAATGCAAGAGGTTTGAGGTTTGATTCAAAATCACAGACTATATATGCTGGGTGTTCCAACAAGGCTTCACATTTTTTGAATTTGGCATTTTCACTTGGATTAGGCATCACCATATGAACAGGTTTATGGTTGCCACAGTATTTCAGATGCTCAATTAACTTGTTTTTAGCAATTTCTGCATTCTCTTCCCGAACCCCATTCACCATTTTTTGACCATCAAATACAGACAAACATCTTCTGCACAACTTGAATGTTCTATTAAATTTGTCTAGTTGTGTTCTGACTAAAGCTTCAAGATTATGTATCAGAGTATAATGGCGTGTATCATCCCCTTCAATTAAGAGCAGATCAATCGGAACAGCAGAATCATCATCAAATGTACTGATTCTGAGAGGTGCTATCAAGCAATTGCCACGGCCAGTAGAACAAATAAATACATTAATAGATAATTGTTTACCATTGATATTCCTGGCCTTTTTTTCAAATTTATCAATATTCTGAACAGACATTGGATATTCTAAACCCTCCATTGCCTCATCAAAATCATTTTCATGTTGTTTATAATAAGTTATTCTCTCAGGATTCCTTGAAACTGGATACAAAGCAGCTAAAATACACCACAAAAAGCATTTCTCATCATTATTTTTTATGTTAACCACGGCTGTTTTTTTTTTATATTGGCAGGTAATGGCAGATATGTAGATCCTTGTAATGGGCTGAATTCAGAAATATTAACATATAACTTGTGTGGGGATCCGCATAGGCTCCATCCAGACTCTTTTGCTGCAAATTCAGAGTGTTTAATATTCAATTGATCTATCAAACTGCTTATTATTTTGTCTGAATTTGCATTTGAATATACCGGTACAGTTTCTGTTATGTGGGGCTGTGTAAATTTTGTGCCATTTGGCTTCTTATATTGTGTAAACAATTTGAGGGACAGCTTATAAGAGCCATTTTGTGCATTTAGAATTGCCTGCACATCAGAATTTATACTGTTCAAAAAATTCTTAATACCACATCTTGGCTCTGATACAAACCGGTAATCCCTTAATTGGCCAGCAAAACTGCTATGGATGGGTTCATAGCGTGGCTGCTTTGCTGGTCCAGCATTAACAGGTGTTTCATGCTTCCTTTTCAGACCAGATGTAGATGGCTGTGGGGGCAATGTTGATGACTGTGCAGAGCAAGTACCTTTATGTTTATATGTGAAATATTCCATGCTATATTTTCTATGGCATTTTGGGCATATTTTTGTGGGAGTTCTGCATTTGTCTGGATTACAATTCCTTTGATGCCTGGCCCAATTGGGGCTGGTTATATTCTTTTTGCATTGATTACAATATTTTTGATTTGGCATTTTTGTTGTTGTTTATTATAAAAGATTTCCTGGGGTCCAAATCAAAATTCTATGCTTAATAAAAAATATCAGTTGGGTTCAGCAGTGTGTTTTGTATACCTAGTGTGTGTATATGTGTGTGTATGTGTGTTAATATTTTTGGCTTTGGTATTTATATAAAATTTCTTGGGGTTCAAATCAAAACTCTATACTTAATAAACCTATGACAAGTTGTCAAAAATTCTGTATATTAAATCAAATAGATTTGTAATTCAATTTATATTAATTTCCAATATTTTTGTGTTTAAAAAAATATGAGCAGCACTGCAACAACACACCTTTACTCTTCAACAACTCTCTCAATACTGGCTGATATGCAATGCAAAATCTCTTTATATAGCCTATGCACAGACCGCATTGAAAGCATCTGAAACAATAATCCAATCAGAATATAACACATCATCACTTTATGTCATAACCAACCAATCAGAAAACAACACATGTCTAATAATTTTTGCATAATATTGGGTAATAATTTGTTGCAAAACATGATGCAATATAAATAAACCAGAAATAGGCCACAAGTGGACCGGAAGTAGGCAAACCGGAAGTGGACCGGAAGTGGACCGGAAGTGGACCGGAAGTGGACCGGAAGTAAATATGTGTGGGTGTGGGTGGGTGTGGGTGGGTGTGTGTGTGTGTGTGTGTGGGTAGCTCTTATGAGCATCTTGGCCTAGTTTTAAGTGTATCCAAAAAAAATATCAAGAGGGGCATATTTTTAACAAATTTATGGACAACAATCTCACAGAAGTGCCTTTTATAAGTGTAGGCAAATCAATCTGAGACGGGTCATCATTTCACGGGAACTTCCCGAGGGCATTTTCACAAAAATCTTGGATTAGGCAGGGTTCCACACTTGAGCAAAAAGCTTATATGGGCATGTTGAGCCTGTTTTAAGTGTAGCCAAATCTGCCTGAGAGGGGCTCATCATTTATCGAGCCAGTAGTATCATCAATTACACTACTCCTTTAGGGCACCGCCCTGCGTAAAGAAGTGGGTAGTACGCCACGAGTTCTTAGTTCGATTCCCGACCTGGGAATTGGGGTTTTTGAGTCTCTTCTTCAATTTCATCAATCATTATTTTCTTTGTTATTAGCCAGAAGTAGCATAAAAGCGAAGTAAAAAAAAACTCAATCAATCAGTGAATCGAATCAAACTTTTCAAGGGCCTCTAATAAGGTAGTTCTCAACCTTTTTCAGTACGGGACCCACCCTGAAGAATATTACACTTCACGGGACCCACAAGTATGGGTGCCGGCAGAATTACTTGAAGGGGTGTGCACCCAGTTTATAATAGTACATGTTTTTGCTAACATCGAGTAATTTACGAAGCCCTCTTTTACGCTTGCTTAAACAAATTTCACATACTTCAGTCTAGAAAAGTGCCATACATATATAATTTTAAAAGCTGAAATTGAGAGATGCCGGTGAAAAGCAATGGTAGGGTGCGCATAACAGAAATGTAAAGCTTAGACTATGGACAACACGGGTTGAATTTAAAATATTGAAACAATATATACTAGTATTTTAAATGTAATAGTTTTGTAAGACAGTAAGTAAATTCTCAAGCTCGAATTCGCTACCCACCAAACACCCTCTCGGGACCCAGCTGCGGGTCGCGCCCCATAGGTTGAGAAACGATACGATCCAATGCTTTATTCCCCCTAGCACTTGAGTCGGACAGAAACAAGTTTGGGAAGAATGCTTCTGCAAGCTGTGTCAGTGTATGACGCCTCGAAGTCTGGAGAAGGGTCGGTGAAGGGTAGAAATAAAGGAAGGAAAAATATAACGTTTGCTTCCACAAATTAAACCTGCAATAGCATAATTTTACTTGGATTCTCTTATTTTAAGTTTGCAGCTGAAGCAGCAGGCAAGTTGTCCATCACTATGTTTATAACTATGCCACATGCAATACAAAATTTGAGGATTGAAAGAAAATCGCTAAGGAGACCGAGGACAACGGTAAACTATAAAATAACACGACGTACTTCGCGACAACATCAAGGGGATAAGGTGTATACAACCTCTCGCCTCACAGAAAGCAAGTTCAAGAGAAGTACAATCAATAAACGATTTTTCAAACCCATATATTTTATCTTCCTATGGTTTTTATGGGTATGTCCAATGATATTTTGTCCCTAAAATACACACCCTTCTGTCTCCCTATTTTTCCTGTTGTATTTTCAGGTTAGTGTTGCCCACGGGACGAGACAGGACAGGCTTTAAAAAATTCGAGACGAGACGAGATTGACCATGTGTCATAAGACAAACGAATATTTTCGAGACGAGACAGCATTTCCACGAGACGAGACAGGCCAAAGTCTCGTCTCGTGGGCAACACTATTTCTGGTACAATGGAAATATTACGGGACGGTTTCCTTAACTTCATATTTACCATGGACCCTGCAGTACGTGCTCAAGACAATCGATCCAAATAATCTTTGCGATTAACTGAAAGTAAGCGAATGAAATATATCTAATCAAACCTTTCATTATAAACAATTTTATTGGCATACGTACATTCACTAAAGTTCCAACCAACCACAGTTAAGTGGTGAGATTAACAGCCTCCAGAGCCAGAGGTAAGCGGGTTCAACGCTGGTTAAGCACAGACGATTCATTGTGTTTGTGCGATTTTAATGCCATTACTTCATCTTTCTACGGTGAAAAGCAACGTAAAATATCCAAAATGGGACACAAAAATAGAAGAAACTCTCCCCATTAAGCGTAAAATAGCCTATGCAATTTCAATTTAGTCATGGGCGGATTAACTGGGAAATGAGATACTCTCGCCCGAAACGTCTCAAAATATTATTATAAATTGGATGGCCGAGTGACATTAAGAAAGTATCAGCCCTTGTACCTCCATCGGAGTAGAGGTCGGTGATCCTCTATGACTAGGGAACAGCATTATTCTATATAGTTCACTTTGTTCACAGATAGGTTGATCGAGACTGGATCACGAGGAGAGGGGAATGCTACCATTCCTACAATATCTTGTTATCAAATTTTTAACTGTAAATATTTTAATGAAAAATGAAAATGAATTACACTGTTCTCTAGGGATGTTCCCTACCAATGTTTCTAAATTTCTTTTGTTCATAAAATGATTTAATGTAACGTGTATGGAAGGGAAATTCACTTAGTAGGCCTAGCAGTAAGGCACAGTTCTTGCAGTAATAATAAAATATTACTAATTGACAGAGCTTAACCGTGATCGATTGCGACGCCATCGATGTGGCAACAGATGGGGACGAGTAATACAATTCGACAAGAAGTTTCAGCACCGTTCAACGTGAAAGCTTTATGGGTTATTTTCAATGAACGCTGTTTCAAAGTACGCGAGCTATATTTCCGCATTTCTATTCGTAATGTCACTGATTGGGAATGACATTCTAAGAACGTGGATTTTCATGAATTATTAGGTGAGTGAGTGTGTGAAGAAAGCGTCTCCTCTGACTAAAAGCGCAAAGTTAGAGTACAGACCCGTGGTAGCACCGTGCCAAAGATTTATTGGCGGTAGAGGAGAGGGGGTTGCACGTAATTTTTAATATATCCCATAGGAACCTTCAAGTCCGTGCTTCTTATGTACATGGATACAATACGATATCCCCACCTTTTCCCTTGCAGGAATAATGCGGCGAATTCAGCAGTCCTTCAAAAGCCGCCCCTTCGCACACTCTGATGTCTCAAACTGAAAATACTAATATCTAGGTATATTACCTTTAAATAAATGGTTCTCAACCTTTTCAGTTCGGGACCCACCTTGAAGGATATTACACTTCACGGGACACACAAGTATGGGCGCCGGCAAAATTACTTTAAGGGTTGTGCACCCAGTTTAAAATAATACATTTGCTAATTACGTATACTTACTTCAAGAAAAGTAAATATGTGATTTAAAAGACTAATTTACTCTAGTCTAACTAAACACGCATGATGAAATTGAGAGATGCCGGCAAAAAGCGATGGTAGAGCGCAAATAATAGACATGAAGAGCTTAGACTTCGTACAACAAGAGTTGAATTTAAAATGTTAAACAATGTATCTTAGAAATTAAAATGTAATAAGTGTTTGAGACACAAAAAATAAATTTTCGAGCCCGACTACGCGACACACCAAACGCCTTCTCGGGACCCTGCAGTGGGTCGCGCTCCGTACGTTGAGAAACGACGCGTTTAAATACATTATTAGCCATTGGTATGAAGATATTTTACCAAGAGTTTTACTTAACTACAAAGATTTAAATTTCCATACTTGTAATTGTGACAGTCAGTTAACAAACAACACCCTTAATCCACCATAATGCAATTATCATTTCTATTATTTTAACGGTTATCCCAACGTTAGCATTTTTCACATGTCCCTGCGCATTAACACTATGTTACACACGCATATCTCTAAGTTGGAGGACAGAAGCAGACAGAATGACCGGAAGTATGGGCTTGCTTACTATTCACCCTGAAACCACAAAATCAAGTTGAGTGATTGATACTGATATGGTTGAATGCTCTGCCCAGACTTGAAGGCGCCAATGCAACAGTCTCTTTTTATCTTCCCAGTTGTATCGTTTACGTGTTGGGAATCACTCGCCCAAATACAAAGTATTTCAGTTCGGCTCTGTTTTTTATTTTTTATTTTGATTTGATTTAGTTTATTTTACTTCGCGTTTTGTGCCTCTTGGCTAATTTGCGAAGATGGGGATGAGTGATCAAATGATGAAATTGATGAATGGACATTCACAAACAACCAAGCCCGACCGGGATTCGAACCCGGGACCGTTAGTTCGGCTCTGTGGCTGAATGGTTAGCGTAACGTGCAAAAAAACTTGGTGTCCTAGTTTCGCATCCTAGAAAGAACCTGGACATGAAGTTGTGTTTGTTCCAACGAACTGTTTCATTATTCATCCTATAGTGCGCGTCAAATCTCCTGCATATGGCGATAGCCAATAGCAGCTCACTGCGGCGGTGCCATGTCGAAATCTCACACGGAAAAGAGACAGCGTCGTTGAGCGAAACGCTTTGTCACGGAGAGCACGGAACATTAGATAATATAACATATAATAAACTTAATGGGAGAAAAAAACATACCTGATTATGCCAGAGGGACTGCCAGGAGCTCCTCGTCACTCCAACAACTGCCGTCGATGTCCTCGTCGTCACTAACCGCACTACTTTCGCCCTCTGTGTCACTGTCCTTCAAATTTATTATAATTGGGTCCAAAATTTCATCCCGACATATTTCCTTTACAAAATCGTTTTCCTGTAATTGTTGTGCGTGTTTAACAAAAGCGGCCCATTGTTCTTGTGTTACATTGTCAAGTTCTTCGTTAACAAGTCTTTCAACGTCCTCAATTTTGAATGCACTGTTTCTATTGGCAACCTGACGCTTTACTTGAGCCCACACAAGCTCAATTGCATTATACTGACAATGGTATGGCGGCAGTCGTATAATCTGATGCCCCCTTTCATTAGCAAGTTGATCGAGCTCATATATTTTGTCCTGATTTTTAAACGGCAGAACACGTTGTAATAATTCTGCTTTAGTTTCTGTTTGTGAAAAATTTATTCCGCGTTGCTGTAACCATTGTTGAATGTCAGTTTTGCGAGTAGAGATGTTCGGAATTTTGTTAACTATTACGGAATGATAACTTGCATTATCCATAATAATTATGCTTCCTTCTTCCAAGTAATTAATGAACCTGTTCAGAAACCAGTCTTTAAATGTATAAGCTGTCATTTCATTGTGATAATCTGATGTCAATTTTGATCGAAATACCCACTTACTCTCTGGTAAGAATCCCGTTTTCGCTGAACCTACATGACACACGATAAGACGGCTACCTTTCCCTACGGGTACCTTTAACCCACCATTTCTTGAGGTATCTTGCCAAATACTTTTTAATGTGTGGTTTTGATTTACCCAAGTCTCATCAAGGTAAAAGATTGGTCTCGAATCACCAGACACTCGAACTTCGTGCATTGTACGAAGGAATTTTACCCTTGACGTAACAATGTCACTTCTCTCCATCAGAAATTTACGACCGTCGTTGGTTTTCCTGTACTTAAAGCCTAATTGTTTCAATATTCTCAAGGTGGAAGTTATAGAGCCTTTGTAAGATATTTTATCCCGTAAAGAGTACGTTATCTTTTTGGCAGTAGGAAATTCGCCACGATCGTAAAATTCAAAGACGGTTCTACGAACTACGTCTTTTTCAAAGTCATCTAAGTTTGTCGTTCTTTTCGGTACGTTAATGTGCTTTCTAGGTGATTGAAACATTGGAGCAGGCCCCGATCCACATTGTTTTGCCCCCGAACATATCCGAGAAACGGTAGCTTGATTGACACCACACGCTTGAGCTGTTAGAGCCTGGCACTTCTTAAAGTCAATTTTACTTCTCTCTTCTTCACTCGAACATTTTTTAAAAAAATTGTACACCTGAAAAATCACCTGTCGTGCCTGGCTTCGTACAACACTGTACTTTTTCTCTCTTCTCTCGCTACCACTACCACTTGGTTTACTCAATGACATGCTGCAAACACCCACTAAACACACGGAAAAAACTATCAGTGGCGGTATCCTCTTCGTCAACTTCCTCTACCATCACCGGGAACGAATGTACCCTGTTCCCCTCGCTAATCGGAAAGTTTCGGAATGCAGCAGGAACGAAGGGAGAGCAAAAACGATACAATGCAAATACGTTTATAATAACATTGCTTCTACAGAAGGAACGGTATAAGCTACAATCACGCTTGTTTTTCGTACATACTCGCAAATTCATTATCTTTCAATATGTTGAACTATTGACACTTGAAATAATCTATTTATATCCGAGCGCCAGGTACACGATTCAGTAGCGAGGTGAAACGGTTCTGAACTAGGCAACGCTGCACGTCTGTGATTCGCTGGTGCTGTTCAGCCTTTCAAGGCCATATGTAGGAGATTTGACGCGCACTCTAACCTTCATATTATATGCGAGACTTGCCATATGAATCCTCAATTTGGGAAAGGCACATCCATTTGCTGCTCTTTTGTTCTGATTGATTTGATTTATTTTATTTCTTCCTTCTGTCTCTTTTGGCCAATCGCGAAGATAGGATGAAATTAAAGCAAGGGCAATGACAAATACGCATGGGCAGTGAGGAACAGACAGACTGACTGTGAGTCTAGAAGCCAAAGCCCCGTTTGTCGTCCAGGCAGAGCGGGATTGATAACATTTGGTCTCGTTGACTATTCCTTGTTTTGGGCAGTATCGACATTATCATTATTATTATTATTATTATTATTATTATTATTATTATTATTAAGAGTTTTCTTACCATGAAACTTCACTTCCACTAATTGCATGATCTGTATTAATAGCACTTGTAATCTTTAAGATATAGACATCTGATTAAAAATTATTCTGTAAATTTAGTTTCTTTTAAAAAAAACTGCGACTTGCAAAATGCATTTCACCATACCACACAAATACCGCACACGCACTAAAGGGAAATATATCAAAACTACTGGTAAAATTCTAGCCAATTTTGATATGTCGCACGACCTCCTTCCCATTTAAATTTCTGAAGTTGAATTCAAGATGGCGGACATCAGGATGGCTGCCGACCATGCCAGTGACGTCAATGTGGTTCCCCCTTGGCCAGTCAACGATTGGTCATTGCCATTTTCATGTTCCATGCCGCAATGGCCTTGTACTGGCGGTGTTAAGTGACTTATTGAGCCATAACTTTGTGGTATTGTTAACTCTGCAACAATTAAGTTAGGTGAAAACAAATGTCACAGTTGTTTTCCTGGTGAAATTCTAGCCCATTTTGATATGTCGCATGACCCTCTTCCAATTTTAATTTCTGAAGTTGAATTCAAGATGGCGGACATCAATATGGCTGCCGACCATGCGTGAGACGTCAATGTGGTTCCCCCTTGGCCAGGCAACGATTGGTCATCGCCATTTTCACGTTCCATGTCTCAGTGGCCTTATACCGGGGGTGTTAAGTGACTTATTGAGCCACCCTGTATGTATATTTATACATATAAATTTAAATATAAAAATCCACGGTCGGTTTTATTTATTTTTTTGCTTTTGACGTCAGTCCACAATAAAACTTAAACTTAGATTCTATTTTGTATAACCTTACTTGGTGCCTTGTACCCAGGATATCCTTCTTGTTATTTGTTCAGATAATACATTCAACTTAAGAAATCGTATTAATAATAAGTTGAGATAGGATTATTTGTGTGTAAAATATTTGTGCCCTACGTAAGAAAGTGACAAAGAACTGTACTGTTTGATCGGGTGAGCAGACTTTTTCGTTGCAGCTGTACGGGATTAAGGGATTAGCGAGCTAGCGACAAGTAGGTCAGTGGTACAAACATGGTTCGAACGTCGATCTGTCCGTCTCAGGACGAAGCAGCCGAAATAGGCTGGAATAAAACACTTGAATGCTGGGGCAATAGAATGTAGTTTTGTAAAAAGTGGTACCATAAATCTTGCGCAAGAATGAGCGAAGAAGAATTTGCGAAATTTGAGTTGCATTTAGAAGATATTTTCTTGCACGATATGCTGCGCAGTGTCAGAAAGGAATATATCAAGGATGGAAAAGTGAAAGTGCACAGGGTGTTCAAAAATTAACTGACGAAAATGAAAAGAGCATTAGCCTCACGACACTTTCCTTATTTACGAAGCAGAGTAGAGAAGAGGATAGGGAAGAGCAGCTTAAATATAGGGAAGAGGATATCTTTGGCTGCAAGTCGTTTCACTCTTCTAGCTTTAACTTTAGAAAGGTCTCACCATTATAATTAAAATTTCAAGACAGCAGGGAATACATTATTTTCATTATTGTAATGGTTGTTTCTACATTCTTAATTACAAGCTGTTTTTTGAAGGTGTGTTAATATCGGTTGTTTTATAGACCAAAAGAAAGTAAATTGTACACTGTTACTCTTCTGTGTACTTATATAGGCTATATACACTCTCTCTCCATTATTAGAGTTTATCCGCCTTGTGGCACTCTTTCTCATCCTATTACTGTGTTTATATATATATATTGGTTACTGGGACTACTTGTTGGCGTAGTGGTAACGTCGCCGTCTTGTAATCAAAGGCTCCTGGGTTCGAATAACCAGTTGAGGCATAACATGGTTAGGTTTCCAGTTTAAACTGTAGGTCTAGTCCGGTACATGCTGTATGTAAAGTGGACTTAAAACACGAACTCGATCAATCTATAATTTCTTTTTACTGAAAGGTGCTATTCGGAAACGAGCAAAGCGCTTTCGTTACTTACGAAAAATTATCCAACTTTAACCCACAGAATTATAATCGAAACGTTGTTTTATATATCTCGGCTATGACTGCCTGGAAAAGTTAAAGGAAGTAACGATTGTTAAATGTCGGTTGACTCATTATCTTAGCACAATAAATTCTGGGTTCGAATTCCTATGTCAGTTTCATCTGTATTATGTGGCAATAAATAATTAATTAGCCAGAGATATATAAAGAGAGAGTAAACATATAATTTTGGGGGAAGGGGTACTGACTGCATTTACGTACAGCATCGGACAGTATTAAAAAAAAGTCGGTAATTGCTTTGATAATATATCAAAAGGTTGATTTCTGGTTAAATATTTTTTTATTATTTCGTTGTTGTTAATTTTATCGGAAGAAAAAATTCTTACATTCTGCAGAAGAGAAATCATGTATTAATTTCCGAATAATAATTAATCACCATTATATATCATATGCATATCATTAACATTCTTCTGTTAAGCCTTGCATGTATCCTGCAGCGAACGACGGAAACCTGTCAAAATACTTCATCGCAACCAAAGCAGTGGGACAAAGGCCACGACTGTAGAAATGCAGGATCCAACGAACGTCTGTTTCAGGCGCCAAAGCGTCTGGATTTGTGTCGCTGAGAGCTCGAGTTTCGGTTTCGCTTGTAAGTGAGTGAACACTTATATACACAAGCAACAGTGGCGTGTGCATGGGGGCAATTGGTTGAGAAAACAGTACTCCCCATATGGTTCAAGCTCGCTGTACAATTAACTTCAACTGCAAATAAAGATGGCGAAATGGTGTGAACGTTGTCTGCTATCGCAATTGTCTCCAATTTCGTAGTGGTAACGGTATCACATGTAATGATGCGGTCCGGCGTTCGATCACCATTAGAGCCTCAGCGGCTGTTTCCATTGGATGATATTCAGCCAACAACTTCCCCCACAATTGTTAGCGCGAAATCACACCCATTGAAATGATTCCGGCAAACGTTTCGGAGCCTGTGGCAGTGATTAAAGATGCAAATATAACGATTATATTCTAAATGTAGTCCTGCATTTTGTTCAGTCTCTTAACAATGACCAGACTATCTATCAGAATATATAAAACGATGTGTAGGGCCTCACACAACCTTCAATCGTCGCTAATTTGGAGGTGATTTGATGTGAACAAGAAAAAGCATAGATTCAATATTAACATATTACTTTGAGGTTTAGAAAATTGAATAAATATGTGTGTAACACTGGTGCAATAATTGGTTCCCTTTTAATTAATGATTATAATTTTGCAATTATTATAATTATTATATAACTGCACTAATATAAACAACAAAGGAAGAAATGATTCATTAGAAAATAGTTTCTTGAAGTTTAAGGTTAAAAAATATCAATATCTATTCATGTCACTGCTTGGGAATCACCTACTAAAAGCGCGGATTTTCATGAAAGACTAGCATGCGAGTCAATATGTGAAGAAAATCGTCTCCTCGAATTAATAGCGCGGAGTTAGAGTAGAACCCAGAGAACCCTGGTAGCAGCAGATTTTCCATTTATCCTTTAGGAAAGTTCAATTTGCTGCTTCTCATGTACTACATACATGTGAAATATTGAGTTCAGAGTGCTGAAAACGTTTCTCCCCTACTTCTCTGTTGTTACTAGCGTTTTACATGAGAGTATTTACGTTTTGAACGTAGTTTCCCCCTTCCCCTGTAAGTAGGGTTGCGAGATTTCTAAAATAAAAAAAAACGGGACATATAGACATGGATATAGTTAAATTTATTTTTATAACATTTTGAACATTACAAAATCAATTGCAATTTAGAGCGGGCGTGTTTCGGCCGTCTCTATCGCAAAGATAACAATGAGTCGAAGTGGTTGGTAGATGAGAGCAAATAAATACAGACGCGCAAAAATATTCTCGTAGGTCCTAACGTTAGTGCCTCTACTACTCAACCTTACACGATATAGGTAAATGAATGTCACCATTAAAGAGAGTACTTTATGTTGGTTACCGAAGATACCGAAAATGTCGGTTCTCAGTATATCGATATTTAGAGGTCATATTTTCGAGTACAGATAACGGATCCCGTCTATCGATGGTTTCAGCAACCGGCCTCCGTGGTGGAGTGGCTAGCACAGCGCGCTATGACGCCAAGAGTCCCTGTTTCGAGTCCTGGCCAGGGCATGGGTGTTTGTGCAAGTCTCTTCATCAATTTCATTAGGCTATATCATCACTCATCCTCAACTTCGCAATTAACCGTAGGAGGCAGAAAAGCGAAGAAAAATAAACCAAATCAATCAATAGTTTCAGCAGCACTAAATATACCGATTATGCAACCAATACAGGATATATTTTTTAATTTTGCCTGCTTTACGGTGCACTATATACACCAGCAAGTTAACCTCAAGGAAATGAAGTAATTAGCTCACAAAGCGGATTATATAAAAAACAACACCATCGTAGATTCTAGCCAAGGCTACTCCCTTAACATCGTGCGACAGTAGCCTACAGTCGTAGAATCACTTCTTGGTGAACAAGGGAAATTACATTAACATATTATTATTAATAATATTAAACAGAATAGAATTATACACAGTGGCGGTGATTATGGCAAGTTTTGGCACTTCTTGTCCCCGCAACTGCGTTCTCTAACGAAATTTCCTGACACTCCACTCATCTCCATTTCAAAATCAATGGAATAATGAAATAAGTAAGTTAAGAATGGATGACCACAATTAGAGGCAAACCAAAAGAGTGATCATGTGAGAAGTCGACCCCATCCTTGAAATAATTTATTTCGATCAGTCAAGTATGAGTTTTTAAACATTTAACAACGTTTTAGATGAAAATCTTTTTATTACATGAATGCGTGCGTTTTGTTGGTTCTCTTGCTACCGCGTTTGCCATTCGTTTCTCTGCAACGGAAAGTTTGGGGGACGGTCGAGATTCTAACCCGAGGCCACGTGATCAACAGCTTGACATGCTTTGCCCAGATGTTGGCTCGTTTTCCCCGTCGCTAAAAACTAAAACTAAAAAAAGGAGCTCCCTCTCCTATCAGGAGAAAGAAAACCTCGCGAAGTGACACACGGAAGACTTCGTGACGTGAGGTGAGGTGATACTCGTTTAGGGCTAAAATGGGCTAAAACATCACCCTAGTTGTTGCAATCAATGGAAGAATTGCGATCCAGTCCCATGTCTTCATCTTTGCTTATGGGTGCGAGAAATCCCCCCCCCCTTCCTTTCCCTTCTCATTTCAAGTCCTGGAGAGTAAACTTATACCTTGCAAGTGTCAGTCTCAGAATATTACGAGTATAGAGTGAGTTTTATATACCGGGGTTCAATATCTCGAAATACCGGTTACATCGAAGATGCAGAAAGTACCGGAAAATAGCGAAGGTACCGTTTCGATATATCGATATTTCGGTGTTGCCAATACCTGAGATTCTGGTATTTTCAAGTAACGGTAAATCAATAACTCCACCATCTTTAAAAAGTATCACGTTTCTTATCATTCATATTTATTTTCTAATCACACATTTATACATATGCACACATGTGGAGGCTGTGTGCCTGTGCAGTGCTTCTTTCGGAAGAAAGTATTCAGGTACCGTTTCTAAATTCGTAAGCAACATAAAAGGAATATCCAAAGTTAATAAACAACTATTTATACTCTGTTATTTACAGCTCGTTCAATTTAAAATTCTACCGCAGTCCGCCCATTTACGAATACCTAACGCAATGCATGTTTTTTGTTTGTAATGGTAACACGACGGCTGAATAGTCACGTAGCTTGGTGTGGAACGAAGAGGCAAGGAAATTAATACTTACTCTCATGATGCTTTTCCGGTGGGTTCAATTTTAAATTGAACGCAGTGTATATTTTACGTGGCTTTTCTTCCTGTTTTCTTAATCGCGACGATTTTACATTTTGATACTCCTAAGCAATAATTTTGTATATTCACACGTCAACCTGCCATTATCCTTCACATTTATGTTTTTACTTTATCAGTGACTCACTGGCAATTGCCATAATGCATAGTCGAACATCTAAGGAAAAGAAGGGCGAAAGAAAATATTATCGCACTGCGTCTCGGTTTTATTTAGGGGTGAAGCCGTTGCACATTACTCTGTCGCGTCTGAACTGAATCTCCTACCTGCCCCAAGGGAACGATTGATTGATTATATTTCTTTACTTTAATTCGCTTCTTGTGCCACTCTTGGCTAATTTGCGAAGATGAAGATGAGTGATAACATGATGAAATTGATGAATGCACACTCACAAACTTCCATGCCCAGGCCAGGATTCGAACCCGGGACCTCTGGCGTCGTAGCGCTATGTGCTAACCACTCTGCCTTCTGGGGCCGGCCCAAAGGAACGAGTAAAAGTGGTTAGTTATCTAAATAACTTACATAAGTTTGTTGGACGAATAAACTGGTCGTTGCAGAAAATGGACATTGCTTTGCGTTGATTAAAAAGAGTCTCAAAATATTTTATCATATATACTTGCTTCAAATTAGCAATCTCGTTACATAATTTTGTACAACCTTCATGCTTTTCGCGTCTTTAAATATGTTGGCTAAAGAAGAGTAGTTGGATAGCCTCAGGCTGAATTTTTCAAAAGAAAAGACGAATTGATCTAAAGTTAAAGTATTTTCTGATCATTTTTTAATGTATTTAACAGTTCTGCTGTACACTCAGCGGCGAAAGAAACAATAGACGAATTGTCCACCACCATTTTCATTCGGTCTGTATTACACAATGTGATGATACTGAATTGAAATAATGACGTCAATAATCGGAGAACAATGCCTGCATCGAACCAACATAGTGTCATTCCTTAAAACAGCACAGGATGTAAAATAAAAGGTAATGAAAATAGCAAAGGACAATTTGCCTACCATTTCTTTGCCGTTGACTGTACAAAGTAAAAAGAAAACACTCTTTGGTGGGTTCCTTTATTTTCCACAGTGGGCTTTCAGAACGCCACAAGCAATAACTAATTCTGTGCAACTTGCTTCTTGACCTCCCTTGCTGGAAGCGACAGCGGAGTAAAGAATGGCGCCAGGAAGTCTCATACCCCGGTCGGAAAAGCTACAGACGGAAAATTGCGTTTGCATTAGCTGCTAGTCACTACGTACTTCGTTTTTGCCATCGTTGGTAATATCTGTCTATCATCCACTTAAGAAGGATATAACTGGAGTCAATACATGCGAACTACAAAGCAAAACGGATGAGTGAAGGGTGGGGGGTCAATGTTGTTTCATCGTTTGATATAGCCTACGTGTCATAGCAAAACTTTGGTCAAACCACATTCATCTGTGGTTTAACTTTGTTTTGAGTCCACGTTTTTCATGACAGGCTAATCGGGAAGGACCTACAGTTTAAAGTGGGATTCGAGCCTCTGATCAATCTACCGCAAGCAGTCATGAAAGTTCGATCTCGGAATCCCTTGATTACAAAGCGACAGCGTTGGGCATGAAACAATTACGGAGGCCCTTATCTTTGAAACGGTAGGCAGAATATGGGTGTAATATCATCATATTGACTCTTCGTCGTCGCCTTGTAATAAAGGGGTACCGGGTTCGATGCCCGGTGGAGGCACATAGTGGTTTGGATCCCACTTTAAACTGTAGGTCCAGTTCTGATTAGGCTTAGTGTGCATAAAGTGGACTTAAAACACCAAATCAATAAATCAATACTGACTCTTCTTCTTTTTGCTTCGTGTACATGGTGTGAAATCACTGGTTGAAGGGGGAAAGATCTTAATCTACACGCACGTGCGCGCTAATATGTATACGTAATTAAATACAACATTACTAATTACAAAATCACTAAATATTTAAAAATAACATTATTAAATACATTTAAAGCGATTATCTTTTTACATTTATAAATATCAGATTTGCATCAAGTAGCAAACTGATTTCGTTACTAAGTGGTTAAAGATGTCAATTAGTTTCAAAATTGTTGAAATTGTTTTATTATGGAACAGCTGAAAGATTGATTGATTGAATTGGTTTATTTTTCTTCGCTTTTCTGCCACTTTTGGCTAATCGCGAAGATTGAAATGGCTGATATACAATGAAACCGATGAAGGGACACTCATAAATACCCATGCCCAGGCCGGGATTCGAACCCGGAACCTCAGGTGTCGTAGCACGCTATGCTAACCACTTCGCCACGGATGTGAAACATTGTGTTAAGTTTTTCTATTAATATAAATCAATTACGTTTCATTCTTATATTTATTGTCCTTTCTTGTTTCACTTTAATTGTGAATACGTTGCTATTGAAGCAGATCTGTTAATGATCGTTTGAAAGAGATCTTGCCCTTGGACCTCTCCACTCCCAATAGTTCTCATGCACTATCATCCGCTGAGAGGAGATCGTTTCGAGGGATACTGAGCAATCCAGTGTTACGGTGAAAAAACCTTCCTTCATTTCACTTCAGGTGACAAGAAAATCACAAAAAATCAAGTATAAAGAACAGATTGAACTGTTTGTGACATTTTGATCATTTTGGTAAGATGGTACGGGTAAGATGTACATGGTAAGATGTCACTTACCATGTTTTACACCCGAGCCCTTCATTTAATGAATTTATTTTGACTGTAATTTTAGTTTTACGTTCAGTTACTCAGCGCTGGACCTAAAGTTAACTTCTCAGCCAGGACCTTGGGATGCACGAGTTTGGGGTGGCAAAATGCCTTATCTTATTTAAATCTTCTTTTCTTCAACATTCGTGAATTGTAGTGATAGTGAGTTGCATGTTATTGAGTATAGGAAAGCAAGCAGAGAACAGCAATTTCAGGAAATCAGGCTGTGATTCCGCCCTTTGGAATTATTTCTTACTTATTGCAGACGATCATGTGACCAGAACCTTAGATAACTTGCAGGAAACATCCCGTTTCTACCGTTCTGCACGCCCTCTCATATCCGCGTCGTGGTTAAGCAGACGGTACAAATTAGTTACCTTCACCTCGTACTAATCCACACAATCCACAATACTTTCACAAAAAAAAAATACTTGGAACGGTAGCCATTATATTGGTATTATAACCTGAGCATTGCATTGGTTTGGTTTAGAGTACGAGGTCGTTGTATTATGAAGTTTATCTAATTTTGTGTCGTGTCGCCAGTGTCACATGTTGGTACAATGCTGAGGATTTCGGTTTTCCCCTTAGTTGACTTATATTCAATGACAACTTAAGGAAAGCTAAGCACTTGTTTATCGCAGAAGAAAATTGTTATAACAATGTAAAATGTGACAAATCCACAACAAAATTATATGCAAGGTAATTTCGTACTTTGTAAGTCACGCGTATATAACCTATACTTAATGAATGAATGAATACTGCATTTAAAGTTCTTTGAATATTGCTCATGTATTAGGGGAGTATACAGACCCCCCCCCCCACCACCACCACCGGTACGCTCTGAGACAAAAAAAAATGTAGAGTAAAAAGTAAAGTTGTTGTATGGAAATATGACCATTCTATTCAATTGCTATTGCCTTCGGTTTGTAGACCGATTGATTATAAAAAAAAAAGTGTTTTCTAAACTTTTTTCCGAAGAGCTTGCATTTTCTGCAGCTTGCGTTTGCAATGTACGAGGTTGCAACCAGGAGACAGGACAACCAGGCGATCTTGCTTCTCTTCTATAGGTATCTAAGGTTGCCAGACCTTCATCTTTCATGCTTAACTTCGCTGCTTTTAAATAACGTTATTTTTTCAACATTAAAGAATAAAGTTGGTTTACACAGTTTAAATTGAGAATATTTCTGTTATACGTTTCGTGAAGCAATGCAGAGAGAACACGGGAGTGAGCGTTCTTAGTTCTCTCTCTTCCCACACGACTTGCATGTGTTTCTGAGGCAGTGGCAACCATGCCCACTAAGTCCCTCGCCCTCGCAGACAAGGGATGGGGGGAAACCACTTTAGATGTTATCTGTAGAAGCACTTCGCAGGTTTCTCTCGCTCTTCCTGTGTAACTTGCGATAAATGCAGAATTCCTGTGTTGTCCGCACAATCGAAGGCAAATGTAAAAATAGACAAATTGCTAATCATTATGTTAATTAATTCTGTGTTCCTCAATGTGATTTCCCGTGTAAAAATACTGTAGGCTTAAGTGTAACCCTACTTCAAATAATATATAAAAATAATAATAATACAGCTTCTTAAAAAAAGCCCTGCCTGGGAAAGTAAATAATGGAAAAACTATGGATATTTTGCCTGCTATAACGTTTCCCGTTGACTGTATATAGAAAAAGGACGTTTTGCTGTAGTCTTCGAAAACGATAGCGTCAAGGGGTTGTGGGTTTGATACCGGTGGGGACACGTGTACAGTGGTACGGATTCCACTTTAGACTGTAGGTTCAGTCTCGAATAGCCTTTCTGTGCAAAAAGTGGCAATTGAATTCTTCGAAAAGTAGCATACATTTCAAATCTTGGTCGTCTAATACACGAATGTTTGTGCTTACAGTTGCCATGCATCGCCAATATCAACACTAAACTAAGAGTTCCAGTGTATTTCTATTTTACACCCATTTTCTACCTTTCGGGTTAATCGCCACATATACGCCGAATTTGCATAAATTTCATATAGTCTGAATCTCTGGTTCATTCCGCATACAACGGGATATGACTCATTTCTCTAGGGCAATTAGCCTCCTATCTACACTCATTTAATTGAAACTCTACATTTTACTCAAAATCGGCTCGGGACCAAGGGGGTTACATGTGAAAATGGCCTTGGGAATCAAAAGGTTAATGTAAGAAATGGTCGAAAAGTTAACAATGTTTCCCAGTTTTCTTGTTCAACAAATGTAAAAGAAAAATCATGCTAAAACGCTTTAGCAAGTCAGTTTAAATACAGATGTCTGAGAGATATGTGCAATAAAACCATGGCCAGTATTAATGGAAGGACTATTATGCCAACTCATTTTATACAGGCACACTTTGTGCTTGGAGGAAGTGGTTGTCAGACGAGGCACTCTCTGCATCTCCCAAATAAATCAAGATTACATTCTGAGTTCCCAGCAGCCACTTACGGTTAACAACTTTTTACTTTAGTAGAAATTTTAGACTAAATATTTGGTCAAAATTGCCGGTTTTTCCCTCAATTTTGCAAAAAAAAATTTTCTTGCTTGCTTCGATTGTAATATAAACGTTTCTACACGTCACATTATTTTGAACGAATTGGCGACCTACTCAATTAAAATGTTCCCTACATAGCTATTTCTATTTTGTTTATTTTTTTTTGTTTGGTCTATTTCGTGATTGAATCGAGACAATGAGGTGGAATGATAAAATTATGAAGGTACAAACACGATGTCCATGACTCCATATTATCGCGTTTATTCCTTAGATTTAACTAAACTTCGCGGAAAATTGTGAAAAAGTATTAATGCAATCTTTCAAACCAGAATGTTGGTAATTGTTTGACACCCTCAACATTGGCCCATGTAAGCAATTGGATCTCCGACGCTGTGCTTCTTGCTTGAATGCGAGTAGACGTCAAGGGAGGGGAGGGGGTTGGTGACGCCGTTCTTGGCTGATTCAAGGGTTGGCGCTTGAAAGTACGGAAAGAAGGGAGACAGACTATGCCATTCCTGTTTTCTCTGCTTTCAGGGCATATGGCCTGAGAGCGAATGATTGTCTACAGTCGGGTTAAACATTATGGAGACTCGAGTTTGAACTCCAATTAAAAATTAACCAGTAGAGCTACGTATTTAAATTTCGTCACGACTGGACCACAAGTTTTTTAATTACAGAATGTCGAAGTGAGCATAGTTTTAAAAACACATAAAAAGCTGCATTTTTTGTTCTCGTCTCACACATAAAGATCGATATTTAAGATTTATTGGGGATCGAAGGCACTTAATACCGAGAAAGACTTGATTCAGTTAACATGCATTTATTATTATTATTATTAGACGTATAACAGATAGCGAATACATTAAATTTAGTTAGGGAAGTTGTACAGTGAATATTGTTTAAAATTTGTGCATTCATAGAGCCGTAGGTTGAGAATTCTACGCCAAAGAGAACAACACAATTCGACACACCCTTTACACAACATTAAACTTTTGCTTCTGTCGAAAGTATAATTTTAGAACATATATACTCAATATGAAGGAAAGCTCTCATTGTGAACCGACCGAGGAAATTTACTTCTCTCAATTTAGGGTTAAAACGGACAATTTAGACTGGTTTGTTAGCGTAAAAAAATATGTATCTGAAGTTATCCAATATTTGAAGGCATAGAAAACATTTCCAGGTCCCTAGCCTCCCCCTTCCCTGCATTGAGGGAGCTACTGCTGTGCAACTGATCACCGCTGAAACCAACTTTGTTCTATTTTAAGTCTTATATTTGTACAGTTATAACCCCACCAAATGATCCCCTGTTTAAAAGGGAAGTGGGGGAGGGGTGATGGACAGCGAGATTCATTTGTGGAGTTTATGGACAATACGAAGCTTTTTCGTCTTCCAGGCCAGTGTTGTTTAGAAGTCATTTGTATTTCATATTTATTTTACGTCGCTTTTCTTCCACTTTTGACTATTCACGACGATGGATCATGATTATGTTAAATGGAGGAAGAGACACTCACAAAACAGTCTCGTCCAGGCTGACGGGACTCGAACTCGAAGTGAACGGTCACTCAACGCACTCTTCCACAGTGTCGAACCTTTAGAAGTGGGGGAATTAATCTTTTCACACCTTATTTCTCAGGAAATTACGTTACAACTATGCGTCAATAAGTGATTGAAAATATCATTATATTTTAACTGACATTAAAAGTGTTGTTGAAAAGCCGTGATTTCTTTCTATAAAAATATGTTTCAAAGTATGGATATTTGTGTAAGAATAGAATTTAATCGGTAGATTTTTAGAACTACAATTATATAGTTTAAAACTTTGTTGAAGAGTTTTATTCATTTTCTAAGATTAATCATTCATATTAATATGATACTTTTGGAGGTTAAGGCTTTCATTTTAAACCTAAAATTCCCAATCGGTTGTTCGGTGTAGCCATAGGCTAGAAAACACAACACTGAGCGGCGCATAATATGTTGACGGTAGTGACTTGCAACAACTCTTTAGATATTTACCTGAATATCCAGGAAAAGTAACTTGTTGATCTAAAATAATTCACTTATTCTACACATGTTTATGTAGTTTATTTATTTATATTAATATCGTTAGAATAAAATACAAAATTTACTTAAACGTTTTCCTTCTAAATGCTTTGAATTCAAAGCTTTATTCTTCCATAGCATTTGAACTTCAGAGGGAAACAAGCATGAGAGGAATGCTTGGCGCCTCGAAGTCCGGACAAGAGGCCGCGAAGAGTAGGGATGACCAAGGGAAAGTAACAATTATACCAATACAAAATTAGATTACAGCAGTAAAAATTAGTTGCATTTTGTTACTTCCAGTTTGCAAATGCAGCAGTAGGCAAGTTGTCATCGTGAATATTGTACACATTGTTGTATGCAATAAAAATCGAGCATTGAAAGAAAAGTTCTAAGAAATCCGAGGACAATATCAGAACGTCATAGAATACGGCACACAGCAGTGACAAGAGAGCGGAGAACGTGGTGCAATGCGACGTGCACACGAAGCGAAAATTGGTTGCTAAGAGCCCTAAATCTCCTTTACTAACCTAACAACGTAGAATTGTCATTAGAATCAGTGGCGGCGATTGGGTTCCAAAACTGGGGGGGGGGCAAAGACAGTTTACTTTGGTGCATAAGATTTAGCATAGTGTGAGGGCAAAAGTGGCATAAATAAGGGGACAACAGCCTCCCTCGCTCCCCCTAATCGTCGCCACTGTTTAGAATTCTAATTGTAAACATTAAACATGCTAGTTGCTTAGGAGAGTTAAGTTTAGTGCTGTCAGCATATTTTATGATCCTGTGATCCCGAGTGGCTGTCTCTTGATATATTACAGTTTCCTAGATACAGTGTGTTACTTTGTAACATTGTATATCTGACAATTATAATACAATAAAATGTTCAATACATCCAAATGTCAACCTCTCTTCCACGTAGGACAACCTCGACTGCATTGTGCAGAAGAAGGAGGTTCTAGCGCTTGGATTCACAATCAGTATAATCCTCTGTGGGGTTTGCGTTATATGTTTGTCCCTTCATCCATTTCTAACATTCATTTGCAACCTCGCAATTAGCCAGAAATGGTAGAAATGCGACGTTAAATAAACTAAATCAACTAACAATAAAATGCTCAACGTACAAACACAACTGCATAAAATATATGTGACGCTTCGAAAGACGAAATTTTGAATTTATTATCCCTTCCCATGCCATGGATTGCCTCGAATGTAAATATTCCTTACGTTGCTTAACTAAAATTATACCCTAGGATAGTGAAATGGTAAACATTAATGAAGCGACAGAAAAATGCAACGTATAGCCTTTAACGTTAATCTGAATTGCTTATCTTCGGTTAATCGTTAATGAGCATTAATGGTGGAATGCAGAAATAAATGAAAGAACGAACACAATGGTAAATCTGTGCCTTACTCAGGATTCTAAATTAGGGCTTCTGGCTTCGTAGCTACTCCTTCATGCAGACCGGAAGGTAAAAAAAATGAATACAATACAGTTGATTTGATTTGAATATTATTATTTAGCGTTGCTTTTGTTTCCCTTTTGTCCAAACGAAACGATGGGATGAGTAATGATACGATGAAATTGATGAAGAGCGCCCACAAAGGAACACCCAAGTAGCGTCGTAATGCGCTGTGCTAACCTTTCCGCCACGAAGGTCAGCTGCAATAGATTGATCGATTGATTTGCTTTATTTTACTTCGCTTTTTGTGCCACTTTTGGCAAATTTGCAAAAATGGGGATGAGTGATGATATGATGAAATTGATGAATGGGCACTCACAAGCATCCACGCTCAGGCCGGGATTCCAACCCGGTACGCCTGGTGACGTAGCGCTATGTGCGAACCACTCCGCCATGAGGGCCGGCAGCTACAATAAAGTCGAATTTACTGAATGAGAACATATACGCATTGATTGATTGATCGATTGATTTGGTGTTTTAATTCCACTTTATGCACAGTTAGGCTAATCGGGACTGGACCAACAGTTTAAAGTGGGTTCCGAACCACTATATGGCTCCACCGCATATACCGTTTTAAGGGGAAGTTTAACTACATAGCTTTCATTTTTTACTATCCCTTCAACGGAGCGTGCTGTTGACAATATCACCCGCAGTACGGCCGTGATCGAGAATGTGTGGAGCCATATGTTCTGCTTGAAAGGTATCACCGTAAGATACACAAGAAATAACTTTACTTTTTGTAGCACTCGTCCACACACATTTTAATGGCATAACCTCTGCCTAGGGCTTCGCTGTTCCCCTAAGTACACTTGTTTGTGTAACTTCGTAAATATTGTCTCAATAAAGCCACACTAAGGAAATGAACACGCTTCCTTTTACTAAAACTGAATTTTTTGTTGGGCCTTTATTTTATTACATAATTTATTTTAATCTCAATCAAATAAACATCTACATATTATTCACGTTTAGAAACGGGAAGAGTATTTATATAGTTTTTTTTACCTTGTCATTTTAAAATTAATGGAATTAAAATTTTCTTTATGATCGTAGATGGTAAGTACATGTGTAGTTTCCAGGCATTATTTATCATAAAGGAATAAAATCAATGTTTTCTACTCGAGGTTTTCCCCTTTCCCCAAAGTTGTCTGTTGTAGAACATTAGCAAAGATACCCTTATTTTATTGTCCTCTCTGTTGTTTTATGTAAGTAAGAATGTGCATTAAGGATGATACGCATATAATAATTCGAATATCCCTGCGTAAGAATTTGTATGTTATCTATTTATATTTTCTCTTGAATACACGCACATAAACAACACGACAACAAGAGCAGGACACAGTATGTAACTTAAATGGAATTCTATCAACTTCAACATACGAAATGATGGGTTTCCTACTTTGTGAAGCTGATACGCAATGGAGAGATAGATGAACGTGATAACGGGCAGCTTAGCAAGTCGCGTTGATCCTTTTCTGCAAGAGGGGAGCGTACTTGTGTTCCCCCGCGACGTTGTCAGGTGAGGAGCTTATCAACTTTTCAAGTCGCACTTTAAGCAGAGAGGGCGGGAAGTTAAGACGACAAAAAGTGTGGCAACGTAGCAAAAAACTCATGCACGGCGCAGTGGCCGCAGAGGTGGATCGCATAAAACAACAGTGTTTCCAAACACGGTCCTTAGAAAAAGAACTACATTGAAGTTAAGGACTCAGACCAAGCACTTAGCTTTTAGACGTATGAACACTTGTCTCCGTCTCTACAATGTGGATTCTGTGTTCGAATCCTGTACGAGTTTAGGGAGCTTCCAGACCAAAGTGAGAAGCGAAGCATATAACTTGGAAACAAACACTCAAAAGTATATGTGACGTTTCGAAGTGACATGACAAGGTGCACATGTCGAGTCGCATTGCGTCGTTCTAATCTGGTGGCGTCTTCTGGTAGCGCAGCTGCACTGAATGCTTGCTTATATTCTTAAGAGGTGCGTGTTGCTTGTTACTTCGGTATGAACCCCTTAGTTTGTACACACTGTTATTCTTAATATTAGCGTTTATATATATGAAATATTCGATAAAATATAAATGAAATATTCGAACCAATACTATTTTGCTATATTTTACTTCGCATTTTATGCCACTTTTGGCTAATTTGCGAAGATGGGGATGACTGACGACATGATGAAATTGATGAATAAACACTCACAAACATCTATGCCCAGGCCAGGATTCGAACCCGGGACCCGTGCGTCGTTTTCGAACCAATGCGAGACGACAAACATCATGTGTCGCTTACGTGTTTCTCGCAATGAGCGTTGCCGTATTTCTCCCGTCTGGGGTCGTGCCCACGCGTTGAATGGTTTCTTACGGAGAGACTTCAAACCGAAGCTACAGGGAACAAGTATCACAAAACGGCGGCAAGTGACATTTAAGGTTCACATCGAAGTGACAAGTTACAAGA
This sequence comes from Lepisma saccharinum, assembly GCF_977018435.1. Lineage (NCBI taxonomy): Eukaryota > Metazoa > Arthropoda > Insecta > Zygentoma > Lepismatidae > Lepisma > Lepisma saccharinum. The sequence continues at coordinate 101,017,906 of NC_139230.1, read as the reverse complement.
CACACGGACCACTTTAGTCTATCAGAAATCATTAAAATGCGAAAGCCCGAACACCAGACCGATGCGACATAATTCACGATATTTAGAAAACTGCCCATTCTGTGCAACACGGAAGCAATAAGCGAGACGTGCAACTTGTCACATTGCTTTGTTTCGAAATGTTGAATTCATTAGTGTTGCAATTGTCTCAAAGCGATACGTGTCACTTGTCGCCTTCCACTTCGGTCTGAAAGTTCCATGAAGGTTATGCATCATGTCGTCTTGGTCTGTTGTTGGCGGATATGAGAAGACTTGCATATAGACCAAGGTACTTGTGTCACTTGTCACTTCGATATAACCCCCCACCCCTATTGCCCCGTCGAATGTCACTTTTGAACAGAAATCTCCATTCTTATTTCTTTAAAATATATATTATTATTTCGTTATCAATTCATTTTTCTTCAGCATGACCGAAACAAGTAACGAGAAGTTACCAATAAAGTTTGAAAACTCTGCTATTTGTTTCTTGGCAATGGAAGAAAATGTGCTTTAGAAATGCATTTATAGTGCATTTACTAGTGTTATTATTAGAACCAACTGATAATTTATTATGGATACATGAAAAAGTCACATTTGGAGGAAGATATTATCTTGTAGAGTATTGTTTGAATATAGGAATAAAGTATAATAGAAGAACAGATTTGGTTCCAAAGTTTTAAGTTGGCAATATTGACAGCTCGGGAGCAACAGGACGGCCAGGCGAGCGGGGAATCCCGGCGGCCGCCGAACGAACCTTTGCTTGCCCCTCAACCCCCTGCGATGTTCGGTACCAATACATGCGAAATAGATCCAAGATTTTACACACCCACACTTCACGGTACCAAGAGATGCGATTAAACACCACAGTTTTACACAGCCTTGAAGGTACGAGCTTTCACCAGCAGGTGGCAGAGTGTAACACAGCCACATAAACACTAATCCAACAAATATGAACATTTTGGTACCTTCGAAATACTTCGCGTACAGGTCGCAAGGGTTCTCAGGAGTCTCGAAATGGCCTTTTCCTTATTGGGACCGGCAAAAAGTCCCAACATTTTTTTTGGTCCCAGTAGTATAATTGATGATATAACCAGTGCACTTATAGCGTAGAAAAGAAGAGGTCATTTGATTAAACAGCCCGATTTGCCCACACTTAAAATTATGCCAAGATGCCCATATTCCCCAATTCTTCAAGTGGGATATGCTCTTAATTCTAAGAATTTTGAATCCTAGTGTAGAAAAGAAGAGTTCATATGCCCCGATTTGCCCACACTTAAAATTATGTCAAGAGGGGGCATATAGCCCAATCGGCCATGTGTGTACATATTTAAATCTAACGAACTTTGAATTCTAGTGTAGAAAAGAAGAACTCCCCTCAGACAGATTTGCCCATGTGTGTAAAAGCTACATCTCTCAGTTTGTTGTCCATAAACTTGTCAAAAATATGCCCCCCCTTGATATTGTTTTGGCTACACTTACAAACTAAGGCAAAAAGTCACTCTCACCCACCCACACCCATTTATATTTACTTCCGGTCCGGTAATAAGCAGAGCTCTTCTAGAATTGCTCTGTGACTCTCTCATTTCTTACATCATAAACATATGATTTTTCACCTATGAGAATAACACTACATATGGTGTCATCAGGGAGTGTATTGTGGAATTCACAGATAATTTTAATGTTTGTCCTGTCATTAACCACAACTTGTTTCCTTTTTGAAGTGTTGATGACAAACATGGGTCTCTGTGCTTTGAATTCATCTGGTGTGTAATACATGTCAGTAATGCCAGTAGTGACCCTTTTGTATGCTGTAAATGCTTCATATAATTTAAGGAAATCATCCTTGGACATGTCTAAATTATAATTTTCTCTAGGGAATACCTCATTTCTCCCATTTTTAAGATATATGTTCTTGATGTTGCAGTTATCAAATCTACTTGAATTTTTTTCCTGATTCTTGTGTCTTCCAGTCTGAAACAGTACCACCACAAAATCCGGCATGTCATATTGTATACTGGAGAATGAATTTGTAGCATCAAACTCATAATAAGTACCAGCGGCAGGCTTCTGTACACATTGATATGCATAAAATTGTAAAGGAATCTGTGGATTTTTTATTATATCTGCTTTGTATTTAAGAGCATAACTGGCTTCATATTCAACAACTGGGATTCTTAGCTCCATAGTCTGAATAATGCACTTGCCTTCATCAGGTAAGGTATTGGGCAGAGCTTCCCCTGTAGAATTTAATGTACTGTACCTCATCAAAGCATTATTATCATTGGCAGCTCTTCTAAATGTGATTCTTAAACCACCTTTCCACATAATATCTTTGTAATCTGAGAAGAATCCTGGCAACAGGCGCATGGGGAACAGTACTGTGTGGCTCTTAGATAATATTTTATCACCAGCCTCAAATCCACCTATTTTGTAGTAAGAAGCCTCGGTTTTGGATAATTTTAGTGTGGCCAAAGCTGTGGAGGTAATGCCGGGATAATCCACTCTGTTTATAACAACACCATGTTTTCTGATCTCAATTTCAGTGAACAGATGCGGCATAAAATTATCCACCAATCTTATATTTGAATTTGCCGGATAATCTGTTCCATCGAGCTTTACAACATCAAATTTGATGTATAGATCTGCTCTGTGGGGGTGTATAAAGCCATCCCCTACATCAAGATCAACCTCAATCTCTGTGTTGGGTTGATTTAAATTTGCAAATGTCCTCCTGTTTGGGGGGAATGATTCTAGCTCTTAACTCTATATTTTCCATTTTTTTTGTATGTATTTTTATTTAAATATTAATCTCTATGATTGCAGTTGTTGTGGCTCCAGCAAAATCAACTAATTCTTCTTTTTCATTAGTGACCATCAACTCAATATAATCTATTCTGTTATGGCACACAGGAAAATATAATGTTGGGGATGGGGTGTAGATGATTGGCTCCATAAATTCAGAATTAGGTTTAAATGTTGCAATGATGCCAGTTTGTTTGTGAGTGCCTATGCCATTTGATTTGGTGATCATACCCTCAGCCACATTACAGTGAATATTCAGAGTCTCTATGGCTAAGAATTTAGGTATATTAATAGCAGTGTGTTTGATGGCTGGCTCAAGTTTTGTGTTGTTCTCAAAGCCTAACAGCTCTCCTATAGTACCCAGATCCACTGTTTCTGTAGCAGATACAATCTCTACTCTGTGAGTGACAGAATTTTAAGTTAATACTATACCTCTGGGTAATTGAGCATTTAGAGTGGACAGATTATACTGCCCTGGAGTGATGACAATTTTTTGATCCCCTACTGCAATTTTGTTGTTGTGGTGTGTAATATTAGGGATCAAGTACATGCCATAAAATGCTCTGAGAGCTATTGTTTTGGGATACACTATATGATCATGTAATTTGAGTTTCAATATTGAATTTTGGCTGGTGAGATGGAATACCCCCATGATGTTTTAAATACCAGAGGACCTTTTGAAAATTTTCAATTGATGGTTTATTTATTTGAGACATATATCTAAGAACAGATAAACACAAATGTCCACATTTAACATCTTTGAAGTTTTGAACACGGGCATTATTGTAATAAAGATTAGTTGATTTTAGATATTTTACTAAATTTTCAGGTGTAACACCTCCAAATGAATCAAACACAAATGCCTCATTGTTTAAATATTTAAGATAACAAATCCAGTGAGTGCCCTGATTTTTGTACTTATCCAAATTAACAATGCCACACTCTTTGTTGAGTGGTTGTTCTGGTAAAGAATCAGACATGTACACTCCTCTAAAATTTTTGATGCCCAGTGGCTTGATTAAAGCTTCAATATCTTGGTTTGTAAGCGGCTCTTGTTTTTTAAACTTATTCATGGCTCTCTTAACACCTTTGCCTTGTTTCTCCATGGCCGGGTTATGGCGCTTCAATTCATCTAATTCTGCCCTATTTTTCTTCGCATCTATTACTGTTTTTGCTATGGCAGCTGATCCCCCAGCCAAGCTCCCAACAGCCCCAAGTGCTGCTAAGATGGCCGGGATAGTAAATATGAAACCCCCCACATGTGATTGTTTTCTAGATTGTTGTAATTTTTTTAATTGGGGGGTACTAAGTAATAATTTCATAAAATGGCCCTTGGCAATACAAGAGCTTTTTTTCTTGCGCTGCTTTTTGGTTAAAAGACTATCAATAGTTTTAAGAGATTTAAGACCTGCATAAGGTATTTGATACAAAACACCCTTGGCCTTCATTCTAGGTTTATTATATACATATTCACAGCCCCCACCCCAGTTTTTGCTTGGTGTTCATAGCTATGGTGGTTCCCAATGCTGCTATTTTTTCAGTCAAAGAAGCATCTTTGCTTACAAATCTACCAAATGCAGCCTCTTCTAATTTCTTGTCTGCAACATGTCTCTTGTCAAGATCAGTATGTGTGTTGTATGCTATGTCATGGTCTCTACAAGCAGCATCTAGGGGATTAACACCAGGATCACCTCTGTTTAATCTATGGTCCAATTTTGTACCGGGACCACAATACTGATAGCCTGGAATATGTAGTTCAAATGGCAGCTTGTTTATAATGTCATTAACCAATCCCCGGCCCTCAGAAATATTCCAAAATTTAGGTGGTAGAGTATTAATAATTTTTATAAGATATCCAATCCCCTTAGTGTCATTCACTAAAAAATTAGACAATTTTGTGCTTATCATGTCCATAATTCCAACCTTTTCATTGTAAAAATTGTGGTTGCCAGCATTTTCCTCCCCAGCTATCACCAATAACCTATCTACAAGTTTCCTGACATCATCAACCCAGACAAATTCTTTAGGCAGGGTGTTGTATTGTTTGATTCCACTGCCAGTCTTGATCTGTGACCATATGGGCTTGATTAAGTTGTTATATTTTGCTCCACTGCTAGACTTGACTCTTTTTTGTGTGGGATCATTGTTCTGGTATAGAGCATCTGATTTTATTAATATTTCTTTGTAGTGTTCATAGTCTTGATCTGTATAGTTGCCAGGCCTTCTCCTAGTCATCAGTTCCCACAATCCAGGTGTGCCGGGATATTTAACAAAACCACCTTTTTCTCCAAGATGAGATTCTGAATATACAATGAGATCATCTCCCATAAATGTTACTCTGAAATTGCCAATTCTATGTATGATGCTACCATCACGCTCTGTGTCAGCATATAAGCCAAAGACCTCATCTTTGTTGTCTTTAGGTGTGCTTAAATATTTTTGAGCAAGAAGACCCAATTCAATAGGATCCAGAGTAGCTTCAATTCTTCGAGGAGCAACAGGACTAGGTGTATGAATACTGGAAAGTGGGGTGATTGGATAATCTAATATGTTCCTAGCAGCTACAGGTACAAGCTCTGTGATCAAATTTTGATTTTGCTCTGTAACAGTTTTGATATTTTTACCTAATTCACTAATAGCATCAATAATAGGCTGTTCTGTTTGTTTGTGTTGTTCATAAATTCCTCGGTTCTCTGATTTCCATCCCTTAAATCTTTTTACAAGATAATCTCTTAATTTAAGATCATCAATGATTGGCCTTTTCATGGTTATTTATATATGTTTCAATGTCTAGAAAATTGTTGATTTTATTTCTGTATTTGCCACTATTGGGTTTTCTTGTCATATCAATTGTGACAAACCCATAATTGTCCTGGTTCCAGCACCTACTGCAAAACTTGGAAAAATCATTGTAGCCTAAGTCCCCACCTACATATTCATCATGTATGTGTTTGAGGTTGGTATGATCTTGATGAAACACACATATAAAATTGCTGTTGTCTCGGATCAGCTGCTTCGGTATTTTAGAAAAAGTCTGTGCCAGGTAGAAGCAATCAATGTTTTTGTGTCGGCCCTGTGTAAAGAAATTTCTAACCTTGTTTTGATTATCCAGTATAATGTCATCAAACACAACAACAGAATTATCGAGACATTCATGGAGTGGCTTAACATCTGATTCAAAAGTGGCAATATCCAATCCATCATATAGCTTCATCAGCTGCTGATATTTTAATTGTTCCAAGCTCTTAGAGAAAACAAACAAGTGCCTGTTTTTCCAGTCTAACCAGTTGGGTGCCAATAAAAAATTATCAATCATTAGTGTAGTTTTACCACAAGCTGATGGCCCAACAATAAGACATCTAATATTATCAGGCAACAATTTGCCATTTCTCTTAATCTGCTGTTCAGGTTCTGGCAGCCTTTTTATAACATCCCAGGTGTTCATATTATCACTTTGTCTGCATCGATCCAGCTGTGATCTGGACGTCCTAGCCATTTGACAAATAACTTGTTGCCTTTTCTGCGGATGATTTTTTCTATGAGATATGTGTCAGGCTCTTTAGTTTTGTTGAGTTCTTCTTCATAGAACTGGCCTTTGAGAATTTCTCCTCGGTGGTCTTTTATTATATATGTGTTAAGGGTCCCAGGTTTAATTTGAACCACTGTAAATAATTCAGTGCTCCAGTTTCTTGTAAAGCCTCTTTTGAATAAGTGCTTATATTTGCTGATTCTTACTTGATCACCCACCTTGTATTTGGCTTTTCTTGTTGTTGGCTGGTATCTAGGATAATAAACAGTCCTGATCAATTTTTGCTCATCAGATGAAGTTACTTCAGAGGGTTTCATGTTGATTGTGGAATGGACCGAGTTGTTATATTTATGTAGAAGTTCTGGAAGAATATTAAGCCATTTATAATTACCTTGAAGTGTAAATTGTTTATACATAAGATTTTTTAGGGTTTTGTTGAATCTCTCTACAATTGAGGCTTTGAGATCACTGTAACTCGAATAATGTTGTATTGACTGGCTTTTAATAAATTGTTGGAACACAGAATTATAAAATTCTTTGCCATTATCTGTTTGCAAATAGCGCGGTGATCTTCCACTCTGATTGATGATTGTCCTGATGGCTTCTGTAACACATTTTCCAGTCTTGGATTTGAGTGGCACAGCCCAGGCAAATTTTGAAAATGTATCTATTACAGTGAGTAGATACTTGTAGCCCTTGTTGATTTTGTCTAAGTTTTTCAGCTGTCCACTTGTCATCTCAATCAAGTCGCTCTGCCATAAATCATCTATGCCTTTTGTGACTACTGGCAGTCTCTTATAATTATGTCTGGCTTGTCTGTGTAATTCATCAACAATAATTTGTCTAGACATAATGTGAAAACAAGAATATTGCAACTATGGGGTGTTCAGCAGCTGATACTACAGGATTTTCAAAATATAAATTGTCTCCTATTTGTATATGAAATTCCAGAGAGCCTTCATCTTCAGCATAAGATGTTTCTAATGTATTGGGATCTGTAAAATCCTCTAACTCTACACTGGTGATTTTTGGTTTGTTGTCAGCATTTGTTATTGATAAGGTGGGGTAGTGGTGTGCCTGTGGTTGAAGCCAATATTTGATCTTGATTGGTCGCAGTGTGCCCCCAAACAAAAAACTGGTAATAAAATTGTGCAGGGGACAGCATATATATTTTGCCACCTGGTGTAAATGGTGAATCATATTCTTTGTTGGGGATGCTGTACAATTCAAGAATTACTGTATGTTTTGGATTCTCAATTATGCCGGTTATTTCTTTTTCTGCTGTAAGCAATCTGCTTGTTACAGATTCAAGGTGCTCATTGATGATCCTAACAACATCATCATGGCCTGGCTTGATTTTTATGTCCACAACAAGTTTCTTGTATTGTTGCACAATCTCTTGAAGCTGGGTGGCAAAAACAGACAGAGCATTTGCTTGATTGGATTCCATGGTCCCTAGCTGTTGCTTGATATTAGCTACAATTTGTTGCAAATTTTCAATAACTGCCAATTTTGAATTTTGAGCAGTAAGATCATGGACCTGTCTTCTGATATCCTCAAACAGGGCATGCAGTTCATTAATATGTTGATTGGTTGGTAGAGTGGCCACTGTCTGAGTGAGTTGTTTGATCTCTGTCTGGATATTCTTGATATCTTCTGATTTCAATATGCGATTCACAGCTCTGTTAATATTTTTAAGTTCCTGTGATGTAGGCAGATTTGTTACAGTATTTTGCAAAGATTCAAGTGCCAATTTCACATTATTTAATTCAGAAGCATCAGCCACATTTTGCATAGCATTTTGGAGCAGGGCTATATCTGCCTGAGTGGGTGTTGATTGTTGTAAAATTTCAAGTTTTGTTTGGATATCATCGATCAAGTGATGAAAATGAGATAGCTCAGATTCAGTGTTGAGGTTTTCAAGCTTTGTGATCTGTTGCTGGACACTGACAAGTGTGTCTAAATACCAGGCAGGCGAGATTCTAGAGATTCTTGTACATTTTTACATACATAAAGTATATCATTTGATGGCAGTGCTGGATCATAATCAGGAATATATTTGTTATTTGCTCTGGCATATCTCTGAGAACATTGCACCATGCCTCCTCTTATACATTGTTCCATAAACAGATACATGTCTTGATCCTGGATCAGATCCAATTGCATTTTAGTGTTTAAAAACATTGCAGACCATGCTAGGCCCGGAGCACTGTAAAAATACATTGGATCCAGCTTATAATTTTGCATGGAAGATTTTCTAAATGCTTGAAGTATATCAGCTAAGAGAGTGACATCAAGTTTTAAATAAGCCTTGTGATAATCACCAAATGTCTGGCATTTTAAATTGTTCCACATCAACTGGGCATGGTGATAATCTTCATCAGTGATTCCAGATCCTCTGATTTTGCTGTAAAACTCTTGTTGTGGTGGCAGAGAACACTCATCAAATTTAGAAAAATCTGTAACATAATCATATGGATATACACCCTTCCGCCTAATTAATTTCAGGTCCTGTTTTGGAAACAAAGCACATGTGATTTTGAATTGATCATCAGATAATTGAGTGGCCAGTGTAGCCAGGCTAGCCGATAAAATTCTGTATGAATCAAGAAATCTTAAGTGAATAGGAACACCATTAACTTTAAGTATTTTGCTAATGGCAATATATTTTTCATTATTTTCAGCTAAAATATTTAAATTCTGCTTGTCAAACCCCTCGCACCTGATCAAATGATGAAAATCATAATTGGATGCACCATGGCAAAATATGGGGACAAATTTTGGTCTCTGGATCTTAATCTTACAGCTATTACACAGGGCCATTTTGAATTTACCATCTGTATGAGAATGGTGTTTCACCTTGATATTTGTATCTGAAAATTCAGAATCACATACCGGGCATTTTTCTGCATTGTTGAAATCTTCAATCTGTTTCTCTGTTAAAGGCAACATGGGTTTTGATTTTAATAAGACATTAGATGCTATGCAACGGCACTCATTTTCTATTCTTTGTGCAAATTCTTTGATGGCATCTGCTCCCATGTATATATCTTCTTTACTAACAACCCCATCCTGTACAACCACATAATAAAAACTAGAAGGTTCATGTAACTGGTATGATGTAATTGAAGGTTCATCAGGATCTGGGCTACAGAATGCAAGAGGTTTGAGATTTGATTCAAAATCACAGACTATATATGCTGGGTGTTCCAACAAGGCTTCAATTTTTTTGAATTTGGCATTTTCACTTGGATTAGGCATCACCATATGAACAGGTTTATGGTTGCCACAGTATTTCAGATGCTCAATTAACTTGTTTTTAGCAATTTCTGCATTCTCTTCCCGAACCCCATTCACCATTTTTTGACCATCAAATACAGACAAACATCTTCTGCACAACTTGAATGTTCTATTAAATTTGTCTAGTTGTGTTCTGACTAAAGCTTCAAGATTATGTATCAGAGTATAATGGCGTGTATCTTCCCTTCAATTAAGAGCAGATCAATCGGAACAGCAGAATCATCATCAAATGTACTGATTCTGAGAGGTGCTATCAAGCAATTGCCACGGCCAGTAGAACAAATAAATACATTAATAGATAATTGTTTACCATTGATATTCCTGGCCTTTTTTTCAAATTTATCAATATTCTGAACAGACATTGGATATTCTAAACCCTCCATTGCCTCATCAAAATCATTTTCATGTTGTTTATAATAAGTTATTCTCTCAGGATTCCTTGAAACTGGATACAAAGCAGCTAAAATACACCACAAAAAGCATTTCTCATCATTATTTTTTATGTTAACCACGGCTGTTTTGTTTTTGATATTGGCAGGTAATGGCAGATATGTAGATCCTTGTAATGGGCTGAATTCAGAAATATTAACATAGAACTTGTGTGAAGTTCCGCATAGGCTCCATCCTGACTCTTTTGCTGCAAATTCAGAGTGTTTAATATTCAATTGATCTATCAAACTGCTTATTATTTTGTCTAAATTTGCATTTGAATATACAGGTACAGTTTCTGTTATGTGGGGCTGTGTAAATTTTGTGCCATTTGGCTTCTTATATTGTGTAAACAATTTGAGGCACAGCTTATAAGAGCCATTTTGTGCATTTAGAATTGCCTGCACATCAGAATTTATACTGTTCAAAAAATTCTTAATGTCACATCTTGGCTCTGATACAAACCGGTAATCCCTTAATTGGCCATTAAAACTGCTATGGATAGGTGGTGCATAGCGTGGCTGCTTTGCTGCTGCAGCATTAACAGGTGCTTCATGCTTCCTTTTCAGACCAGATGTAGATGGTTGTGGGGGCAATGTTGATGACTGTTCATAACAAATACATTTATGCCATTTGTAATAAGCCTTGCTTAATATTTTATGGCATCTTGGACACATTTTTGTGGCCTTTCTGCATTTCTTAGGGTCACAAATATGCCGGTGTCTAGACCAATTAGAACTAGATATATTTTTTTTGCATTGATTGCAATATTTTTGTTTTGGCATTTTTGTTGTTTGTTTATACAAAATTTCCTGGTCCAAAAAAAACAGAACTATGGACAATATGCCAAAACAATGATAACAGCAGTTAGTGGCTGAGCTGGTGCTTTTATACCCAAACAACAGCAATAACTAGGTTCTGGTGATCCCCAATATAAAATAGTTTTGCTCTTTTATGTTGTTGTACAACACACTTTACCAGGTTTCAAACCTCAGCTGTATATCAGCTAGCAGTGAATATTCTCAAAATCTCACGTGTAGAGATATTATTTTGCCACATGTATTTCAATCTTACACATTTTACCAGGACTCAAACCCAGAGATTTTGTTTACAAGGCAACAATATTAACACTTTGCCATCAGAGGAGACCTCACATTTTACCAGGACTCAAACCCAGAGCTCTTGTTTACAAGGCAACAATATTAACACTTTGCCATCAGAGGAGACCTCACATTTTACCAGGACTCAAACACAGAGCTTTTGTTTACAAGACAATAAGCCATGGGACTATGTCCACATGCAATACACATTGAATATCAGAACCCAGGAGTTATGAGCTCTATATCAACTAAATACAATTCAAAGTTGGACTTTGAACTGTGCAATGAATATTTTGTAAGTCTCACTTGGGTATATATTATCAGAACAAGGCAAAACCTGAATCCATTTCATGCATATATGATAACATGCAAGAGTGAAGTTTTATGCTCTTCCAGTAAATTGGAGTTAATAACATGATGGCATGGCAATTTTCCCTGAAAAAGCACAGTGTAGATTTTATCTCATGCATGCAAGCATATAAAATCTCCCAGGCGTGCATAATTTATTGCTGGCCGGGACATGAAACTGATCAAAGATTAGAAAAAAAATGAAACCATTTTGCTTGCCTGCTCTTGTCCTATTGTATTGATCTGTAAGTTGTAGAGGATGAAAATATAAGCTTTTTGCCTTAGTTTTTAAGTGTAGCCAAAACAATATCAAGGGGGGCATATTTTTGACAAGTTTATGGACAACAAACTGAGAGATGTAGCTTTTACACACATGGGCAAATCTGTCTGAGGGGAGTTCTTCTTTTCTACACTAGAATTCAAAATTCTTTAGATTTAAATATGTACACACATGGCCGATTGGGCTATATGCCCCCTCTTGACATAATTTTAAGTGTGGGCAAATCGGGGCATATGAACTCTTCTTTTCTACACTAGGATTCAAAATTCTTAGAATTAAGAGCATATCACACTTGAAGAATTGGGGAATATGGCCATCTTGGCATAATTTTAAGTGTGGGCAAATCGGGCTGTTTAATCAAATGACCTCTTCTTTTCTACGCTATAAGTGCACTGGTTATATCATCAATTATACTACTGGTCCCATTAAGAAAGGTGTTTAAAGATACGCCGGTCCTAAGAAGAATATATCTGCGTACCCACAAGGCTCAAGTTCATAAGTTGCGTGCCTCTCATGTCCAGGAGAGGAAGACGAACAGTCGGAAGCTCTACGAACGCCATCTGGCAGGGGACCGCTGGAAGTATGTGGTGTCCCTGGATGAAGCATGGTTGTATCTGTCGGTATGTGGTAAAAAAAAAAAAGGACCATCTACTAATGTCCACGTGATGCAAGAGGTCGATCTGAGTGGGTACGTGAATGTGCTGAAAGTTTTCCACGCGAGTTCATGGTTGTTGGTGGTTACTGCCATAACGGCAAACTTCCACTGCGCAGAGTGGGAAAAAAGGCTAAAATAAATGCAGCCTATTACCAGACGAATATTTTGGAGCCACTTTACAGACATGATATTCCTTCTCTCTATGGCAGCGACACATCTCGTGTTGTCATCCACCAGGACAAGGCTTCCAGTCATACGGTAAAGTCCACGCAGGCATACATGGATTGGATGGCACTTGAAACGGGCATTCATGCAATCCCCTTTACAGACATCCGTGTGAAATCCCCCGATGCCTCTTCCATGGATTTTTGTGGGTTTCCGTTGTTGAAACGAGCCTTGGGAAGCAGACGGCCCCGCACAATTGAGGGTCTTCGGAAAGCTTGTCAGGAGGAATATGATCGTTTGGACCAATGTGTTCTTCAACGCAGTCTCCTCCAATTGAAACTCTTGCTGCAGGGCCATTGCTGCAAGACTGGGGTATCACGTGGAGCACCACCGCTTGTGACGTCACGGTTTTTCTTAAGGTGAGGTGGGTTCTAACTTTGTTACCATGGACGTGAAACGACCTTCTGTATACACAGGCCAGTGGCCTCAGAGGGACCCTAACTTTGGTATCTAACTCTGAAGTAAAAGGAACTCAAGATCTTTGTATTGAAAGGGTAAACGGTTGTTCTGAACTGGACATTTCAGAAAGGCAACAATTGATTTAAATGTCCTTATTTAGTTATTGGATTTAAAACTATGTTTGTAATAGACCTACTTGATTTGAGAAACATGCAAACCTATGAACATTAGCATGTATCAAATGTTAAACATTGGAATTGTGATGATTCCAGAAAGATAGAATATTTAGCATCCATTCGTCGAGATGTATTAAGAAGGTATAACTTGGATCTGTAATACGTGGATCAAATCTATTGTGTGTTAAGGTGCATTTAACGTAATGTTTTGTTTATCAATGTATCAATTTATTCTCGTTCAAGTGTATAATGGAAGATTTTTTAGTGGATAAAACAAATTCTTTCTTTAAAAAGGGAGGGTTATATAACCAGATAGATTATACTACTTATTGTCTTAGTAATATCGTAGTTGTAAAGAGAGAAAATAACTTTGATTAAGATCTGGCAACACTGGAGAGTGCCAATGGAGAACGGATCAGAGACGGTTGCGTCAAATGTTTAGTGTCGCGGACTTTGTTTATAAAAAGTTATTTCTAGTATGCGATCTTCGGTGTAAGTTGGCTGTTGTTTTAATATGTATTTAGTAAATTAATACATCATTTTTCTATAAAACTAACTGTTGTTTCTTGTGACTTGACTAGCATTTTGCCTGTCCACGTGTGAGTTGTACGTTTTGCCATTTACCTCCTACTCCCTGTTCCGAGGTAAAACAAATCCGGTATGGTAAAAAAGGTAAAGTGCTCCCCTGTGCATAGCACCCCGCCATGAAGGCGTATAGGGGGTGTGGGGGTAACGCCCCACACTTTCTTTCTTGATCCGGTCGTGAGTGGGGGTGAAGTGATCAGCATCACGCCCCTGACCGCCTTTACCCCCCAGGGTTTCCCCCCAGGTACCCATGTTATTCGACGCTGGGTGGGCGCCGGGGCCGCTTCCATCGTTAGAAAAGTTCCCGGATTTGAACCGGCCGGGGATCGAACCCGGGACCTTTAGCATGGTAGTCAGACGCGTTACCGACTGAGCCACCGCGGCCACGCGGTATGATTTAATTGAATGTCACATGTGACTGTGCCTGTATCTGGTTATCTTCTACGGTTCACAGTTGACACATTGCGCGTTTTACGTATGTGGTTGATTTCGTCTTCATTGGTGTATTGTGTAAGGATTATTCCTTGCTAACTGACAAACTGTAGGTGGGTGACGTGATCTCGACTGGACTGTTTTCGTGGCATTAGCTCTCGTAATAATCAGTTTAATAACAACAATAACGGGCAAAGTTCAAATGCCGTACCTTTTCAACAAACAAGATTGTTGATGTACTCGGAACCTTTGATCGTTAGTTTTCTGTATACAATCGTATTGTCCAAGCTCGGAGCGCCCCGGATCGACTCCGGAGCGGACTGAACCGTTCCCTCAAACTACGTTCTTTGCTCCGAAGCGGAGCGAGACATTTTCCAACTTCCTCTGCTCATATCCAGAGCGGAGTGAACCATTTCCTAATATTTCGCTCCTCGCTCCGGAGCGGAGCGAGAAATTTTCCGATTCCTGCTGCTCCGCTCCGGAGCGGAGCGGATCGAACCATTTCTTAGAATCTCACTCCTCGCTCCGGAGCGTGGGCAGCAGCCGGAGAGTTGATCCGTTCCGCTCCGAAACCCTGCTCTTGACTGTGTGACGGTAGTGTTTCAAATTGTGCAATTTTATTGCAGGCATTTGACCAACTTTAAAAATTTTGTTTTGTCTCACATGAAATGTTATCATGCAAGCTATTCGACTAGACAGAAGGCAGAGTTCAGAGTACTTCATAGTGGATTTGCAACCACCCTACCTAAATATCGCATACGATAATCAGGGATAACCTAAAGTTTGATACCAAAGTGTGAATTGCGAAATTAATATAATATCTTATATAACCCATACAGGGTTGTTAGGGGTCGGGATCTAGGCTATGCCAACCTAAAGCTACTAGCTTATGTGAGAGCTAATTTTATTGCATGGGGTAACACGCCTGAGAAATGAAGGTAACTCATACAACATTTATGCTTTAAAACACTTCCTTTTACTGGACTGGCAGAATCATGATGTAAGAGAAATGGATGTTCGTTACCTCTGATTCTAGACGTGAAGATCGTCTCCGCCGGTTCTCCTGTGCATGCACGCTTCCTGAAATTAAACTCTGATGGCACACCACTCCTCGCGGTAACTCTTGTGCGTATCAATCGATAATCAGACTATGACTACGTACTGTAAGACAATCGTTCTATATCTGTCCTCGAGATCTATTCATGCGATCTATTTAAGCGAGATTCAAATTTCCGAACTTTCGCCGGCTGTTCATGTTCTATCCTACACCCAACCGTTCTCCGAGTTAATGCTGACTTTTATTTTATTTCCTACTATTTTCTGTTAAATTCCCGTGCCTGCTGATTCCTCATCTTTGAAGGTCGGCGGCGTTATACAGTAGGTACATAAATTGATATCTTAGAAACTGCTACAGAGTAAGAACTCGTCTCTTAAAATTATTGTTGAAATACATTTTTTGAAAGCAATATTAACTTTTAAAATGGTTTTTGAAATTTCCAGATGTGTGACTCTGCTTCTCCAACGTTTGCGTCATAATTAATATAAATTTTTGGATAATAATAAACCGAGCGAGATGATAATATATTCATGACATGTAAAGAATAAACACTTGAACCTATTTTTATTCATGTAGGAGGCATCAACCAGGCGTATTGCATATTTAAAATTTCGTTAGATCAGATTGAGACATTAGGACAAATATAAATGAAAATTGAGTATTTTTTCATAAGTATTTTCTTATACATGCTCCGATGTAAGTGTGGTTTGGGAGTTATATATATCTCAGTCTGCTTTTGCAAATTGTTATCAAGGGATAAATAAATACTTTAGTACTGTCAGCAAAATAGTGAAATGAGTTGTTTCAAATGCTGTAAAAATATATAAAAAAATAGATGAAATGTTAGTTCGCTAAATAACTACACTTTCTGATCCGAAATATCAGGACACTTATCTGTAACTCGTAAAATGACTTCAAGAATTGCTATTGCCTGACCAACCGTTATAACACGAGCACGGAGCTAAGTCTTGTTCATAATTTAGATAAGAAGTAGTATGTACAATGGATAGATGAATTTTATTTTTGTACGTCTACTTTATGCATAGTTAGGCTAATCGGGAATTGGCCAACAGTTTAGAGTGGAATGTGAAACACTCTGTTCCTTCACTGGGTATCAAACCATGGAACCCTCAATTACAAGGCATATAACACTACGCTACCGGGGAGACCCATATAAGAAGTACGAGAGGAATGAGTAAGTCAAAGGAGCTCAGTGACTTTGAACGTGATGCAGTTCGCGGTTACTACATGAGCATGAAATCGATCAGAGATATTTCTGTCCTTCTCAATGTGCTCAAGGTGACTGTTTGGGATATGATCGTGAAATGGAAGCGTGAACGCACTACCAGAACAGAACACTGTCAGATAGGCTACGTGTAGGGACCCTCGTGCGTTGAAGACATTGTATCGCAAAAAATCTCCAGTCACCCTTTGAAAATATCACCTATTTTATGCGTAATAAAACACCTAGAATTACAGACTTTTTTAATAAAGAACGATGCTTTTACTGTTGTTCAAGTGCAAGACAGTGTTAAGCCATAATAAAATTCACAGCATGTGTAATGTATGTGTAATGTATTGCATTTTTTACACTTTGGTATGTTGTGCTTTTTTCCCTCACTATTTGCTTACGATGAATTTTCATTGTAACTTCGCAGTACAAAATTTCTTCTATGGCAAATACACTGACTTCCTTCTGAATAGTTTTTTTCATTACAGTAGGAAGCAGTGTTCGGAAAGTTACTTTTAAAAAGGTAACTAGTAACAGTTTCAGTTACTTGCTTAAAAAAGTAACAGTTACAGTTACAGTTACTCATTTTAATAAGTAACTGAGTTACAGTTACACGTAATTCAAAATTAAGTGTAAGTTACTTTTACAGTTACTTTCTGCTGAAACTTTTCTTGCAACCAAATTACACTAGTCGATCGTTAATTGTAATAAGATATTTTGTGAAGACTAACATGTATTTTACTTATGTTACTGGTACATAACATAAGTCTTCGTATATTTTTATTTATTACAAAATAAAATGCTCTCCTGTGCCTTGCGCCACTCCATGAAGGCGTATATGGTATGTGGAGTTAGGGCCTCACACTTTCTTGATCACGGCCTAAGGTGAGGGTGGTGGTAATTGTGGGACAACAAGATACGCCCCTGGCCGCCTTTACCCTCAAGAGTTTCCTCCAGGTACTTTATACGACGCTGGGAGGGCGTCAGAGCCGCTTCAAATGGTGGACAAAATTCCAGATATCCCCTACCGAGGATCGAACCTGGGTCTGTAAGCGACCAAGCCGAGACGCCACGCAAATTGTTGCCGTCTCGCCTTTGGAAGCCACAATGTAGCCCGACCACGCCGAGTGAGAAGATTGCTGACATACAATAATTCTCACTAACGCGGCCGACTCAGTTTGCAGGGACCAAAACACAACAAAATCCCGCAGATCTCGGTGAAAGAATCAAGGGCCTCTTATGGAGAGACGTCGTATACACTATATACATTTTATTTACATTCATTTACACTGCTCGCTGCTCCTCTTTGGGTACGGCGCACATTTAGTTCTGCTCCGCTTACCTGCGGTGCCCGCTGGCGGGACTCTAACCTGGTATACCGGAAAAGTTCCCCGCACACTTCCGTACGGTAGCCGGGACGCGAACCCGTCACACTGGCTTGTCCCACAGTCGCAACTTGTAGTTCAGAGCACTGCTGCTTCCGCGTCTGGCCTAATCGCAGAATGAGTCATTTGCGTAACACTTCAAATGCACATTGAGTCCCTCCGGGCAACTCGAATATCACTCAGCCGACGTAACAATATTCCAAACAAATTGTCTCTTGCGAGAAACTTAGATCACACTCAGCATCCCTTAGCGTACGAGTACTGCTGCACTGAACTAATGCACTGCGAACTGTTATGCACGAAGTCTTGTAAAGCACATCCAATGAACTGTATGTGTGCGCGTGTAACTCCACGAGCTGTCCTCTACGAACACTTGTCAAATACTGTCCTGTTCTTTATTGTCCCCAAAACTGTTGTTCTCTCCTCTCGCGGGTTTCCATTCTTCCTAAAACTTCCACATAACGGGGCAAGTTCTGATTGGCCCTTTCCTTTTGAACCACGGGGTCATGCAGGCCAAGGTTCCAGAAACTGTCGGCTACCGACATACCCAACCTGATGAACGTTATCTCAGAAGAGGGATCTATTTTGGCTGAAAAACAGCAAGCGGCTGTCGCCAAGCATGGTAGGTGGTGATGAAAGTTTGGGCCGAAATAGCCACTACTATTGTTCTGAAAAGGTGGGAGATGACGGGCAGAAGATTCACCCTTTTGGAAGGAAGATGTGGAATTTAGGTCAGAGCTGGGAGACAATAATCTGCTTAGTTCCCACGAGAAGTAAAGTTTCCTTAAACGGGGATATGAGCAATATGCATCTTAAATAAATAATATGAATATGCATATACCTATACTTAACATAATTAGTAATAATATATATTAGTGGTAATATGTACGGTTACACTGCCCCTCCTGGGAAGTTATGAGGAGTTTAATCGACGATATAATTTCCCAAACAAATCAATATTACATTAAAATATAAAATATTATGAAACGGACATATTAAAAAGTGGTTATTTTATAATTATTCACAAATCTTACGAGTGAGTACATGTAAAGATCACAAATGCACATATCACAAACACTACATTGTTAAAATATCTAAACGATGGATAATATAAATATATATACAAATGACAATTGTATATTCTGAAATTAAATTATAACTACAACATTACACAAACTGAGAAACATCTTTGCAATATAAATATAAACAAAAGGTCATTCACTTTCTTGTGTTTATTTACATTTCTTGAGGAAGTCCCTTTAAACTTTCTCCTGTCGGGTGTCCTCGTCAGGCGACTGTAGCGGCCTACGGTACCCTTTCGGATTCGCGACATTCCACGTACCTGCTTCAAGACCCTCGGGCACCGTTTTCAGCCGATAGGCGTTTTCAGCGACCTTGCGCTCGATTTCATAGGGTCCCTTGAAAATAAGGAAAAGCTTTGCTGTTGTGCGGTCAAGCGCACTGCTCTTAGACTTGACTCTAACTAACACGAGATCTCCTTCCTTGAAAGTCACTTCATGCGCTCTTTTATCAGCCTGCGCTTTGCGTTTCTTCGCACTCTTTTGCATGTTTTCCTTAGCCATAGAGATCATGTACTCTCTATCACGACAAGTGTCTGGAGCATTAGATAGCCCAAGCATTCGCGCTATTTCGCGATGAGGGGATGTGCCTGTATGGATCTCATATGGACTGAATTTCAAGCTTGAATGTGTCGTCATGTTCCAGCACGACGCTGCTGTAGGCACGACTTGTGGCCATAACGTGTGCTTTTCGTGGCAAAAAGTGCGCAGAATCCTTTTGATTTCTCGGTGCACACGTTCAACTGGGTTTCCTGCTGGATAATACAGAGAGTTATGCTTCACGTGAACACCGTATTCTTCCATTGCTCCCACGAATCTTCTATTGGTGAAAGTGGTGGCATTATCGCACAGAATATTCTCGAACTGTTGCACTTTCACTCGATAGTCGGTCAGCAGCTTGTCCAAGATGGCTGCTGTGGTCGCACGCCGTAAGCAGTACAGCACAAGGAACTTCGAAAAGCAGTCAAGAACTGTCAACATGTAGCACACGCCTCCTCTACCTCTCGGTAATGGTCCAACTATATCAATAGCCACCAATTGACCCTTGTTTTCCGGGAGAATAGGGTGTAGTGGTCCTTGCGCGCGCCGTGTAGGAACTTTAGCTTTTTGGCATATGTCACACGTGGCAAGTGTCTGTCGAACATTCCTGGCTATGTTCCTCCATGTAAATAACTCAGATATTCCAGCATACGTTTTATCGTAACCGAAGTGGCCAAATCTGGTGTGATAGTACCAAATAAGTTTTTCCCTCGTTCCTTTCGGAACAACTATTCGCCATTCCTCTGTGTTTTGTCTTATCCTTTTGTAAAGAACGCCTTTCTCAATTTTGTAATTATCTTGAGTCTTCGGATCATCCTCTTGCAACTTTTTCATGATATTCGCAAGCTCTTCATCTTGCTTTTGCAGCTTCTCGAGATCCTTTATGTACTTGAAAACGCGTTCATCCACTTCAAGTGATAATGCAGCCAGTATCTCCGCTGAATCATAAATATCATACTCGTCACATATCTCATTATCTTCATTGAGAGGCTGGCGGGACAGCAAATCGGCCATGACATTATCCTTTCCTGGCTTGTAGCCGATTTCGAAGTCAAATCCCTGCAGAAATAACATCCAGGACTCTAATCGACGATTGGTTATTCTGCATCGCAAAAGAAAAGATAATTCGCGGTGATCAGTCCATATGAAAAAGTGATTACCTTCTAGTAAATATCTGAACTTCTTTATCATGTACACTACACACAACATTTCTCTCTCACACACTGCGTACGAGCGTTCAGTAGGCGTCAACGTGCGTGACGCAAAAGCGATGACTCGTGGCTCATTGTCATCTGTTAACTGATAAATGGCCCCTCCTAGTCCAATCCCGCTACTATCACAATCGACATGGACAGGTCTCTCTGGTAAGGGATGATATAACACTACATCTTTCAAGAATGCAGATTTCACACGCTGAAAGGCTTCCTCTTCAACCGACGTCCATTTCCACTTCGTGTTCTTGCGCAATAGGTCGTACAGCGGTCCAGCCAGTGTTGCAAACTTCGGTGCGTGAGCACGGTAGAACGAGCACATTCCCAAGAAGCGTTTCACTTGACGCACGTTACGTGGCGCAGGCAGTTTCTCCAAGGCGGCCAGTTTATCTGTGTCAGGTTTGATGCCGTCTTGTGACAAAATGAAGCCAAGAAAGTTTATTTCCTGTTTCCCAAATGAACATTTGCGCAATTTCACTGTGAATCCAGCTTGCAGTAATCTCTGGAACACTCTTTCCATTCTTAATAACATTCCTTCGAATGTACCGTCTCCAAAAAGAATATCGTCACAGTAATAGGCTGTAAATGAAAGTACTTCTTCTCCGAGCGTCTTTTCAATACAACGTTGGCACGCTGCAGGCGAATTTTTCAGACCAAATGGCACCCTTGTGAACACATACGTTTTTCCATTGTACAAAAAAGCTACATACTTTTGACTATCAGGGTGAAGATTGATACTCCAGAAGCACTGACTCAAATCCAGTGACGTAAGATATTTTACACCTTCAAATCTACGTAACACCTCTTCTATGTTAAGCACTCTCTCGCTGTCTTTCTCAGTCAACAAGTTCAATTTTCTTAGATCCGCACAAATGCGTAATTTCAAGTCTTTCTTCTTTACAATAAGGAGTGGACTAATATATTCGCTACATCCTCTTTTTATCACTCCGAGTTCAAGCATCCTCGCGATCTCTTCATCGACGACCCTCCTGTACTGAAAAGGAATGTAATTCATTCTTGACGAAAAAGGCTTATCCTGTTTCATTTTTATTTTGTGTACGTAATTATTTACGTTTCCTGGTGCATCCGAAAATAATATTTGGTATTTTATCAAAAGCTCAAATAACTTTCCTCGTTGCTCCGCATTCAAGTGCGTTTGTTTCCCTACGCATTCGCGGATATCGGCAACACTGTATCCACCCTCCAGATTTGCCGTTACTTTCTCCAAAGGGCTGTTCGAGATAGCGAAGATCTGATTCACTTTCTCTTTCTCGGTGCTCGACCCCTGGGGGGACACAACCCTCACGACTTCTGTGTCGGAGTTATCAAGCGTGGTCAGAAATGACAGACTGTGCGATTCTGTTTCAACCCTGGAGTGAAAGTTAACGGTAACAGCGTCTTCTTCTGTTTGACACGTCATGGTTTGCGACGAGAAATCCAATTGCGCCTGATATTGAAATAGAAAATCACAACCCAAAAGTAGTTGGTGACGTAACCCGTTCACGACGAGAGCTGGACACAAAACAGTTCTTTCTTGGATCTTTATTGTCAGAAGTGCCTGATGTTTCACTTTTGAATCTTTCGACGGGGTGGCAGAACGTACAACAACGTTGGAGACTTTCACGAACGGCAATTCGGGATCTCTTTGCAAGAGATATTCGAAGAATTCTTGGCTGAGAACGTTAGCGGTGCTTCCCGAGTCTATGAGAACTTTATAAGGAGAACCATGGATGCTCACAACAATCTCGGGCAAGATTTTCTTCTGCTTCTTTGCAGGCGTGCCGTTCTCTTCAGGTTTATTGACCTCAACGCTGAGTGCCTTTTCGCACTGCTCGGGACGAGAAATCGCGTTATTTTGCTCCGGAGGGGGCTCGATCACTTCCTTTACGATCGTCTCCGCACTCTCCTCCTCTTCTGGCAAAACTTCGTTCTCTTGCTCTTGCCTATCACTTACTTCGTTCTCTTCGTTCTCTTGTAGCCTTGAGCCGTCCTTCTGTCCATCTGTGTTGCGTTCATCTTCCACACGCCGGTCACAAGAAAAGGATGTTCTCTTTCGTCCATTTCCGCTCGCTTCTGCGGGTGTGCAACTGGGGATATCCGTCACTTCCGGTGGCCCTCTATACGTCACTTCCGGTATATTCTCTGAATATGTTGCTTCATGGGTGTTGTCACTCAAGTTACTGGGGCCTTGTAGCCTGAGTGAATTTAGTTTTCCGGCTCTTCATTTTGATGTGAGTCGCCTCTTACAGGGCGAGTGTAGGGGCGTCGGCCATCTTGATTTGGTGCGCCTCTGTTGCTGTGGTTATATCTGTTCGCCAATCTGCTAAAATTTCCCTCGTGGGTCCCTCTTTCAGTGGCCCCTCCAGCTTCGACGAGCTCCGACGGGGAATTCGGGCGTGACGAAAAATGATCTCTCCTGTTTCTCCGTCCTCGGGCTGGTCCACGAAAAGGTGCAGGATAGCGTAGTGGTCGCTCCTCCGTCGCAGTGGCCATGTTCGTGACGTGTCTCCCGCCTTGTCTTGCGTCCGTCTGCGATATTCTGGATCGATCTATTTCGGTGAGGTTCCTCAGGACTGAAAGCAGTTCTTGGATGGAAGCTGGCTTCGCCGCTATTAACGTCCGCTGGACAAAAGAATTGTATTGCTTCGATATCACAGCAACCAACTCCTCATCCGAAAGAGGTTCCTTTAGGATACTGTTCTTCCGAATCTGGTCCAGCGCATGCTCACTGTACGAAAGCTTTGTCGTTGAGTCGTACCGAGATGTGTAGATCGACCGCTTTAGCTCCACCATCTTCTGGTTATCAGAATATTCATTCATGAGCGCAGTTTTAAAGTCACTGAAATTACGAATATTCGGCTCAATTCTTTCAAACCACCACAAGGCTCTTGCTTTTAGCGTAGTACGCGCCACTTGCACTTGTAGATGTGCCGGAACGCCTAGCAGAAGAAGGTAATCGTCAAGGGCTTTGAGGTAGCCGTGTACCGCCAGGACACCTTGGCTTCCGTCGATGGATGGAGCCGTCAAGCCTGGGAGATTCCTGCATGCTTGAGGCTGCGTTGCCATATTTACGGTGGAACTTTCTTGCTCGTTGGAGGGGGCGTGGTCGGACGATCGGTCAGCGGTTACATTTTCTGACGTCGTTGCTTCTTGCGAAAGGCGCTGTATTGATGAATTTACGTCTCTTCTCCAAGACATCATGTCAGTTTCCAGGCGTCTCATCTTCATATTCAGGCGATTTTCTGTCGCCTCACACTGTTCTGCCATTTGTCTTTGGATACGAGGGGTAATATCGTCAACAACGGTGCTCGAGATGGTGCGAACTTCCTCCGTCAGGGCCTGCAATTGTGCTTCGGATGTAGTCGTACGGTGTTCTACGTCTTCCATTTTCTTCTGTAGATCGGCGACATCTTTCTCTGAATCCTTTGATCTGGATAGCAACATGTCGAATCGCTCCGCCTGCTTCTGTTGTTCGGCAGTGCACCTATCTATCCGTTCACACATGTCGGCCCGATTGACTTCCATGCTGGTTCGAAGCTCCGTTATTTGCTGTTGCACATGCTGGGACTGTGTTGTTATTTGCTCCATGATGTTATTATTTTGCGTTGCTATTAGTTGCGTTAATTGTGCGAAGTACTGTTGAAATCCGTCTGGATTTCCATTCACTTGCCCCTCCAACATGACGGACAACTCCTGGCTGTCCGTGGCTGTGGACACGCTTCGTAGCACTCCGTTCTCTGGCGATGACACAGCTTCACTCGACACGTCTGGGTTAAAAGCATTTTCCATTATGCCTTCGTTATTCATATTTGAAGTTATCGATGAAATATTTGCTTGTGATCGAGTTAAAACCATTTAAAATTCACTTCACACGCGTCAGCACAAATAAACACACAACATATATGCACAACCAAGACAATAAACATGCACTAATAATAACATATGTCACAATAAAAACTGAAAAGGAAACCTGAAACAAAGTGTATTAATTACACACATATAACACAACAGCGAACAAATAGTGCATAAACTAAAAAACTTGCGGGGGGGGGGGGGGAGAATGTGATCCCTCTTAAAATCTGCTGAAAATTACATAAACATGTCATAACCATTTCCCTTGAAGGAGCAGTAACCGTTTCGACGCACCTACGTATACTAAATTTCTGATTTGGCATGAAAGCAGTGAGCCGCAAATACAGAGCATAATAAAGTGAAAAGTTTTGAATTGAGCAAAATTGTGGGAAGTGAGCAGATTAATGCCTCCTTTACCATTCCTATGAAGTGTATACTGAACAGTCATTAATGAGATTTTTCGAAAATATAGAAATTAATTTGGAAATTTCTGAGCATGAGATATTGATCTTCAGGGCGTAAAGAATAACGAGCCCCAGGTTGGGTAAGCCAATTTGTAAGCGACCAAGCCGAGACGCACGCAAATTGTTGCCGTCTCGCCTTTGGAAGCCACAATGTAGCCCGACCACGCCGAGTGAGAAGATTGCTGACATACAATAATTCTCACTAACGCGGCCGACTCAGTTTGCAGGGACCAAAACACAACAAAATCCCGCAGATCTCGGTGAAAGAATCAAGGGCCTCTTATGGAGAGACGTCGTATACACTATATACATTTTATTTACATTCATTTACACTGCTCGCTGCTCCTCTTTGGGTACGGCGCACATTTAGTTCTGCTCCGCTTACCTGCGGTGCCCGCTGGCGGGACTCTAACCTGGTATACCGGAAAAGTTCCCCGCACACTTC
This sequence comes from Lepisma saccharinum, assembly GCF_977018435.1. Taxonomy (NCBI): domain Eukaryota; kingdom Metazoa; phylum Arthropoda; class Insecta; order Zygentoma; family Lepismatidae; genus Lepisma; species Lepisma saccharinum. The sequence goes on along the minus strand of NC_139230.1, from coordinate 100,992,364 downwards.
CGTACGGTAGCCGGGACGCGAACCCGTCACACTGGCTTGTCCCACAGTCGCAACTTGTAGTTCAGAGCACTGCTGCTTCCGCGTCTGGCCTAATCGCAGAATGAGTCATTTGCGTAACACTTCAAATGCACATTGAGTCCCTCCGGGCAACTCGAATATCACTCAGCCGACGTAACAATATTCCAAACAAATTGTCTCTTGCGAGAAACTTAGATCACACTCAGCATCCCTTAGCGTACGAGTACTGCTGCACTGAACTAATGCACTGCGAACTGTTATGCACGAAGTCTTGTAAAGCACATCCAATGAACTGTATGTGTGCGCGTGTAACTCCACGAGCTGTCCTCTACGAACACTTGTCAAATACTGTCCTGTTCTTTATTGTCCCCAAAACTGTTGTTCTCTCCTCTCGCGGGTTTCCATTCTTCCTAAAACTTCCACATAACGGGGCAAGTTCTGATTGGCCCTTTCCTTTTGAACCACGGGGTCATGCAGGCCAAGGTTCCAGAAACTGTCGGCTACCGACATACCCAACCTGATGAACGTTATCTCAGAAGAGGGATCTATTTTGGCTGAAAAACAGCAAGCGGCTGTCGCCAAGCATGGTAGGTGGTGATGAAAGTTTGGGCCGAAATAGCCACTACTATTGTTCTGAAAAGGTGGGAGATGACGGGCAGAAGATTCACCCTTTTGGAAGGAAGATGTGGAATTTAGGTCAGAGCTGGGAGACAATAATCTGCTTAGTTCCCACGAGAAGTAAAGTTTCCTTAAACGGGGATATGAGCAATATGCATCTTAAATAAATAATATGAATATGCATATACCTATACTTAACATAATTAGTAATAATATATATTAGTGGTAATATGTACGGTTACAGGTCTCTCGCATGGTAGTCAGGAACCCTAACGAATTTCTTTTAAAAGAATACCACTATGCTGTAGTATTACCCGTTATTCACATTTTCTCAATTATCTCTGTTTTCGGTATTCTCATTGGGACAAACACAAACATCCATGTCCGAACCGAAATAGCGTACGGGACCTCTGACCTATGCGTTGTGCTAACCACTCCGCCACGAAGGTCGACTGAGCTACTGTGACTCAAACATTTATATTTAAATTAGATTAATATTTATTATACTTGTTGTACTTAAGGAATATCCATTGGAGAGGGGTTTCTAGAAACTGTATGGAAAGAGAGAGAGAGAGAGAGAAAGAAAGATATCACGCACTTAGAATATTTCTAACAAGGGAGGTCTTTTAAGAATAAAGAGCGTGTCAGAGAGAAATACATTTGTTGTACAATTTCAAGTGTTTATGAACCAGAAAATGATAAAATATAATGTACACCCATCGGCAAAAGAAACAGTAGGCGAATTGTCCACCACAATTTTCATTCGGTCTGAATTACACAAAGGGATGACAATGAATTGAAATAAAGGCGTCAATATGTAGCGAACAATGCCTGCTTTGAACAAACATAGTTTCATTCCATAAAACAACACAGGATGTAGAATAAAAATGTGGTGAAAATAGTGGTGGATAATTTGTCTACACCATTATCGTTGCTGTTGACGGTACGTTATCAATGAAGTTGAGAATGGCATTCTAAACTTACCCCTTAAGTTCTATCTGAGACGATTAAATAAACAAGCGAGAATGATAACTAGAGTATTCCTGGTTGATTGATTAGTTTATTTTACTTCGCTTTTTGTGCCACTTTTGGCTAATTTGCGAAGATGAGGATGAGTGATGACATGATGAAATTGATACTCACAAACATCCTTGCCCAAGCCCGGGACCCCTGGCATCGTAGTACGATGTTCTAACCACTCCTCCACGGGGCCGGCGGTCTTCCTGATTCGTTCGTTTGTCACTTGAATGTTGTAATTCAGTGTTGTATCAATAAGAATGGTGAGATCTGTTAGATTTGACATTTCACTCAAATGGGTTCTTATTTACATCTTAAACGAATAGAACTAACTAAAATGTATTACTTTTTAAAAAATTTCCAGAAATGATTAATAATCGTAAACAAGCGAATTCTAACCGGAAATATTTTTACTTCCATTTTTAAATTATCAGGAACTGGGATAAATGAAATCACGTGGAAACAATTATATTGTTTTCCATTCATATGCACACTTGCTAACTTTGGTCTCAGTCAGTTTTGTTCATAGTACTAGTACCGTTCAATTCTTTCGTAATAACACTGAAATATTGCAGTACGTCCTTTTTCAGTTTAATCCGATATTATAGCAAAGAAAAAAACTATTGGATGCTACTTACAGAAGTGAAAAGTTATAAGCAAAGGCACAGAGGAACACCACAGAGGATCAAACTACAGAAACAAGAAACACTTCACAGTACACAACTGATAATGGCAAACTGTCAGCAGTAGGAAGGAATTCTTATTCTAGAAGCTTATCTTCCCGCTTATTTGAAATCCACCCCTCTTCCGAAGTGTGCATATCTCTTTGGAATTCAGGTCTACCAAACGAAATATGAAACAATAAAGCTTGAAATTCCTGGCACCTAGCTGGAGCCTACCAACTGCCCATCGACAGGAACAACTTTCTCCTTCCTTATTCATCTATTGTTTGCAGGAATTAATGTATCAAAGGATGGGCTTTTTTATCGAAGATGAAACTGAAATCCGGCTCACTTTAAGTCCTAAATCGCCAATAATTTACGACACTTACATAGCAATTTAAGTGTCCGAAAGTATCTGTAAATGTAACTGTAGAAGTAACTGTTAAAACGTTACTTCTATTGTAAAGAAGTAACTCTGTTACAGTTACAGTTACTCACATTTAAAAGTAACTAGTTACAGTTACATTTTCTCAAAAAAAGTAACTGTTACTTGTAACTAAGTTGCTTGTAACTAGTTACTTTCAAACACTGGTACAAAGAGAATATACCTAATTCCGTCGTATTTCTGTTAATCTCATTGCATATCACGTGGATAGGAATCAATAAAGTCAAACTTGAAATTTAAAAAAAATCAGAAAATGTATTGCAATATAATAAGGTAAACGTTTTACAATGAGAATTACAAATGTTTCTTCCGTGCATAGCTTTAAATAAAAGAGCGTTCGCACAAGTCAGTACAAATAACGTCTAGTGTCCCATCCCGTAATATTGATTGACTTCATCTAATTTACTTAACTTTTCTGCCACTTTTGGTTAATTTCGAAGATGAGGATTAGTGTTGATATGATGAATTTGATGAAAGGACACTAACAAATAACACCGATGCCCAAGTCGGATTCAAACACGTTACTTCTGGCGTTGTATTGCGGTGTGCTAACCTATCTTTCTTTTAAAAGAATACCCTTAATCAGTAGCTTCCTCCGTTTTTGAAGTTTTTCTAAATTCTTGACATGTATCAAGTTTCTCTATGGTCTCTGCATTCTCATTGGCACAATCACAAACATCCATGTCCGAACCAAAATTCGAACCCTGTACACCAGGCATTGCAGCTTGCTGTGCTAACCACTCTGCCACGGAAATCGACAAACCACTCCGAAATGGAGGCCGGCTATACTGTGATAGATCATTCTTGGTCGAACTTCAGTTCCGGTCCGATAACAGCTCACTCAATAACCTTGGCTGATCGGAGCTTTTCGCTACATTACGTCATGCAGAATGTAGTACAGGTGTTTCTTTGGAACACAGACCTGCAAGTTACCTTAACGTAGTAAGAAATAAAGATTCGAACCAGGTGTAGCGACAGCCACCGAAAGCCGCTGACTTTTGCTGCCACCTAACGGGGGGAGAAGGAACCGCCTTACCAGACGCGAGGTGATTTGACCCCTGGAAGCAGGGGTGAAAGACTGGGGACGAAAAACAGAGAGAGGGAGATTGCCAGGCATCGCGAGGACAACGACGGGAGCGGTCTCCTTCGTTATTACTCAGTGTTTCCTTCGGTATTACTCAGTGTTTGTAGTGTAGCTGTAGTGTTCGTCTAGAATAAACAAGAAGGTAAGCCAACATCCTTTGATTTGGTGATTATTTCCCAAACTGGTGACCCCGACGTGATCGTTTTTTTTGGGGGCCGTGAATTGTGATTACCCCCTTTGTGTACCATACCAGCCGGATCGAACAAGTTCACGCTAGACGACGCGCCCAATCCCCCTTTGTTCTGGACGCACCAACTACACCGCGATGACAGAGGAACTTCAAGCGCAGCTCGACCAACTCAGGCGGGAAAACGAGCAACTCAGACAGCAAGCACTTCAACCGAGGACTCCAGCACCGCACGCAGTACAATCGCAACAGGACTCCGTACATCGAGTGAGTGTGAAGCTCCCCCCATTCTGGCCCGAGGACATGGAATTGTGGTTCTCCCAAGTGGAGGCCCAGTTCACCATCGCCCACATCACCCGGGAGGAGACGAAGTTCGCATACGTCATGGGACAGTTAGAAGGTCGGTACGCGTTCGAAGTGAGAGACATTATACGTACACCACCGGCAACCGACCCTTACACCCGGCTGCGGACAGAACTCACGCGAAGATTTTCCCTGTCTGAAAATCAACGATTGCGGCAGATCCTGATGGAAGAAGAAATGGGCAGTCGCAAACCGTCCCAGTTCCTACGTCACCTCCAGTCACTCGCAGGCACCACTCCCATGCGTGACGACTTGCTGCGCACGTTGTGGCTCCAACGCCTGCCCGCTCAAGTTCAAGCGATTCTGCAGGTGCAGTCTTCGGAACTTCCGCTGGACCAACTTGCCACGCTCGCGGACCGCATCGTGGAGGTGAGCCCCCCATGCTCACCCCCGCGACAAGCAACATCGCCGCACAGTTCGTCTCGCCCAACCCGCCGGCTATCTGCGCGACCGCGACGCCACTCGCGCCCGCCTCCGACACGGTTCGGCTTCTCCAACGCGTCGAGGAGCTAACTCGTCAAGTCGCGTCCCTGCAAAGCGACTTTCGCGCCTTCCGCGGCCGCTCGCAATCGCGTGACCGTACCAGCCCGCGCCGCTACGGCCGCAGATCGCCGTCAAGAGGAAGAGATGAGGGAATATGCTGGTATCACCACCGCTTCGGCGACCAGGCTCAGAGGTGCAACGACCCATGCACGTACGCGCCCGCGACAACAAACACCAACGGCAGCCGCTAGTCGCGGCAAACGGCTGCCGTCCTGGTGGAAGCCGCCTGTACGTGACCGACCGCTATAGCCGCCACCGCTTCCTCGTCGACACAGGGTCGGATATTTGTTGTTTCCCGAGACGTTTGCTCCCGGACCGACGCCATCCGACCGACTACGTGCTCAGTGCCGCAAACGACTCGACGATCAAGACGTACGGAATTCTGCCCCTCTGCCTCAAACTCGGCCTGCGTCGCGAGTTTTCATGGCGTTTCGTCGTCGCGGACGTTTCCGTGCCCATCATCGGATCGGACTTTGAGCTGCTGCCGGATTGTCGCAACAAGCGCCTGCTCGATGGACGAACGGGACTCTCGGCTCCCTGCCAGCCAACGAACACTATGCAACCCAGCATCAAGGCCTTGTCGAACGATTCTTCATACAGCGACGTCCTAGCCGATTTCCCGACGCTCACGCGTCCCGCCGGCACGCCGCGAGAAGTTCGTCACTCCACGGTTCACTACATCCGGACGACCCCGGGCCCCCCCGTGTCCAGCCGCCCTCGCCGCCTCGCTCCAGATCGCCTACAAATAGCCAAGGCCGAATTCGACTCCATGTTGCGCGAAGGCACCGCACGTCGCTCCGACAGCCCCTGGTCTTCGCCGCTGCACATGGTACCCAAGAAAACGGAGGGCTGGAGACCGTGCGGGGACTACCGTGGCCTCAATGCCCGGACGATTCCGGACAGCTATCCAGTGATGCACATCCACGATTTCAGCAACCACCTCCACGGATGCACCGTCTTCTCGGTCATCGACTTGGTCAAGGCGTACACACAAATTCCTGTCAACCCAGACGACATCCCGAAGACAGCGATCACCACGCCATTCGGGTTGTTCGAGTTCCCATACATGACCTTCGGACTACGCAACGCCGGGCAGACGTTCCAGCGTTTCATCGACGAAGTGCTCTCAGGACTGGATTTCTGCTTTCCATTCATCGACGATATACTCGTCTCATCACGCAACCACGAGGTACACCGCGAACACCTACGCGCCCTCTTCGGACGTCTCTCGGACCACGGCATCCTGATTAACACCCAGAAGTGTGTGATTGGGACCCCCTCCGTCACGTTCCTTGGGTACGAAGTCTCCGCTGCCGGCACACGACCGCTTCCTGACCGCATCGCAGACCTACAGGACTTCAACCGACCAGCCACGGCTCGCGGCGTGCGTCGCTTCCTCGGCATGATCAACTTCTACCGTCGTTTCCTACAATCCTCTGCCAAACACCAAGCTCCTCTGCATGCTGCCGTCACCACCCTCCGAGGATCCCAGCCATTCCCATGGACGCCGGACCTAGAACAAGCTTTCGAGGCCTGCAAGACCAGCCTTGCCAACGCCACGCTCCTGGCCCATCCGCATCCCGAGGCCCCGCTGGGACTTTTCACCGATGCCTCCGCCACCTCCGTCGGTGCATGCCTGCAACAGTTCGCCAACGGCTCGTGGCAACCCCTCGCCTTTTTCTCCCGGAAACTCACCACCAAGCAGACCGAGTGGCCACCCTACTACCGCGAACTTCTCGCAGTCTACGCAGCCGTTCAGCACTTTCGTCACATCCTGGAAGCGCAACACTGCACCATATACGTGGATCACAAGCCCATCACCTACGCCTTCCAGCAGCGGCGTGACAAACTACCTCCAGTGCAACTCAACCAACTTTCCTTCATCGCTCAGTTCACCACGGACATCCGCTACATTGAAGGCACCTCTAACGTGGTGGCGGACGCGCTATCGCGGGTGGATGCAGTTCGCGGGAACACCCCCTCCCCCGATCTGCGCTCCCTCGCCTCCGCCCAAGAAGAGGACGATGAGCTCCGTGAGCTCCTGAACGGCGATTGCGACCTCCACCTCCAGCTCATGGACATACCTGGCACGAAAGTCAAGCTCTACTGCGACACCTCCACCGCGAAACCCCGGCCGTATGTACCCGCCGCGCACCGCCGACGCATATTTGATGCCTTGCACGGCCTCAGTCATCCCGGTACCCGAGCATCCGCGCGCCTAATCGCGTCGCGTTTTGTCTGGCCCAGAGTCCAGCAAGACTGTCGCGCTTGGGCCCGATCGTGCCAAGAGTGCCAGCGCACCAAAGTTTCCCGACACGTGCATGCTCCATTGGGCAATTTCGTTCCTCCGTCTGCAAGGTTTCAGCACGTGCACATCGATCTGATCGGGCCTCTCCCATCAGCGGGACCCTATAAGTACTGCCTGACAGCCGTGGACCGTTTCACCCGTTGGCCCGAAGCCTTCCCCTTGGAACGCATCACCGCGGCGGACGTCGCGACGGCCTTTACATCGTGTTGGATCTCGCGATTCGGTTCCCCCGCCCGCATCACAACAGATCAAGGGCGGCAATTTGAATCAGAACTCTTCCGCGAACTAGGACGGACCATCGGCTCCGAGCGCCATCGCACCACCAGCTACCACCCGTGCGCCAACGGCATGGTCGAGCGCTTTCACCGCCACCTCAAGGCAGCACTCATGTGCCACCCTGGCTCCACCTGGATAGAAGCCCTGCCCCTCGTGCTCCTTGGGATTCGCGCAGCCATCAAAGATGACCTCGCAGCATCGCCTGCCGAACTGGTGTACGGCGAACCGCTCCGACTCCCAGGAGAGCTCATCGTGCCACCAACAGCCACCCGGATGGAAGACCCTTCCGACCTGATTTCCAGACTTCGGCAACACATGGCTCGCTTGCGACCACAATCCGGTTCCCGTCACAATCAACCCAGCACCTTCGTATTCAAGGACCTGTCAACCTGCACCCACGTCTTTCTCCGTGACGACTCCGTACGAGGCAGCCTCCAACCACCGTATTCCGGACCACACCAAGTTATAAGCAAAGACGGCAAGACCTTCACCCTGCGTCTCAACGGTCGTGAGACCCGCGTCAGCATTGACCGGGTCAAACCTGCCTACACCTGGACGGAGGACGTCCCACACACCAAGGATTCCTCAGAGACACCAACGCACCCCCCCACCAACCAACCACCATCGGCGCAACGTCAAGAGAGTCCGTCACCAAGAGGTGACTACGTCACCCGTTCTGGTCGACGCGTAACATTTCGCCTCCCACACAAGGTGTAACCCTTTTTCTCCGTGGGGGGCTGGTGTAGCGACAGCCACCGAAAGCCGCTGACTTTTGCTGCCACCTAACGGGGGGAGAAGGAACCGCCTTACCAGACGCGAGGTGATTTGACCCCTGGAAGCAGGGGTGAAAGACTGGGGACGAAAAACAGAGAGAGGGAGATTGCCAGGCATCGCGAGGACAACGACGGGAGCGGTCTCCTTCGTTATTACTCAGTGTTTCCTTCGGTATTACTCAGTGTTTGTAGTGTAGCTGTAGTGTTCGTCTAGAATAAACAAGAAGGTAAGCCAACATCCTTTGATTTGGTGATTATTTCCCAAACAGTGTATTAATTCCCCTTTTATCTTGGTCTATAACAGGGCAGATAAAGTTGAGTTTTGAACAAGAATCTTTCGATACAAATAGAATTTTTAGGCCAGTCAACAAGGGATGATTTTGGGGTCTAATAAGGAGAAAATCAGAGAAAACTGGAACAAATTCTATTATCTTCCTAAAAAGGTTCTCAACAACATATTGATTTTGTAATCCTGTACCAGCCCGGATTTGGCCGCCATCTTGGAAAAATGGCGGCCAAAATATATATATATATTTTTTTTCAAATATCTCGCTTGAAAAGCCCTGTACAGCAAAAAAGGTTATGATCAAAAATAATTTACACAAAATTCTCTATATAAAATATTCTGTGCATTCTCTTTGTAGAAAGCACAATTAGGGCGCTAGAGAAGCGAGTAATTTCACTTCTTTTTTTCCGCACCATTTTGCAAGAGCGAAAGACAAGGGAAAATTTTTGCAAGGTAATTTGAGTGTTTATTTCTTATTAAAATACCTAATCTAAATGTATGAGCCGCGGTAGCTTAGTCGTGTCGTTCTGGTCGAGTGGTTTGCACAACGCGCTGCAATGCCAGGGATCCCGGGTTCGAATCCGGGCTAGGACATAGATGTTTGTGTGTGTCCGTAATGAGAAGAAACGAGAATATTAGTAAAACGTTATATGTGTGAAAGTTGAGGAAATGGTGAATTACCTGAAATACTACCAGGTAGGGGTATTCCTTAAAAAAAAGAGTCGTTAGGTGGTCTGACTATCATACGAGAGACCTGGGTTCGATTCCCAGCGGGGGATAACCGGGATATTTTCCACCTGTTCAAGCGGCTCCACTACACATCCAGCGTCGTAGAAAATGTACCTGGAGGAAATTCAGGAGGGTAACGGCGAACAGGGACGCGGTGCTGATCACATCATCCTCACCTTCGGCTGTGCTCAAGAAAGTGTGTGGTCCTAGCTCCACATCTCCTATACGCCTTTATGGCGTTGTGAAAAGCACAAGGGATCATTTTATATTTCTTTACCTTTTTTATTCTAAATGTACTAAGAGCTTGTCTTGAAAATGTGTTTTCAAGTTATAATATATGTATGTCAATTAAACAATAATTTTGTAATACTTAATAAAAAACAAATGAACATCATGTCTGTATTTCTGCTACTGTTAGAAACCAAACCATCGTTTGTCTTCTACCAGCAATAATTCTTCTGTACATATGATCAAGATCATCACAGTTGTCCTGAGCTTTCAGATCAAAGATAAACTACAGGCCACAATCTACACAAGGATTTCAAACCGAAGTGATGACACGGCCCCCTTTAGTCCAATGGATAACATTTGCCATGCATGCGAGAATAACAAAGTGTTAAGATGCACGCTATATTGAACACGGTCGAGTTGGAGTGACACGTGTAACTTGCCGTGTGGTTTCAGTTCGAAAAGTTGCATTTATTTCTGAAGATTAGCTTGCAAGACACTTCTCGCTAGTGTTGCCCACGGGACGAGACGGGACAGGCTTTTTAAAATTCGAGACGAGACGAGATTGATCATGTGTCCCGAGACAAACGAATATTTTCAAGACGAGACAGCATTTCACAGCATTTCCACGAGACGAGAGAGGCCAAAGTCTCGTCTCGTACTTCTCGCTTCCGTCTGAAAGCTCCCTTTCTCTTCTATACCCTGTCCCGGATATCTCCGGAGCTAGGGAACGAAAACAGGTCTCTGGGAAGGTAGCAATTTGAGAAGACTCGAGCAATGAACGCTTGAGACGCAACATAATTGCGTGGCGGAGGAAAAACGACTGCAGCTACTAGCTCTTTACAAGAGCTATACTGCTTCGCTCCAGTAAGTCACTTTCTCCCCTTCGGTACTGCAATGCGCTGCCTTGCTCCAGAGATTATCCTGACAGAGCACAGAACAGTGCCAGGTTTTGAACAAGTTAATCTTTGCAATGTTCGCAGATCACTGAACACTTTAGCCCAATTTTCCTACAGTTACGCGATAAGTTTGTACTCTGAATAGGTCTTGTGATTTTTTAGTAAACCATTATTTAAATAAAAACTCTGAATACACTGGATAAAATACATTTCTGATTTTCACTTCAGAAGTGACTGATCCAGATATTATTTCTCTTATTTTGTTCAAATTGGACATTTGCCAAATATTCAAAATTAAAGACATTCCAACGTCATGAGCAGCGGAAGGATTGGTTTCCTTGTTCCCTGTAATTGTTGACTTTATACTATCAATTCAGGGAATGGTGGGTGAGAAGAGAATCACTGGCAAAATAACTGAAATTGAGTCAATCTCTGCTTTAGTTTTAAGTCTACTTTATGCATGAATAGGCTAATCGGGAATGGAACTACAGTTCAAAATAAACTCCAAACCACTGTGTAATGTGCCTCCATTGGTAGGGAAGCCGGGACTCGTTGATTAGATTAGCGTTTTATTGTTAAATAACCCTTTTACACAAAGTCAATATAGCCCAGTCAATAAAGGTTTCATGTCGGGAATAATTCCGTAAAAGCTGAATTGTGGTCAGTTGTTAGAACACTACCAGTAGTGCAAAATCCCAAAAGTCCCCGCTTCTCCTCGCTGTGCTTCCCCCCAGCGCCCTCTCGAAAATCAATTTCGCAGACTCTCAGTTATTGACCTATATCTCCGTAAAGAATCATCGTAAGCAAATAATATTTTTTTCTTTTAATCCCCATTAGATGGGTTACAAAAATGATTTGGTTTAAATTTTCGATAAGTTTGTCATTTTGCCGTAATTTATAAAATAATCTGCAAAAAAGTGAATTTGTTCTTGTACTATCTGAAGTTTTTGCCTTGTAACTTTCGAACAAATTAAATGACAAAACTTTGTTTCGAATAAAATTTGTAGCCTCATCCATAAGCTTTAAAGCGATATCAGTTTTGATATATTTTAATGTAAGATACACCATAAAATGTGTCTACAAACGGAGGACAGCAATAAAAATTTGTGTCTTGATCACAGTCCGGCGGTTAAGTCCGGAATCATCGACTATTCGATAAAAGCATGAGACTTGGTAGAATCAATTTTTATACCACTAAACACATGTTTGGTTGAGTAGCCAATCGTCATATGCGTGCTGATGGCTGCCATCTTGAAAAGAGTCTGCCATATTGGAAATTTTTGATTTGATATATGTCGGGAACGGTGGCCCTTGTCAACTTCAGGATATTTCAGAAATACTCGAAATAGTGTAAACTTTCATAATATATCAATAAATCTATTTTTGAAAAATAAAAATAGTGGTATTGTAGAAAAACTCACTATAATACTTTATGTGAATAACTCAGAGTTAAAAGTTTTAATAATTCTCGAACCATACAATAGTATTGTATATTTGATAACGTTACGAAATGTTTGTTAGAAGACTTTAGATGAACTGAACCCTTAAAATAATATCTTTTGTATTTATAAATTTACCTTATGTAACATTTTTAAGAGAAATTCAATGAATATACAACCCAATTTGATTTCTGAAAGTAGAAGTAATTGAAATTCTATTAAATTGTTTTATTATTTGAAAGAAAACAGCATTCATTTTAATTGATGATACGAAAATACTGACATTTGTTTTACAAAATATTTTGTAATGAATCTCTCATTACATCGAATAACTTTATGATCAGTTTTTAAATTCAAATCCTCCATATTTGGATAATATAATACAGGCAAGATTTCCCATTCAACACCAAACACATATACTCTATCCTGGGAATCTCTGGAGCAATCCCGCGCACAACGGAAAAGAAGGGGAGAAAGTGAGCAGAGTAGTACACGCTGATGCAAACAGCTGGTAACTGCAGTCCCTCCTGCTCGTCTAAGCAATCCAGTTTCCTCGCAAAATTAGGTTGTTCTAGCCACTCTTGAGCAGACGTACTTTCGATCGCTCTCTCCATAGATTCCCGGGACAGAGTTCATTACTCTGTGCTTGGTTGTAATTGTCTTGGTTGTGAATACCCCACTGCAAAATGCGCAAAGTTTTTTTGTATAAAAAGTTTTCCTCACATGTCAAGCTTTACTAAATGAATCCCTTGTACCAAATGAGAAGGAATTTTTGTTTGCTCCATAGTTTATATCTAGGCTCCTCCAGTAAGAACACCGCCATGCATTTTAAGGCAGTCATTTCAAGGTGGAGCCTCTCAACATGATGACTCTCTTGTCGTCTTCATATAGTTGTGGATAGCCGGGAACCACTGAACCGAGTTCGATATTTTAAATACATGTATATATGTGCGGCACGTGTATTTAATATCAATATGCAAAAGTTGGAACTGTGGTGTTTTCAGAAGATTTACGTTATTTTGAGTGACGTCAAACCCTTGTCACATCATTACGACATATTTACTCATTAAGAATAAAAAAGCAGTGCTGTTACATCACGTGAATGGGTTGAAGTTTGGTTATCCAATCATTGCTATCAACTCATCTAGTTCATAACATGTCAGCAACAGGTTCTTTCTTTACTTGCAAGTTCTTAATTTATCAGATCTTGAAAACTGACAGGTACTCAGCTAAAGTAACTCACTCACTTTCTAGAATTTATAGCAGCAACACAAGCCTTCCGGCCTCCCCGATGGCGCAGTGGTAGCGTTGTCGCCTTGTAATCAAGGGGTCTCGGGTTCGATACCCGCTGGAGGCACAAGTGATTCGGATCCCACTTTAAACTGTAGGTCCAGTCCCGATTAGCCTTACTGTGCATAAAGTGGACTTAAAACACAACTCAACACAAGCCTTCCATCTGTCCCTGTCCTGGACAAAATCAATCCAATCTTTTCCATTCTGACTGATTTCTTTTAGGTCCATCTCAACGTTATCCCTCCATCTTCGTCTTGGTCTTTGTACAGGTTTCTTACCATCAGGTTTCCAGACAAGAATCATGTAAACTCTTCTTTCCTCTCCCATTCGTGCCACGTGAACTGCCCACCTAAATCTTCTTCACTTAATTATTCTAATAATACGAATCTGGACATGAATACAAATTATACAGTTCTAAATTATGTAACCTTCTCCACTCACCTGTCTCCTCATCCCTTTTAGGTCCAAATATTATTCTAAGGATTTTATGTTCAAATACTCGTCATCCATGTTCATCTTTTAATGCAATGGGCCAAGTTTGACATCCATACAATACTAAAGGCAAAATTACGTTGTTTTTTTTGTTGTTTTTTAATTTTAACCTTGTTTCATAGATGTTATGTGAGCGGATAAAGGTTTTTGAAGATAAATGTGTTTTGAGCTTAAGGCCATCAGGAAATGTTTAGTAATTGGAAAATATCCAATCGTTTATATTCGTTTTGACACGGTGGCTCAGTCGGTAACGCGTCTGACTACCATGCTCAAGGTCCCGGGTTCGATCCCCGGCCGGTTCAAATCCGGGAACTTTTCTAACGGTGGAAGCGGCCCCGGCGCCTACCCAGCGTCGAATAACATGGGTACCTGGGGGAAACCCTGGGGGGTAAAGGCGGTCAGGGGCGTGATGCTGATCACATCACCCCCACTCACGACCGGATCAAGAAAGTGTGGGGCGTTACCCCCACACCCCCTATACGCCTTCATGGCGTGGTGCTATGCACAGGGGAACACTTTACCTTTTTTATGTTTAGAATAGGATATTGTAATCCACTTCTGAGGATGATAAAATAATAAAATTTCTGTATCATGAAAGAACCTCCAACATCTATAGCCATAGGGTTGGTATCTTTGTTGTCAACACAACTCTGCTGATTTCTGATGGAGGAGGTGTACACAGCGACAGAGGTCTTTGGATACGTCAAAAGCTGGCTATGTATGTAAGTATTTGCTGGTGATAACTAGAGAGAAATTAGTCAAGGCGCCCAGGGTTCGATACTTGGTGAAGGCATATAGTGATTCGGATCTCACTTTAAACCGAAGGTCAATTCCAGATTAACCTTACTGTGCATAAAGTGGACATAAAACACCAACTCACTCAATCAACTAGAGATAAATCATATAATACCCGCCAAGTTAACTGGACATTCCAAGTGTTGAATGGAAAACCTCGCCTCCACTACATTATGCGAATGTGAAGGATACGATTTTGAGATCTGATCAAAGAAGGGAAACGAACTTATAAAAAATTCATAGCAAAATATTTTCTAAATAAAATCACTATTTTCGTATCATCAGTTACAATGAAAATGTCTTTTTCTTTCATTCATATTTTCAGAAATCAAAATTGGGTTATATATAGCTTGTATCTCTCTTAAAAATGTTATTTAAGGCGAATTTATAAATAAAAAAAATAGTATTTTAAGGGTTCAGTTAAAGTTTTCTAACAAAGATTTCGTAACGTTACCAAATATACAATACTATTGTATGGTTCGAGAATTATTAAGACTTTTAACTCGGAGTTATTCACATAAAGTATTATAGTGAGCTTTTCTACAAGACCACTATTTTTATTTTTCAAAAATAGATTTATTGATATATTATGAAAGTTTACACTATTTCGAGCATTTATGAAATATCCTGAAGTTGACAGGTGCCACCTAACTGACATATATCAAATCAAAAATATCCAATATGGCGGACTCTTTTCAAGATGAACACCAACAGCACGCATATGGCGATTGCCTACTCGACTGATCATGTCTTAAGTGGTATAACAATTGATTCTACCAAGTCTCATGTTTTTATCGAATAGTCGATGATTCCGGACTTAACCGCCGGACTGTGATAAAGACACCCTTTTTTGTTGCTGTCCTCCATTTGGAGACATATTTTATGGCGCATCTTACATTAAAATATATCAAAACTGATATCGTTTTAAAGCTTATAGATTAGGCAACAACCTGTATTCGAAACAATATTTTGTTATTTAATTTGTTCAATAGTTAGTTACAAGGCAAAAACTTCAGAAAGTACTAGAAAAAAAAAGTAGTAGGAAAATGGGGAAGCTGAATCATCCGGAAGAATTGGGGTACCCTATAGGTGCTTTCACCGCGAAGGTACCTGTTAACCCAAAAAAGCTGATTTTTTTTCAAACGGCAGTACCTTCACGGTTAACCCAGTACCTTCACCGGAAAGCACCTATAGGGCAGTACGGACAGTACCTATAGGGCAGTACGGACAGTACCTTCTCGGTTATTTTCCAAACAGCCCAAAATAATAACCCCCTTTCACGGTTTTTTTCCAAACCTAACGCAGGTAACTGTCAGCGTTGCCAACTTTGCGTAGCAGTTTACGCTGTATATTACAAGAGTTCACGGTGCACGTTAACCTTACTGTCAGCGTTGCCAACTCTGCCATAAAAATTTCACTTTTCAAACGGCAGTACCTTCACGGTTAACCCAGTACCTTCACCGGAAAGTACCTATAGGGCAGTACGGACAGTACCTTCACGATTATTTTCCAAACAGCCCAAAATAATAACCCCCTTTCACGGTTTTTTTCCAAACCTAACGCAGGTAACTGTCAGCGTTGCCAACTCTGCGTAGCCGTTTACGCTGTATATTACAAGAGTTCACGGTGTACGTTAACCTTACTGTCAGCGTTGCCATCTCTGCCATCAACATTTCACTTTTCAAACGGCAGTACCTTCACGGCTAACCCAGTACCTTCACCGGAAAGCACCTATAGGGCAGTACGGAGAGTACCAACACGGGAAAGCACCTATAGGGCAGTACGGACAGTACCTTAACGGTTATTTTCCAAACAGCCCAAAATAATAACTCCCTTTCACGGTTTTTTCCAAACCTAACGCAGGTAACTGTCAGCGTTGCCAACTCTGCGTAGCCGTTTACGCTGTATATTACAAGAGTTCACGGTGTACGTTAACCTTACTGTCAGCGTTGCCAACTCTGCCATCAACATTTCACCACAATATTTTACGAGTTAAACTAACCTAGTGAGTTGGCAACATTTATTCTATCATGCACGAATTAACCTAACCTCTCCCAATGGCGAAAGGCTCTGATTGGTCGGGTCACCTCAGACAGCGTGCCCCCTCCGAACATTTCATGGCGTCTTTTGAGATCAATTTTGTGCGCGTGAGACTCGAAGTCTTTTGTGAGTCCGTATATTTCATATTTTTATGCTGTACAACACAAGAGTGAAAATAAAATTTCAATATTGTTTCTAGCGATGATAAGTGGCACTTTTGGCTCTTTAACCGAGGAAAAACAAAGAAAACAAAAAAAACGCTTTTTTGCTTGGTGTTACTGTTGTTTGAGCCGCAAGCTAAATTTAACTATCAAATCAAAACGAGCGCTCTTCAGGGGGGAGTATGCTTTCGAAAACAAAGAAACAATACAAATTAAAGAATTTCCTCTACCGATGATCATCTTTTCACCGTTCGGGCGGCTCTGTTCTGGTTAATTACGCAAGGGAAAAAACGGCGTTGACTTCGAAAGAAAATCTTTACCAGTAAAAATATCTGAGAGATCTTTTCTCGAAGCAAGAAGAGGAAAAATTAATAAAATAGTCTGAGCAGTGGGAAAGAAAGAAATGCTCAATAACATGCCAACCAACGTGTTCGGTTACAACAGGAGGAAACCTGGCGCCACGCTTCCCAAGTACGTCAAGATATCCAGCGAAGAGGTCGTCAAAGCTCGAGACATGCTTGACGATGCATTGCTTGCTTTCCGAACCGACCTGTTGGCAGGTACAATCGTCCACTTGAACGGTATTGTGAAGCAGTTCGAAGAGAACACTGGCAAGATCTTCTTCATCTTCAACAACAATAGCATCTTCTACGAACTCTCGCTAGGTGGCGGAAATCTCCGGATTGTGAACTTGCATCCCCCGAGCGGTGTCGCGATAAGTTTGCATCACGGGGAGAGTTTGTTCAGGATTAAGCACGACAACATGAAAGTCGGAGTCTCGTACGACAACGTCTCCGTCGGAGATCGTCTGTACGCCGAATCTATCGAGACGAATATGGAGCATCCGATACCGCTTTTTTGGAGTTGGTGATCTCCTATCCTCCATTGTCATGAGAGCAGCTATCGTGAACGAACTGCACAAACCTGCCCGCAGGAATTATCCTCGACTGCCCGTGGTCACCAAAGGGATAGACGACCTCTGGCAGGCCGACCTCGTGGAGATGAGCACGGGGAATCTCAAGGGGCTTCACAAGATCAACAAGGGGTTCAGATACCTCCTCACCGTGATCGACACTTTCAGCAAGTACGCTTGGGCGATACCCGTTAAAAACAAGACCGGGGTCGAGGTCGGCAAAGCTTTCGCTTCTGTTCTCAAACAGAGATCCCCTTGTTTCCTGCAGACCGATCGAGGCAGGGAATTCTACAACTCTGCCTTCGGGAGGATGCTCAAGGAGAACGGTATTCTTCACTATTCAACCTACAGCGAGCTGAAAGCAAGCATCGTGGAGCGATTCAACAAGACCCTCAAGGGGCTCATGTGGAAACGGTTCACCCTCCGCGGGAACTACAAGTGGGTGGATCTGGTGCCCGAACTGGTGGAGGAATACAATAACGGAATTCACAGGACGATCGGGATGAAACCCTTGGAAGTGACCAAGCGAAACGAAAGGTGGCTGCTCTCCGAAGTGTACTGCAAACGAAACACTGGCGAAAAAATAAAGAAACCAAAGTATAAAATAGGAGACAAGGTGAGAGTGAGCAAGTTCAAGCGCCCCGGAGTGTTCGACAAAGGTTTCACTCGAAACTGGTCTACAGAAATTTTCACCGTGACCGATGTTCTCCTGCCTTCATCACCTCCCTACATCCCCACCTACAAGCTGAAGAGCACCGCGGACGGTGAGGACATCGAGGGTCGATTCTACTAGCAGGAACTGTCCACCACTAGGTTCCCGGACGCTTACCTTGTGGAGAAAGTGCTCCGACGCAGCAAGGGCAAACTTTACGTCAAGTGGCTCGGTCTTCCCTCTTCGCAGAATTCTTGGATTGATGCCATCGATATCGTATGAGCTGGGAGGTGACCAAGAGGCTCCCGGACGTTGGCGAAGGTAAAGGAAGAATGAAAAATGGCGAATTGCTCCCCGAAAGTATCAGATGCCTCATCGTGGGGCCCTCGGGTTGTGGCAAAACCACATTGATGGTAGACAATTTCATCCTGGCGCCCCACTGGCTCGATTTGGAGAGCAGACACCTGTACGTCTTTTCCAAGAGCCTCGAGCAATCGAAATACCGGCAGCTGATTGCAATCTACGACGATCTGGAAATAGCCACCTTTGCCTCGCAGATGGTACCTTTGGACGATAGTCGTGAGAATTCGGTGGTTGTCTTCGACGACGTCATCCTCGAGAATCAGGAAGAGGTTCGCAACTACTTCACTCGAGGCCGCCACAAGGGCATGGACTGCTTTTACTTGGCTCAGACCTTCTCGAAGATCCCCAAGCAGCTGATCAGGGACAACGCAAACTTCATTTGCTTGTTTCGGCAGGATGCCACCAACCTCAAGCACGTGTACGATGAGTTCGTAGGAGGGGATATGACGTACGAATCGTTTCGCAACCTCTGCACGCATTGCTGGAATGCTGACGACTACGGCTTCGCCACGATAGACATGACTCGCAAACCGAACCAGGGGAAGTATCGTAAGAAGATCAACGTGTCTCTTCGCTATCGTATCACCAAAACCTTTTCTATCCATTTATTGGTCTTTCCTACACTATCCGTATGTTGGTCTTGGGGTTGGCACAGAGGGAAAAGAAGGCAGCAGCTGAATCAGAATGCAGTTCACGGATAGCAGTAAGTCAATAGTAAATAGACATAATAAAATAGGAGTTCTTCGCAATGTGTCCGAAAGGAGTGGCTTATCAAATCCCTTACTCGGAACTCAAAAAGGTTTCTGGCATTGATTATATACTCACAAAAAAGCAACGCGAGAAGTAAAACAAATGTTTAAAGAAGGGGCACGGGATGAAGCTCCTTCTCAGCAGGCCACAGCTAAACAAGTTGCAAAAGTCTAGGTCAAGAAAGCAGGGAGGTTTCTTTTTCAGCATTCCCGCGATCCTCGCTGCTCTCGGAGCCGTGGGAAGTCCCGCAGGTGGCAGTGCCGCGATCGCGAAAACCGTGATCGATGCCAAGAAGAACACAAAAGAGCTCGAAGAGCAAAAAAGACACAACCTCGCCGTGGAAAACAAGGATGAACG
This sequence comes from Lepisma saccharinum, assembly GCF_977018435.1. Classification (NCBI taxonomy): domain Eukaryota; kingdom Metazoa; phylum Arthropoda; class Insecta; order Zygentoma; family Lepismatidae; genus Lepisma; species Lepisma saccharinum. The sequence continues at coordinate 100,972,673 of NC_139230.1, read as the reverse complement.
CAACTGGTTCCGGATTGAAGAGAAGAAGAACGAAGAAGCAAACCACCGCAGCAGCGTTGAAGAAATCCAACCTTAAAAAAAAGTGCCCCTTTCAAACGAAGATATTGAGTCTCTAGCCGAATTGTTCAACGTTATAAGCTTCAGAGGTGTGTTCATGTGCGATACATTGCCTGCTAACGGACCCCGAAGTGGCGGCGAAAGCGGAGTGGTCAACTTGGATAATTCTCTCAACCCGGGAACCCACTGGGTATGTTATTGGATTGCTGAGGACGGAAGCGCTTTCGTTTTTGATTCTTCCGGTGGCGTTCCGCTTCTCGCGCTTGTGAACTACCTGAAATCGACGTCCGAAATATTTTACAACGATGAAAGGATGCAGGGCTTCGACGAAGTGGTCTGTGGTCATCTCTGCGTTGTAATGCTGGTCATTCTTTCGCAACTAACCGGCAGGAGCGACTCGACATTGTTGGAAATGTTTCAGAGAGCAACGGATTTGATAAAACAATAGCGATAAAAGAAAAATTCTAGTCCTGCATTTGTCCAGCGAGACTTCAATCCTCAAACTGAAACTCCATTACGATGTAATCAGGAGCACTCTGCAACAAGAGTCGTTGTTGCTCGTGGCTTTCTACAGCATGTACTTGATTCGCAACGTCACCGAATACAACAACACCCTCCACGTGGGAAGCAAGAATATCACCGTTTCGCCTCGACAATATAACCTGACTACGCTGCAAGCCCAATTGCCTTCGAACGTCATCCTGTCCGAGAGTTCGGTCACTCATCGCGTGGAGATCACGTCCGCCACAGAAGAAATAAACCTCGGATCCATCGGGGAGCTCTTGGGTTTCCCTAACAACAGCAGGTTGGCGCCGGAAATCAAGCACGTCGGGTCCTCTATTCCCAAATTCCTGTCCATAGAAACTTTGAACGTACATTGCAACCTGGCTCAGGGCATGGTTGTATCGACGGACGGAAATCGGGACCAAACACACAAGGAAACCGGTATAATTGCGACGTTCAAGCCCAATTCGGAATTCCTGGAGCCGATTCTTCACGAACCAGTCAAACCGATCTTTTTTCCCATCCAGCACGACAAGTTCAGTGAAGTAGAACTGACTATAACGAACGAGAAAGGCGAATTGGTGGATTTTGCCGGAGCCATGAGCACGGCCGTACTGGCTATCTTGTAATAAAATAAACGGTTAATCGGAAGCACACGATGGATCACGTAGAAAGTTACGAACTGCAGTCCTTCCCTCCCAATAGAAGGACGTTTGGCAACCTCAAAGAACCGAACAAGGACATCGAATTTGATGTGGACGTTGGTGACGGGTTTGTGCATCCTCATCGCGCTGACCTCTACATCAGATTCGAAATTGTCACCAGGAACGAAAATGCAGCTTACCCCGCAGGAGCCAACATCAGGCTGATAGACAATTTCGTCCCTCACCTCTTCTCCTAGGTGGAAGAGAGAAAGCATGGCACAGTCATCGACAGGATGGATAACCCCGAACTAACTTCGACCATCTAGGCGACCATGACGCTCTCGAAGCCAGAGAGTTCGTACTACAAAGCGGCGGGTTTCGAAACCGACAACAAATTACCCGGTAAACTCAGCACCGTGCTATTCCCTCTGCGACTCCTCTATGGATTCTTCTCCGACTACAAGGAAATCATGTGGAAGGGCGGTCTGAGGATCACTTTCAAGAGAGCGTCCAACGACAACAACTTGTTTCTGCGATGGAAATCCGCGACGGCTGGGGGCGCCGTGGACGATGCGAGCCTCCCGTCCGAGGGTAAGTGCGTGATAAAATCCATGGAACTTCGCATGCCGATCATTGAATACGAAGCTAACCACGCCATGAAGATCAAAGCAGAAATCCTGAAGAACCCGAACATCCCGCTCGAGTTTCAGATGTACCAATTCTTGCAGAGGACAGTGTCCGGGCGATACTTCGAGTTCGACGTGACGACACAGTTCAACAGCATCCAGTACGACATGCCCGACTTCGTGGTGGTTGTGTTTTAAACCGGTTGCGACGGCAGTCAGAATGCGGATTCGAGTATGTTCGACTACTGCAAAGTTAGAAACATTTACCTTAAGAACGGACGTAACGAGATTTTCCCCAGAGAGAACTACAACCTGGCGGAAGATGATTACCTGAAGCTGTACGAAGCTTACACAGCGTTCAAGAGGGTCACCATGGAAGGATCTACCGACATGTACTACACGCCAGCGGAGTTTATCCAGAAACGTCCGATGTACGTGATCAACACATCGAAACGCAAGCAGGTGGTGATCAGCGATCGCACGAGCATCAAGGTTGTCGTGGATTTCCAAGAGGTGATCCCAGACAATACAGTATGCAGCGTGATCCTGATTGCAGGGAAAAAGTTTGTTTACGATGTAAAGAACGAGAGAATCATTGAACAGTTTTGATATTTTTTATTGAAATGAAATAAATACAAATTTGTTACAAACCCCAACCGAGTTTTCTTTTCGTGTGCATTGCCATTGTGGTTCCTAGAGTGGCCAGTCTTTTTCCTATGCCGGCGTCTCTGCTGACTACCCTCCGCAAAGCCTGGTGTTCCAACTGCATGTCGGCATCGTGCCTTGCTGCGAGATCCCTGTTGTCCCGGTACACAATATATCGGTCTTTGCAGGCAGCGTCCAAGGGATTAACCCCCGGATCACCGCGATCCAGTCGCGCGTCCAATTTAGTGCCGGGACCGCAGTATTGGTAGCCGGGAATATGCATCTCGAAAGGCAATTTGTTGATGATGTCGTTGATGAGTCCCTTCCCTTCCGCCAGCTTCCAGAATCGCGGGGGCAAGATGTTGATGATGTTGATCAGATACCCGATGCCTTTCGGTTCGTTGACGATGAAGCGGCTTAGTTTGGAAACGATCATGTCCACGATGCCAACCTTTTCGTTGTGAAAGTTTCTGTTTCCGGCCCTTTCTTCTCCGGCGATGACCAGCAGCCGGTCCACGAGTTTACGAACGTCGTCCAGCCACACGAATTCCTCGTGCAAATTGGAGTAGCGCTTGATACCGCTGCCGGTAGGCAGGCGAGTGGTGCCAGGTTGCTGCTTGATTTCGTTCCAAAACGGTTTGATGATGTTCCTGTACTTCTCGCTGCTACTCGACTTGACCCTGTTCTGAGATGGGTCGTTGTTCTGATACAAAGCATCGGTCACCTTGAGAATTTCCTTGTAATTGTCGTAATCCTCTTCGGAATACACGTTGGCGTCGGGGCGTTTTCTAGTGATCAGTTTCTATAGTCCCAGTGTGCCTGCGTAATTCTTGAAGAAACCTCTACGTCCCGCTCGGCTCTCGTTGTAGATGATTATATCGTCCTTGTCGAACATGACGTGCCAACTGCCTATCTTCCACACGACGCTCCCAGAAGGGTCGGGTGATGGATACAAACCGAAAACTTCGTCTCTTTCATCGCCTTTGGTGCTCAGATATTTGGCTGCTGTCGGTCCTAATCGTATTCCCTCGACGGAAGACGAACTGCTGCTGCTGCTGGGCGACGGAAACCTAGTGGGAAGCGACGGCAGTTGGAAGTGTTGGAGAGTTGTGGTGGGTGAAGGAGGAGTGGGAGGATAGTCCGTAATGTAGCGAACTGCCACCGGCACCAACTCTGTGATCAAGTCCTTGTTATGTCGGCAACATCTTTGATTTCTTTGCCCTGGTCCGGATCGCATCGATTAGCGGTTGCTCCTGTAGCTTCTTCTGCTCATAATATCCACGATTCTCTTCCTTCCACCCTTTGAATCGTTTAGCAAGGTACTCGGTCAACTTGACGTTTTCTTCGGCTTTCCTTTTGGACATTGCAAAATTAAGTTTTGGACCTATCTGTTTTCTTACAATTTTGTTATTTTATTTCGATGGAAGAAACAAGACAGAGCTGTCAATGAAATGATATTGTTGATAATCTTATCTTTTTCGTTGTTCATCTCGTACCATGCATCTGAAAATTTTCTAACACTCTGCTTATGATATCCATCAAGCATGTCCTCCATTTCGTCTGTTATTGCGTGAAGATATTCGGTATTGACGATCTTTTTCCCCGTGATTTTAAATATGTGATCCTTCATGATCATCTGGCACGGCACGGCGAACGCTGGCGAACTATCTGCGATATCAATTATTCTGTGGATGTTATCTTCTTCTTTACCCGACACAATCTTGAAGATCTGATAGAGCAGCTCCACAGGAAGATTGATTACATTAGCAGATCGTGATGTATTCATTTTTTCTTTTTGTTCGCATCGTACTATTATATTACATTTTCTATCACGATAAACTCGTTGAACTTGTTACGATACTTCCCCTGGTTCGGTTTGCGAGTCATGTCTATCGTGGCGAAGCCGTAGTCGTCAGCATTCCAGCAATGCGTGCAGAGGTTGCGAAACGATTCGTACGTCATATCCCCTCCTACGAACTCATCGTACACGTGCTTGAGGTTGGTGGCATCCTGCCGAAACAAGCAAATGAAGTTTGCGGCGTTGTTCCTGATCAGCTGCTTGGGGATCTTCGAGAAGGTCTGAGCCAAGTAAAAGCAGTCCATGCCCTTGTGGCGGCCTCGAGTGAAGTAGTTGCGAACCTCTTCATGATTCTCGAGGATGACGTGGTCGAAGACAAAGCACCGAATTCTCACGACTATCGTCCAAAGGTACCATCTGCGAGGCAAAGGTGGCTATTTCCAGATCGTCGTAGATTGCAATCAGCTGCAGGTATTTCGATTGCTCGAGGCTCTTGGAAAAGACGTACAGGTGTCTGCTCTCCCAATCGAGCCAGTGGGGAGCCAGGATGAAATTGTCTACCATCAATGTGGTTTTGCCACAACCCGAGGGCCCCACGATGAGGCATCTGATACTTTCGGGGAGCAATTCGCCATTTTTCTTTCTTCCTTTACCTTCGCCAACGTCCGGGAGCCTCTTGGTCACCTCCCAGCTCATACGATATCGATGGCATCAATCCAAGAATTCTGCGAAGAGGGAAGACCGAGCCACTTGACGTAAAGTTTGCCCTTGCTGCGTCGGAGCACTTTCTCCACAAGGTAAGCGTCCGGGAACCTAGTGGTGGACAGTTCCTGCTAGTAGAATCGACCCTCGATGTCCTCACCGTCCGCGGTGCTCTTCAGCTTGTAGGTGGGGATGTAGGGAGGTGATGAAGGCAGGAGAACATCGGTCACGGTGAAAATTTCTGTAGACCAGTTTCGAGTGAAACCTTTGTCGAACACTCCGGGGCGCTTGAACTTGCTCACTCTCACCTTGTCTCCTATTTTATACTTTGGTTTCTTTATTTTTTCGCCAGTGTTTCGTTTGCAGTACACTTCGGAGAGCAGCCACCTTTCGTTTCGCTTGGTCACTTCCAAGGGTTTCATCCCGATCGTCCTGTGAATTCCGTTATTGTATTCCTCCACCAGTTCGGGCACCAGATCCACCCACTTGTAGTTCCCGCGGAGGGTGAACCGTTTCCACATGAGCCCCTTGAGGGTCTTGTTGAATCGCTCCACGATGCTTGCTTTCAGCTCGCTGTAGGTTGAATAGTGAAGAATACCGTTCTCCTTGAGCATCCTCCCGAAGGCAGAGTTGTAGAATTCCCTGCCTCGATCGGTCTGCAGGAAACAAGGGGATCTCTGTTTGAGAACAGAAGCGAAAGCTTTGCCGACCTCGACCCCGGTCTTGTTTTTAACGGGTATCGCCCAAGCGTACTTGCTGAAAGTGTCGATCACGGTGAGGAGGTATCTGAACCCCTTGTTGATCTTGTGAAGCCCCTTGAGATTCCCCGTGCTCATCTCCACGAGGTCGGCCTGCCAGAGGTCGTCTATCCCTTTGGTGACCACGGGCAGTCGAGGATAATTCCTGCGGGCAGGTTTGTGCAGTTCGTTCACGATAGCTGCTCTCATGACAATGGAGGTTGTTTGATACTTATAGACAACAAAGGCTCCGATGCAAAAATATGGAGCACGATCTATTATCTTCATTGCTTTCTTGCATTAATTTTTCTTTGCTTACTTGCTTGCTTACGATAGACGACTGACACTGGAGACGGGATAGGAGATCACCAACTCCAAAAAAGCGGTATCGGATGCTCCATATTCGTCTCGATAGATTCGGCGTACAGACGATCTCCGACGGAGACGTTGTCGTACGAGACTCCGACTTTCATGTTGTCGTGCTTAATCCTGAACAAACTCTCCCCGTGATGCAAACTTATCGCGACACCGCTCGGGGGATGCAAGTTCACAATCCGGAGACTTCCGCCACCTAGCGAGAGTTCGTAGAAGATGCTATTGTTGTTGAAGATGAAGAAGATCTTGCCAGTGTTCTCTTCGAACTGCTTCACAATACCGTTCAAGTGGACGATTGTACCTGCCAACAGGTCGGTTCGGAAAGCAAGCAATGCATCGTCAAGCATGTCTCGAGCTTTGACGACCTCTTCGCTGGATATCTTGACGTACTTGGGAAGCGTGGCGCCAGGTTTCCTCCTGTTGTAACCGAACACGTTGGTTGGCATGTTATAGAGCATTTCTTTCTTTCCCACTGCCCAGACTATTTTATTAATTTTTCCTCTTCTTGCTTCGAGAAAAGATCTCTCAGATATTTTTACTGGTAAAGATTTTCTTTCGAAGCCAACGCCGTTTTTTCCCTTGCGTAATTAACCAGAACGGAGCCGCCCGATCGGTGAAAAGATGATCATCGGTAGAGGAAATTCTGGAATTTGTATTGTTTCTTTGTTTTCGAAAGCATACTCCCCCCCTGAAGAGCGCTCGTTTTGATTTGATAGTTAAATTTAGCTTGCGGCTCAAACAACAGTAACACCAAGCAAAAAAGCGTTTTTTTTTGTTTTCTTTGTTTTTTCTCGGTTAAAGAGCCAAAAGTGCCACTTATCATCGCTAGAAACAATATTGAAATTTTATTTTCACTTTTGTGTTGTACAGCATAAAAATATGAAATATACGGACTCACAAAAGACTTCGAGGCTCACGCGCACAAAATTGATCACAAAAGACGCCATGAAATGTTCGGAGGGGGCAGGCTGTCTGAGGTGACCTGACCAATCAGAGCCATTCGCCATTGGGAGAGGTTAGGTTAGTTCCTGCATGATAGAATAAATGTTGCCAACTCACTAGGTTAGTTTAACTCGTAAAATATTGTGGTGAAATGTTGATGGCAGAGTTGGCAACGCTGACAGTGAGGTTAACGTACACCGTGAACGACCTTAAAATATACAGCGTAAACAACATGTTGTCAACTCACTAGGTTAGTTTAACTCGTAAAATATTGTGGTGAAATTTTTATGGCAGAGTTGGCAACGCTGACAGTAAGGTTAACGTACACCGTGAACTCTTGTAATATACAGCGTAAACGGCTAGGCAGAGTTGGCAACGCTGACAGTTACCTGCGTTAGGTTTGGAAAAAACCGTAAAAGGGGTGGTATTATTTTGTGCTGTTTGGAAAATAACCGTGAAGGTACTGCCCTATAGGTGCTTTCCGGTGAAGGTACTTGATTAACCGTGAAGGTACTGTCATATAGGTGCTTTCCGGTGAAGGTACTAGGTTAACCGTGAAGGTACTGTCATATAGGTGCTTTCCGGTGAAGGTACTGGGTTAACCGTGAAGGTACTGTCATATAGGCGCATTCCGGTGAAGGTACTGGGTTAACCGTGAAGGTACTGCTTTATAGGTGCTTTCCCGTGAAGGTACTGGTTTAACCGTGAAGGTACTGCTCTATAGGTGCTTTCCGATGAATGTACTGGGTTAACCGTGAAGGTACTGCTCTATAGGTGCTTTCCGGTGAAGGTACTGGGTTAACCGTGAAGGTACTGCTCTATAGGTGCTTTCCCGTGAAGGTACTGGGTTAACCGTGAAGGTACTGCTCTATAGGCGCTCTCTCGTGAAGGTACTGGGTTAACCGTGAAGGTACTGCTCTATATGTGCTTTCCAGTGAAGGTACCTTAAAATATACAGCGTAAAAGGCTACGGTTCGCTACTACCCTATAGGTGCTTTCCCGTGAAGGTACCCTTAAAATATACAGCGTAAAAGGCTACGACTCGTTTAAAAAATATCAGGTACCTTCGCGGTGAAAGCACCTATAGGGTACCCCAATTCTTCCGGATGATTCAGCTTCCCCATTTTCCTACTACTAAAAAAACACTTTTTGCAGATGATTTTTTAAATTACGGCAAGACCACAGACATTATCGAAAAATTAAACATAATCTTTTTTGTAGCCCATCTAGAGAGGATTAAGACTGAGGAAAGATTATCTGTCTACGATGATTGGTTAAGCATATATAGGTCAATAACTGAGAGTCTGCGAAATAGATGTTCGTAGGGGAGTTGGGGGGGAAGCACCGCGAGGAGGGCGAGGGCTTTTGGGATTTTGCACTACTAGTAGTGTTCTCACAACTGACCAATATTCAGCTTTTACGGAATTATTCTAGACATAGGCTCTTTTTTGTCCTTCACTGACTGGGCTAATATGTTCCTGTGGAGGTACCTTGACTTTCAAACCAAGCATATTGTCTCCCGCACACAGGTACGTACCACTAAACCATTTCTTATAAACTATTGCATCCAATTATAAAAACAATTGAACCATAAATAACATTCTTAAAGAAAGAACAAATATAATGAGTCTAGTTTTATAGAAGAGATATACTGCAAAACATCATGTAAAAGGTGCTTGCTTGAGTTCAACTCTCGCAAAACCGGGCGGGAAAATAACATAAAATTTCTCGCTCATCTAGCACCCAAACGAAGCATCCTAGAAGGATAATGCACATAACCTTTTCTGTAGAAAAGTTTATGTAAATTATTTTTCATTATAACTGATTTGCTGTAAAATGCTTTCGAAGCGAGAAATTTGCAAAAGACTGATTTTGGGCACCATTTGTTCAAAATGGTGGCCAAATCCGGATTGGCACAAAGGTGCAAAATTAATATGTTGTTAAGAACCCTTTCAGAAAAATAATAAAAAAATTTCCAGCTTTCCCTGATTTTTTTCCTCATTGAACCCTTATATTGACTAGCCAATTTGGAAGGTTTCATATTTTGTTTCATCAGCGGAGAGATTAAGTGTCTCAAGCAATGATAAGAGTACAATCGACTGTCGATGACAACTAGAGTGCATGTGCAAATATACATATATTATATCTTCTTTACAAGGGTATGTGTGACATATTTATAATCAGATATGCCGATGTTCTTATTTCTTGTACAGATTGTCCGAAAACGAACTCTTGGCATTGGGGATTAAACGTTTTATTAGGTTGGGAATCATAATCATACACAGCATATACAATGAAAGTATAATAATGTAAGTTATCTCTATTACTGCAGCTCAAAGTCTACACCATTAACAGCAATACAGCTCCTGGCTACTTGGATCACGGGAATTTGTTTCTTTAACTACCTTTATTTATTGGTGCAAGTGATGAGTCTTTAACGTAGTCCCAGCTGAAGAAATCCTTTGGCGTCAAGTCGGGACTTCTCTGACCTTCTAAACAAAATCTGGAAGTGCTGGCATCTAGTGGTGAACTCCTGGCCAACATCTTGCTGGTGTCAGATAAAAGGAAACATTGCAATTGCTGTCGTATGGTGCTGAGGTAACAAGATAAACAATTTCCCATGATCTGCTTAGCAGAATATTGCTTTAATTGATTGATTTGTTGTTTTAAGTTCACTTTATGCACAGAAAGGCTAATGGGGACTGAACCTACAGTTTAAAGTGGTATCCAATTCACTATGTGCCTCCACTGGGTATCGAACCCGGAACAGCTTGATTACAAGGCAACGATGCTACAACTGCGTCACCGGGGAGGCACAATACTGCTTTAATGTCTAGCGCTCTGTTAATGATGTACACATCGAGTTGCACTTATGGGGTATGAAACTTGATACATGTATGCTGTGTATGATTCTGATTCTCAATCTAATAACAATATTTAATCTTGGAACCCGGAGATATTTTTCGGACACTCTCTATATTGATGAATTCAACGGAATGCGTGAACGTGTGTGAGAGTGAGTACATAACTATTCACCTCACATAGCCTTATCTTATATTCAATTCACATATTTGAACAGTATTTTTATTTTTATAAAATTATTTCAGACATTTCATGCTATAAAAGGGTGATTAATTGAATTATGTGTACTTAAAGTGAATATTATTCTAACCGACGGAAGTGTGGGAACTTGGTTGTTCCAGTTATACATATTTATACTCATTTGAAATATAGAGTTTTCTTAATTATTGTTGTCGTCAGTATTAATAAATAATAAACTGTTATCTATTCACTTGGCCAAAACTGTTCTTATAAATAAAGATTTTTTTGAATTGCAATGCTCTGGTGTCATTGTACTTCATTTAAAAATTCAAATAAACATAAATGGTTAACCTTGAATGTAACATATGGAAAAACGGACAGAGAAGTTAATTTTGTTTTCAGCGAGACATTCTATAATTTGTGCCACTCGCTACAGACTAGAATTTGAAAATGGAAGTGACTAGACGATCACTTACAATCCGTTCTCAAAGTTAACTATGTGTTTCTGTTGAGAACGCAAATATCGAAAGTGTTTATTCAGATGAACGAGGCCTTTCTGGGTTCATTGTTCTTAGGGACCAAGTCTGTCTGTATGACATTCTGGAATTAAATTCTTATTTGTGAAGTGAGGAACTATATATATTTTTTTTTAATTCCAGAGAGATTAGGTGTTTTTAAGATACTAGGTCCGTTTATTTATGTATAAAATACAGAAACGGGCTTGGAACACGGTATTTAGAGCATCGAATAATACATAGATTTTTGATTAAATTCCTCCTATTAAGAGTCGCTTGGTAAAATAACTTGGTGTGTTGCGGATACTAGTAAAACCGTGTTGGTTCAGGAATGTTTCCAGCAGATTACAAATGGTATCTTAACATTTCCAATAATAGCGGGGGAAAACGGTACAGTACCCAACTGCTACATTTTGATAGAAGCCGTGTATTCTACATTCCTCAATATATCCCGAGAAAAAGACAGGTAATGAAAAGGAGAGATAAACGAAAATTAATCAGGTTGTGAAAACAGAAACTGTAATAAATGCTAAAGAAAATGTTTTCCTCGTAATTGAGAACGAAATTAGAAACAATGATTTTGTTACATAGTTAGCATTCTGTGAACCCATAATCCTACTACCGATGCAAGGTTAAATAATTTGAAAAGTCACTGATAACTAAGATATAGGTTTATACATATTTTTTTTGTTCCTATATACGTACTTATATTAAATTTTTTGTTTACAGCTTGGTAAAATTGAACTCGTTTGTGACAAATGTGAGATAACTTGCATGAGAATGGGAATAAAGTACTTTCTACTTCATACACTTGCTTAACTTACCGTACACATGAAGGTTGGCAGAGTGGTAGTCAGTCCCCACACGATTAACAGCTGAACATCCATATGTACCTCCGTCCTCCACACGAACACTACTTATGTTAACGTGGCTGATAACGTCACCTGTCACTGTTACGTACTGCCCAATCATAAATCTGAAACATACAAATACATACTTGTAACCACATTATTTTATGTAAATTTGATATTGCTAAAATGTTCTTGTTTTCGTCCTTCTTGAAATGAAGCATGACATAATGAAGTTGTGTACAATAGATTGTATGATTTTGGAACTTTCTGAGGTTAGGATCCTGGAGATATATCCATATAAGTATGAAACACACTCAAACACACACGCGCCACAGTGCCCATTTATTTGGCTCTATTATGGTTTTCCCATGAAATGGATTGAAGGGTAAATACAATGTGAAAGTCATACATTTTGCTTTTTGGGAACTTTAGACACCTACTACTACATTATACTTTGATTAGGAAATACGTTTATTTAAGAGGAAACCAGTATTTTGTCTGGTGAAATAACTGCATATTTATTACTCCCATTATTGATAATAACTGTAATAACGCATTAAGGCAATACAATCTGCATAACATAACACCAGTTTTCATTGAGGAGCTCTTCACACTCTGCTTATCATTGACACACGTGTGAATACAAAGCATTTTTCGGGTGTGTAGATACGATATGTGTGTGTGTGTGCGTCAGTGCTTGTGTGGGTGAGCAGAAGTAAAGAGAGAGAGAGATTGGATTGCTTCTTATAAGCATATGTATACCCGAGGTCTTCGATATGTGTAAATCTAGTCTAGGAATGCTTTTTCGTATCCAAAGTATGTGCGAAAAGTACCAGCATGATATCCAGATTAGGTATAATTTTAGTTCAGAATATATCCTTTTCCGCAATAAAATAAAAACATTCATATAATGTCCCGATCACTTGAACCCATGTCCGAATCATGTCAAAAAATCATCCATAGAATTTCCAAATTGATCCACATAATGCACAAGACACGTTCACATATAATCCATAGAATGTCCAATGCATATCTAGAATATCCAAAACAAATCCACATAATGTCCAAAACACTTTCTTTCTGGATGTCCCCTGGACGAACATATGGATATTCAGGTGACGTCCAATGGATGTCTACAGGCCATTCGTAGATATCCTATGGAAGTCCAGAATATCGGTACAAATATCCAGAGAACGTCCACTAGACGTCCCTTGGATATTTGTGTGCTGTATGGGGAACAAATCTATTGCAATAGTGTCGTTTGAGAGAACAAAACAATAGCAAATTGTTGTAATTTGAAATTCGAAAATTTGATGGAAATATTTGTGTTATTAGAGTGACGAATGTTAATGGGGAGGAGGGTTAAACATACTGGCAGCGATGAAAAATTGTCACTCTTTTCATGAACACTTGAGTCTGTTGGCAAGTTTTCTGCCTTCTCGCCGTTATTTCGCACCCTATGTGAATAATATTCATTAATTGAGCAGAATGAGTAGAAATTAAATAATACTCTTGTTTAATGCGTCAGTAGTTACAGTTGTTGTAAAGCTTTTATTTTTGAGTCTCTCAGTCTCTGCACTTTGTTCAGGATCTGTTAGCAACTTTGGTCTGACCTAAACTACAAATTGCCTCCGAAAAACACTATGTGTCGCAAAATTGGAGGTTGAAATATAAGAAATTTCAAATTTATCTTTTTAGCCCTTTCGTTTACCATTACCAAAAAAATATTAATGTAGCTGTTATCAAGTTGCTCCGATAGCGCAAGCCTCACTCCCAAATGTCATGTTTCTTTATAGGTAGAAAATTTTGGCTCTGACTTGTACACGCTAAACATATTTTGTGAGTAGTGTTTATCGAAGATGGTTACGATCCTGACTCATGATTCCTCCTCATTTCGATGGACTTTTACCTACACAAACAGAACAGCCTGAGCCATGTTTTGTTATTTGTTTACCGATATAAAATAATTTTCCAAAATATATTTCTTGATGACACCACACTTGAAGTTCCTTCTCCACTTCCCCTTTCACATACTGCTTTACGGAAGTCTCGTCGTACTACATGCACACAGCCGTATACTGAAGAACTTTTCCACAGCTTGCGTATCCAATTTGAATTGCGAGCACAAAGGGTAGAGTGGAAAACATGAGTGATCGTTATGATCATTATTATACACCCGATTAAAATTGGGCCTCTCTCGTGGCGCAGTGGTAGTGTTATTGCCTTGTAATCCGGGGTCCCGGGTTCGATACCCTGTGGAGGTACGAGTGGTTCGGACCCACTTTAAACTATATGTCCAGTCCCAATTAGCCTTACTGTGCATAAAGTGGACTTAAAACAGCAACTCAAACCATAACCAAACCTATTAAAATTAAGGCAATAAGAAGGCTGTAGTATTTAAACGTAGACCGCAGACAATTTAGGAATTGAAGGATGACATTTTAATGACATTCTCAATGCGATCGGAAAGATACCATCGGCAATGACTGCCCGAGAAATGAAGAACTTCAGGTTGACGCTTCGAGTCCTGGCTTCGGCATATTTGTTCAATGATATGCTTAATCTTTTTCTAGAACCATCCATGACGAAGTTATTAACGTTTTTATATATGTGTATATATATATATATATATATATATATAGTTTAAGGGAACGTAAGATAGCACGAATTTGACGCAGGCAGAACGCATTGAGATTGTGCTGATCTCAGCCGAGCGAGGCATGAGGGTGATTGCAGATGATTTCAATCTCCTTCACCCAGATAGGGACCCTATCCACCATGGTCCATTATGCGAATATTGAGCGTGTATAAATGGCACCCTTATAAGCTGCAACTTATCCATCACCTATCATAAAACAGTCCTGATCGCCGTATGGCCGGCCCCTCTTGGCGGAGTGATTTGCACATCTCACTACTACACCAGTTCGAATCCCTGCCTAGGTGTGTATGTTTGAGAGTGCCCATTCATCAATTCATCATCGCATCATCACTCATCCCCATCTTTACAAGTTTGCTAAACGTGGAACAAGAGGGAAAATCATGCAAATCAAGAAATCAATCAATGATCGGCCTGTGGAATTTGAGGAATGGGCCATTGAGAAAATACTGCAAAATCCCCGTTTCCCTTTCGAAATGCTCTTCACTGATGAGGCAAACATTATGTGTCGGACGAGGTAAACCGCAGACAATTTTAGCAGGGTCTTGCACGAAATGGTATCGAGACCGGCTTAAACAGTTCATCGGGACGGTCAGAAAATTGAACACATCATATAAACTTTAGTGGTTTTATGTTCATGACTAGCCTTCTTTGGGGTTACAACAAAATATAAACATTAATAACTTCGTCACGGTTTGTGCTAGAGCAACAATAAGCATACCTTTGAACTTGTGAGAAAATTTCCTATTCAATTGAGGTGTCACAGACTAAGGTTTCCATTTAAAATTTTGAAGTTGAATTCAATATGCTGGGTTTTAAGATAACGGCCTTCATCGCCATAAGCCCTATGACATTCATCATTACTCCTACTTCAAACCTACAGTGTTTGTTTTGCCAAACAGTATGTCATTCAACCTTTACTCGGGTGTTTCAATATTTTCGTATCACCCTGTATAACATGGTGATTGATTGACTGATTTTCTTTATTTTACTTTGCAAGTTGTGCCAGTTTGGCTAATTTTCGAAGATGGGGATCAGTGATGATATGATGAAATTTATGAATGGGCACTCACAAACATCCATGCCCAGGCTAGGATTCGAACCTGGTACCCCTGGCGTCGTATCGCGATATGCTAACTACTCCGCCACGGGGGCCGGCAAACATGGTGAAAACAAAGAGAAACGAATCCGAGGCTATTTTTAACCCGTAATGTAATTTATAGCTCAAAAATGTTGTAAGAAAATGAAAGATTTTGGTTACATTTGGTTATAATGATATGGGAGACATATTAAATAAGGGAATAAATGTTCAAGAGCCCTATGTTCCCTTCCTGTTTGCCATGCGTGGACAAAAAAATATGTGGTGGAGAATATTTGCCCAGCTGAAAATGAAAAGTGTAATATACCCAACGTTGAAAGACTGTTTGATTGGGATGAGGCTGATTGATATCCCAATAATGAACTGAGGACTATCCAAGGGAGCAAAGGAAACCCCTTTCAAAACTGACCCCCGCAATTGTGGGTGTGGAGAAATGATTTTTGTCTGCATTCTCAGGAAGTTGTTAGCACAAAAGTACGGTTAAACACACTTGTGCGGGTCGCGTTCTTTCACTTGTATGTACTTCGGGATGGTTATATGCAATATATGACTCTGCAGGAAAGGCTTCGAGACGGGTTACAGAGTTCCGTGCATCTGTTGAACTAAGTAAGATTTTTTTTTAAAAGTACAACAACAATTCACATGTCATTTTGTATTTGTTATCGAACATGACGTAAGTGTATTTGATTTGATTGATTGCGAATAGAGCATAACCTTTTTACGTTGGCCCAGGTTTCAAAAACAGAATAATTCAATAGCTTAAAATACCTATTTTATAGTGTATTTCATAGCATGATCATTCAAAATCACATATTTTATAGCCATATATTGCAATCTTGAGCTGCAATTGAAGGTGTTGTTGAGCTGCTTCATGCAGTTTTTAAAAACAGAATAATTCAATCGCTTAAAATAGTTTTTTTACAGTGTGATAATCCAAATCACATCTTTTATACCCATATATTACAATCTTGTGTCCCAATTGAAGGGTGTTCAAATGTTGCTTCACATCATTTTTCACGATCATGTATGAATCTCAAAATATTTAACGTTCCTCACAATTACCGTGAAGTTGTGGGCAAGCGAAGGGATTTATCTCCCGTAAGTGTTGGGATTTCTCATCCGTCTAGTTGCGTGTTATCTGAAAGTATAGTCATCGTGTGTGAGTATGTGTGTAGGCAATATATGCATTTTAAAACAAATTTATATAAAATTAAATTATATACTTAATTTATAATGTTTATATATGTTTAAAAAATGTGGGTATTTCTAATGAATAACTCAAACAGAAAGTGTGCGGTATGTCTTATATATGATTCCAAAATGCTGCATTTTTCTGCATGGGGTCCCCGAAACCACCAACGAAGACGTGGACAGCATCGTGCTCCAGACTTTTCAAAATAAGCTTCAGTTGCAGCACATCAAGCTCGAGCACGTTGACCGGTGCCACAGGCTTGGCCCTACGAAAAGATCGTCTGCGGAAGTCTTGAGATCGGGAAAACGCCCCATCATAGTGAAATTTGTAAGCTACCGCTCCAGGAACGAGGTGTGGAAGTCAAAGAAGATGCTAAAGAGCTCGTCCCTATTAATTACGGAGTCGCTAACTCCCTACAGACAGAGGGTTTTGCGGGAGGCAAAGGATCGCGTAGGGACACGCAATGCCTGGAGCCAAGACGGGCGCATTTTCGTATCTCACGGAGGTCGTCGCTACCTTATATCTTCCCCCGAGGATCTTGACGTTCTCGCTTGAGATGGGGTGCAACGCGAACTGATAATGAAGTGTAATGAAGAGCATATGTGACTTTTGTCGTTATGATACGCTGTGTATGAATAATTGTGTGTGTGATGTGTTCAAATCATGTGTGTTTAGTGTGGGTTTTTTGTCCGGGTTCTTGTTTATGTTATCGTCTTTTAATGTGTGTGTGTGTGTGTCATTTCCTGATGCTATCCTTCATGCTATTCTACTTGACAGGGTAAGTAATAATTCTATATTTAATTTTCGTATGCTAATGTTTCTTCTCCCATCTTGTTTCTGTTCGTTAAACTTCAATTATAAAAATGGCTAATCTGGCAACAACGCATCTCGGTGACAGTGGACGAAATTCTGAAGAGGGTCGTCGCTCTGCTAATTGCCCTGGCACTCCGCCCCTTGCGGTCAGCACAGCCGAAATTCTCTGAAACAAGTTGAAGACTTGTCCGAACTCACTGTTGGTGTCACACGTGAATGCACAGAGCATAGAAGCGCACCTCGATAGCTTCAAAGCTATTTTCTCCCCCCTGAATTTCCACTGCATTCTTGTACGGAGACTTGGCTTAATCCCCTCACACCCTCCAGCATGGTCTCCTTGAGAGGCTACAACGTCTTCCGAAACGACAGGTTGGGGAAACGAGGTGGCGGGGTGATGGCACTGATAAGGGAGGATATTAACGTGGTGGTTGTAGCTAAATCTGACGGTAACTAAGCACGAATGACAGAATATCTTTTCCTGGAACTTACCATCAACAAACAGAAGCTACTGCTGGCTGTTGCGTACCGTCCACCTGGAACGTGCTTTGTAAATTGTGAGGAGGCACTGGCTAAACTCATTCCCATGTACTCGCATGTATTATTACTGGGCGATCTGAACTTTCATTTAGAAACTGACAAACCTGAAGTAAATACATTCCGTGCTGCTATCTCTTCTTACAATCTAAATATTTTGAAGCTCGATCCTACCTTCCACACGGCCAACTCGCATTCTTGGCTAGACGTAATCTTAACAGGAGACTGCTATCGAATCATCAAACATGGACAAACGTTCCACGACCTTATTTACGTTGCTTACTCGCTCAATGTTCCGAAATCCAAGCCAAACATAATTGAATACCGCTTCACTAAACGAAGATGCTACAAGAACACCATGGAATTCAATATACAGCTTCACTAATATTAACGATAAGCTCAATGAATTAAATAGTCTAATCTTACACCTTTTCGACAAACATGCTCCACTAAAGAAAAAACGCGTCACGCGGCCTGCTTCCCTCTGGATGACCGACAGCATTCTCGCACTTATGGCGGAGCGCGATTCGGCTCACCGCAGGTTTAAATCTGACAAGCGCCTCAAATCTCCAAATACTTTAAATAGTTTTAATAACTACCGCGTGTTGAGAAATCAATGTAATCAGGCCGTCCGCAACGCAAAGAGGGGGCTTTCTTACGAATTATTAAATATGCAAGGCAGCCCCCGAATGTTGTGGAATATCTTAAGAAATTTAGAGCTAGGAATGAAACGTAATGTAGATCCTACTCGTGTTTCGTCCCTTGATGAATTAAATACACATTTCTCTCTCTCTAATTCAATGAACAATGATGCTAAAAATGATACTTAGAGCTATAGCAAACCACAAAACAGAAATGATAGAGTTTAATTTTAACCCAGTCTATGAGTTCCAAGTTGCAACTGCTATCGGTCGGATCAAATCTGGTTCTGATGTAGCCGACAACCTCCCATTGCGACTAATAAAGATGATTTTATTTCATGTATTGCCATACATCAATGACATTTTTAATATTTCTCTTCGCTCTGGTATTTTTCCAGATAAGTGGAAAATTGCACACGTTCTTCCTCTCGCCAAGACTGACCCCGCCACTTCCATTGACAATTTCCGACCTATCAGTATTCTTCCCGCTCTATCGAAAGCATTAGAATACATTGCTCACGACCAAATCAGCCGACATACAAATGAAGTTCTGTCTCCGTTTCAGTCGGGATTTAGACCTAATCACAGCACTAGCACCGCCATGACTCACATAACCGACGACGTCAGACAAGCGATGGACTGCAGACAGGCGACAGTTTTAGTTTTATTGGACTACACGAAAGCTTTCCAGTCACTCGACCATGATATTCTCATTTCCAAGCTAAAATCATTTTTTAATTTTACCACCTCTGAGACGGACTGGGTCAAATCCTACTTAACTGGACGTAAACAAAGGGTGGTTTATGATGGCAAGTGCTCGGCGCTATCTGAGATCACTCGTGGCGTTCCGCAAGGAAGTGTACTTGGCCCTTTATTATTTTCTTTATACATTAATGATCTGCCAAACATCTTAAAACACTGTCGTTATAACCTGTATGCCGATGACCTCCAGTTGTACTATTCTGCACCCCCAGTAATGTTAAGCGATGGCATTTCCAAGGTTAATGAGATATATAGAGAGGATTGTTAACTGGTTGCTAGACAATGGCATGTATATTAACCCTAATAAAACACAATCGATTTTGATTTCTTTGGATAAACTGAAACGTTACGTAGATCTTAACATTCAGCCTTTCATTCTTGTAGATTCGACTCGCATTCCATTTAACCAAACTGTTAAAGATCTGGGAATTGTATTAGACGGAAATTTATCATGGTCACATAGCACAAGTTCGGCGTGTAGAAAGCCTTCGCATCTCTGTATTCTATAAGACGCATGGGCAAGTTCCTCCCCACCACTGTCAAGGCCAAACTATGTCAGTCCCTAGTTTTATGCCATTTAGATTATTGTGACTTAGCGTATTCCGGCTTAACAGGTGAGTCAGCTAGACGTCTGCAGAGTGTTCAAAATGCCTGCTTACGATACATTTTTAATTTAAAATGTTGGGACCACTTATCACCTTATTTTCTCAAATTGGGGTGGCTACGTATGCAAGAAAGACGAACGCTGCGCACACTGATTTTACTTTACAAAGTTCTCAACCTCAAGTCACCTTCCTATCTTCTCTCTCGCTTCCAATTTCTTCACGAATTTCACTATCGCGACACCAGATCACGCAGCTCCTCATCTCTCTCTATCCCCGCCCACAGATCAAACTTCTTCTCCAACTCTTTCTCTGTATCGGCTGTAAGACTATGGAATCAGTTGCCAGAAAGCACTAGAACAGTAAGCTCCGTCGCTTCCTTTAGCAGACGTGTTCGCAACTCTCTTCAGAATTCTCGTTAGATCTTTCCCTGTCAAGCAAACCAAAGGGCATATGCAAGTGCATTAATTCTTAAAATACTTTGTAATTACTTCTATACAATATTAAATTTTGCATTCCAATATCGTATTTTGTGTATTATATATTTTGTATGTTGGGTGTTATATTCAGGGCGTTAAGACTTGTGTGTATGAGTATAATGTGTGTGTGTGGACTTATGTGAAACGACTTAATGTACTTCGTGTATAATATAATAGCTAATGTATAATTTTATGTGTATGGAAGAAAAGGCTTTGTACGGCCTTAACTCCGCCATTTAAAACAAGGCGTTAATAAATAAATAAATATCCTATTTTCATATTCACCAGGCATAAAATTATTCTCGCAAAAATGTGTGCGGAGAATTATTTCTGCTGTGGATCGATTTACATGTGAAATTCCCTCCCTCTCCATTAAAAAAGCCATCGCTTTTGTGACGGAGAATATGACAACACCCACTGAGAATGTCTAAGTGATATTGCAGCATGTGTTTTAATACTTCTTAGAAATTCTCAGAAAGCGTCACATCTATGTTTCTTGAGAATGACTAAGTGATATTGCGACATGTGTTTCAATACAACAAATGCTTGATATCGGATTTTCTAAGAATATGAACAAAGGCTGGTTTTATTCAAAGCTTCACACATATTCTGAATCTGCCTGAGTTGTGACGAGATATATTTTGTTCTTTGCTGCCTATCTGCTTTTCCAATAACTTTTTTTAGATTGAGCTTTTGGTGATCACAAATAGTGAGTGAATGTGACAACACGTGTAATGTGTTATTATAAGAGTCATATTTTGTTTAGTAAGTTCTATAACAAGAAAAATATTTTTTTCTGTGCATTATCAGTGATTTGAATTTCTATACGTTTAGACTTTCAAATCTGTTTGACAGAAGAAAGTCGAAAAGAAATATTGTAATTTAATTACCACAATCCTCTTCTGAAAGTCAATTTCTTACAATATTATAAAGCTGAGCATTTGAAGTGTATATTATTTTTGGCTGACTATATTATTGGATGCAAACAACTACGGTGATTGAAGTGGTTTTACATTTTTATATACTCTTTTTGTGCTCAAGAGTAACACATTTATTTGGCTATTGAGCGCAGTGCAGCATAAAGTTAATATATATATATATATATATATATATATATATATATATATATATATATATATATATATATATATATATGTTGGACATTACATGAACTTTTATGAGATCCAATGTATTCAACCAAAAGCAATTACAGAATTAACTTCATTTTTATTTTATTGCAAATGAACTTGAAACTTGCATAACAAATTTTGCGTGGACTACTTTCCCTGAGATTAGATATTTATTATTCAATATTCAATACATTATAAATGAACTTAAAATAATTACATGCAATTCTTACAAGAAAATGTGAAACAAAGTCTACGTGACTTTAAAACTACTATTTTTCTCTGAGACTTTATTCTTGCTATACAGTATTCAACTGTATAATTATTTTTTCTGGAATTATGCAAATGAACTTAAAATAATTATATGCAACTCATAAAAATGTGAAACAAAGTCTACGAGACTTTAAAATCACTGTTTTTCTCAGAGACTATATTCTTGCTATGCAGTATTCAACTGTATAATTGTTTTTCTGGAACTATGCAAATGAACTTAAAATAAATATATGCAACTCATAATAATGTAACATAAAGTCTACGAAACTTTAAAATCACTATTTTTCTCTGAAACTATATTTTTGCAATACAATATTCAACAATTGTCTGAGAAGTATACAACAAACATGCATATTTATGCTTAGTTTACGTGACTTCTAAAGTCACCACATATTTAATTCATCTATTCTCTTGCAGCTTTCTTGTTTTCCAAATGAAAACTGCAATGAATATTTATTTTTAAGAAAAGTGTAAGCTTACATTCTGCATATTTTTTTTTACTTGAAAGTAATTAGATGATTACCTTGGTGTGTGATGGAGATGATACATTGACATCTTACGATCTACAAGTGTGCTTGAAATGCTTTGAAACTGTAATATTTGGTGAATAATGCTATTATTAATTGACTTCACTCTTGCACATTCATATATTGAATTGTTTTTCAAAACATTATTTTATTTTGAAGTTGTAAAATATCAGAGGGGTAGAAAAGTGTGTATATTCTCTGCATACTGACTTTAATCGGTCGTGATAATTTTTTCAGATTTTTTATTCTACTTGATGCCCATGTGTGTTTTCGACTAGAAGAAGTTAAGGTTTTTTATATTTTTACGAATATGTATTCATTTGTTTTCTAAAGAGAAGTAAATAAGTGATAAAATATACAATATGCCTATGATTGAATTTGGATGTAAGAAGCATAACATTCTTCAGCCGGTGGAAACTTCAGTAAACATGGATGTGATTAGAGAAATGCGGCATCAACTGAATGACTTGATCATCGTGAATTTGAACAGCATCTGGCATCAAGTAGATGACGATAGAGGTAAGAAACTGTATGTATTTAATAACAATGAAAATTACTACAAATTTCCTGTAGGAGGAAAACTGCAGATTTGTGTGTCCACTTCGAATACCGCGACTGTGAATGTGGGCCGAAGTATGTACAGAATCACACATTAACACATAATTTCCAACGCCACATAAAACGTACAAGCAGGTGAGTTTTTGTTTGCTGAAATGATTGGTAAATATAACAAAAAGCTTCTCTTTTCATCTCATTTCATCGAATTTTGAATTGTTTATTTTCTTGTGAGTGTCTAAGTATATAAAAATACTAAGCTATCATAATGCCTAACGACAATTCGGAAAGACCCATTGTCAAGAGATGACGACAGGCAATAGTGGCGAACTTGTTAGATTGGACGAACGTGTCAGGAAACTTCGCACGGATTTGCAAACATTTCATAATACGTTATATTCTAGTATACAGACTGAGATTTCCAACCTTCAAACCCAATTGATTGACTCCGTATTAAAAATTGATCCCGGACGTAAATATTTGTTACAGAATTTCGTTAATTTAGCTTCCATAGAAGGTATGGAAGATATTCAATTGAGTGTAGGCTCCCTGCAGAGCGAATTAGTGAAAATACAGCAGCGTCATACTAAATATATCGAACAATTGAAACTTGAATGCAAAATGTAAAAAACAGTTCTTGCCCCAATTTATGGATTGATTTTTATTGATACGTAAACGAGTTAAAGCGCTATCGCAGTCTCATTTCAGGACCGACCCTTGTCTACTCAATAAACGAGACGATTATTTCTCCAAGACACCAGAGTTAAACGAACATTCCTTTAGTCCTTTTCCATTATTCTCATGACCGCGCCAGACCATTCAACCGAAGTGCTAAAATCGAATGTTTAAGTGTTCCCCCTATTTCACAGGGGCGAGACCCTTAGCTTGTTTACGTCTTACCTTCGTTTTTCAGGGGTGTTACCCCAAGCCATAAAAGTACCTCTTTCTCAAGCGAGTAGCTATAGGCTGGCATAGCCGAAGTACAATCCCAAAATCCGAGGTGATTTATACGCTATCGCTAATTTACGGGAATAACTTGAATCTTACCAAAAGGCCTGCGCGATGGCGCAGTGGTAGCGTCGTCCCCTTGTAATCAAGGGGTTCAGGGTTCGATATCCGGTGGAGGCACACAGTGGTTCGGATCCCACTTCAAACTTTAGGTACAGTCCCAATTAGCCTTACTGTGCATAAAGTGGACTTAAAACAACAAATCAACTAATCAACAATCTTACCAAAAGAACATTATGACGTTAGAAATAATCAAGAAAAACTTCAAACGGAAGAACTTCACAGTACTCTAGCAGAAATTAATTATAAATTACAAATTTAAAAGCCACATATGTGCATTTTGGTGGATATAGCTAAATCCACTTATCCTGACAAATAAAAAAATAAGAAAGCAGTGTTGACTATACAAAATGCTAGTAACAAATGTTTTCTATGGTGCATTGTTGGATATTTACTAATTTCTCTCCAGCGTATGTGTCATTATGATCGCCCTGAATATATTGATAATTTAAAAAGTAATGTCTGGAATCAAATATCCGGTGTCTCTTTCAGATATCCAGAAGTTTGAAAAACAATACGAGCAGGACAAAGGTCAACCCATAGCAGTTCATGTTTACAGCTATGATGGATATTTTAATATCTGTATATTAGACATCACGAGCTAATGCACTTATAATTAAGTAGAGCAGGTGCACCGGTTCACAGCCCGAAAATGGGGCTCCGTGGGGCTCGCAGTGTTGCCAACTCCTTACCCGAAAAAATCACCAAGGTTTTTGGGTCTAACCTAACCTAAGGCAAAGAGTTGGCAACACTGCAAAGCAAGCCTCAAGCAGTGTTGCCAACTTGTTCTTGACCTATTTTTTATTTTACGATGTTTTATGCACTAAACTAACCTACAATGAGAGTAGAGCAGTAAGGCCGGTTGACAAACCGAAAATGGCGCTCGGTGGCGCTCGCAGTGTTACCAACTCCTTACTTGAAAAAATCACCAAGGTTTTTGTTTTTGGGTCTAACCTAACCTCAAGCAAGGAGCTGGCAACACTGCTTGAGGCTTTTCTCGCAGTGTGGCCAACTCCTCACTTGAAAAAAATCACCAAGGTTTGTTTTTGGGTCTAACCTAACCTCAAGCAAGGAGCTGGCAATACTGCTTGAGGCTTGTCTTGCTGTATTGCCAACTCGGGCAAGGCGTAGCCTTTTGGGTGTATGTTAACCTCACAGTGTTTCCAACTCGGCGTAGCTTTTCACGGTGTATAATTTTTTAGTTTTTTTGAGGGGGTTTTGCCAACCCATCCGAAGATTCCACTATATCTTTCACTGGCTAAGCTAACCTACAAATAGTGGCAGTACTGACGAGGCTTGAATTATTATTTGAGGCTCGAATTATTATTTGACGCTTGAATTATTATTTGAGGCTCGAAACGAATCGCTAAATATAAAATAAAATAACAATGCCTATGAACCTGTTTGGCTTCAGGAAGCAGGCTATGGAGGCATTCGCCCAAAGTGCACCGTCGCCACCTGCGAGCTTGGACCTGTTACCCTCCCTATTGTCTAAACTCAACGGTTTGTTGATTATACACTTGAATAGCATCCTGACCCAGTACGACGAGGATGTGGGCAAGACTTTCTACATATTCAACAACAACTTGAATTATTACCAGTTCCCCATCTCCGGCAAACTGCAGTTTGACATGAATCCCGAGAATAAAGGAGAGTTGCCAACATTTTACTCGAAAAGTCACCAAGATTTTTGTTTTTGTCTAACCTAACCTAAAGCGAGGAGCTGGCAATTCTGCTTGAGGCCTTACAGTGCATAAAGCAATTTGCCAACCTACTGGTATTTTTGCCATAGTTTTTTACAAAAAAAAAGAGAGAGGGAAGAGTTAAACAACCGGCAGTATTGCCAACATCTATCTACAGCTTTTTTACTTGGCAAGGGTTTAGCCAATTTAGCAAGGAGTGCCGGCAACAAATATATACTGCCGTAAAAGAGAAAGAGATGGATGGATAGCAACACAGTATGTGTGTGCGTGTGTGCGTATAATATGTAGTATTATTAACTAGAGTGTGTTGGCAACCCATCTGCAACTAAAAAAGATAGAGATACCTATTGCTGTAAGATAAAGAGAGAGACTAAGCTGGCAACAGTGGTGAGCGAATACGTATTATTTCCAAGTCCCGGGCAACACTGGCAACATCAATTGCGGTTCAGTGTTGCCAACTCACCTCAAGAATATTTCACCATATGATATTTTACAGGCGAAGCTAACCTACGAATGGGAGTTGGCAATACTGACTAGTGGAGGTAGCCAGGGCTGCGTCCGAATTAGCAACAGATGTTACCTAGAGCGCTGTTCCATCCGGGACTCAGCCAATCCCTGTTGTCCGAATTTGCGGTAGACGTGGAGTTGGAGGGAAGAGCAGAGAGGCGCGACAGATGCATGCTTGAACTTGCTGTGACGCTGCGCTTGGCAGCCATATTCTAACTTTCTCTTTGTACAGACAATATTTACTGATTAGAGGATGTAAAACTCAGTTATATTTTAATATTTTATCGATAATACTGAATGCAGAAAAATTGTAAATGATGAAATAGTGTGTTATATTTTTAATATGAGTAGTAAATAGGTGGAAATTATTGTCATGTTTGTTTGCGCCCCAGAGCGCGGTGGGTGAAGTTCGGGCTGATACCTGGCGGGAAAAGTGACAGCCGTACTACAAGGGGACATGCAGATTCGGACGACTTGGACGTGACTTCGACGGCATGCGAGAGCAACGGGAGAGAACGGGATGGAGTGCTTGCCAATCCGGACACGGCTTTTTCTCTCGGGAACGATGTGCCACACACACACGCGCGCGCCTATTTATCTATCATGGGTAGATCATGTTCTGCGCATTTATTTGTTGCGCTGACACAGCGTGATGAGTAAATGCTTTTTCTTATTTTTGAAGTATGAATGTATTTTATCGTAATCTTCCAAGTCTCGGGGACACCAATGTTTGTATATCGCGATTTTTGTAAACCTCTCTCGGGAACAATGTGCCACACACACACACACACACACACACACCAACATTGCTGTAAGATGAGGAGGGAGAGAGACCTATAGCTGGCAACAGTGGTGAGCGAATACGTATTATTTCCAAGTCCCGGGCGCCAATGTATATCGGGATTTTTGTAAACCTCTCTCGCGGGAACGATGTGCCACACATGTGTGCGCGTGCTTCTTATTATTTTTGTATTGTGATGCAAACAAACAAATAATAATTTTTTTATTTTTTAGGATTTCTGGCCTCTATAACCTCGCCAGGGTGCGTGGGTGCTCAACACCAGTTCTAACGGTCATAGCTATCAAAAGCCTAATGCCTCTGTAGAGTTTTGTGAGTTATTATTTTTTTAATTTGCGCATCGAACTAACTTATATTGGATTTTGATCGTAGTGTGCAGTGTTAATTTGATCAGAGGTGCCTTATTGGCTGGATTGTTGTTATTCTGCAGCACTGTTGAGGTGAAATCCAAATTGTACATGTGCTTGTCGAAATGTTTTTGTATGCGTGGAAGAGTGTGCTTGGACCAGTAGGGAAATTTATTTTTCGCACCGAGGTCTGTCGCGAAAGTCTTTGTGCTTGAATTATGCGAGAGAGTTGTTGTCGAAGATTCGTCCAATAGGAGTTGGCAACACTGACTAGTTGCTTCACAATTTTTTTGTTTTTTAAATATATGATATTTCACAGGTGAGGCTAACCTACAAGTTACAAGTTGACGGCGTAATCTTCTATAAGATGATAAGTATGCAATAAGATGAAGAAGATGCTAACTGGCAATAGCGGTGTTAATGTTTCTAGCTTTCTACCCCCTCTCACCGGGCTTCCTCCCTCTTATGGTGCAGTGGTATTTAAGGATTCGATACTTGCACAAGTGGTTTTTGAAACTGTAGGTCCACCCCTGATTAGTCTTACTTACAGGGGACTCTTGTAAACACTACGAGGACGAAAAAAAAGCATATTTTTGTTTTTCTACATGTATGTATGTATGTAATGCGATTTGTGTGGGGGTCAAAATTTTGAATTTTCGGCTTAATTAATCTGCATGAATGCTTAATGTTTGATTTTTCTTATTTCTAGTTTGATATGAGATATACACAATTTTATTTTTTGAAGTACAGTTAATATTACCTAGTTTGGGTTAAGCTGTAACATACAACTAGCGATCGACACGACCACCTGACACACAGACAGAGAGAGTGTGAGTAAATTCAAAGTGTGATTTATTGTGAACTAAACTAACCTCACTTACCTACCTACATATAGTCTTACAGGTAACTCAAAAAGCAGAAAGTAGTACATAGCATGACAAGTCGATCTATCGTAAACTAAACTAAGCTCACTCGCCCATTCACATATAGCCTTACAGGTGACTCAAAGGCAGAAAGGCAGCTATATCACTTGTAAGGGTCAACACACAAGATTTATTGCAAACTAAATTAACCTACGACATAAGCCATGGACACATCTTCCAGATAGGGTATAAGCAACTCACCTTTTGCAATTGTATAACGGGGAAAATTAACCTACAGCTGGCAACACTGTTTGAGTTGCTTTCGACGAGCCAAACTCAAATAGGCTAAAGCTAATCTTCTACAGCTAGAAGCTTGAAACATATACCCTCGCAGAGTATGCCAACTTACCTTATGTAAAAATATTACCTAGTACGGTTAAGCTGTGACATACAACTAACGATCAACACGACCACCTGACACACATACGGAGAGAGTGAGACAGCTTATACGCAATATATTCCTACACATGTACTGGGTTTAAAAGGTAATTTGCAACAACTATTTTATTCACTCCCTATCAAAATCTTCTAACCACATGTTTTTGACACTTGCCGCCAGAACATGGTGGTTTTAGACTGTAAATTCAACCCGATTATTCTATTTGTGCATGATGCCTGCATTTGGAATATTTTATTCTTGGCATACGGTATTTTGCGTGCTCCAGTAACCTTGTGCTCGATTCACGGAAGCTATGACGTGTATTTCCTGTTTCGCGAACATGCGAGAATTTTTCACAATAGATAATATATTGCAAGAGCGAGTTGTTTGTGTATATAAATCTAGTTTTGGAAATAGACATGAATATAATGTCAAAAATTATTGCATAACTTAAAAATATTGATATTTATTGCACTAGCAAAGGTAAATGTGGAATGCCCCGGCCCCTCAGCTGTTAGGTTAAACACCATAAAAATTTTATTACTGATAGCAAGCATTCTCATATCGACAAAACAGATCTAGTAATGAGCTGTCTTGCAAGTCTCCCGAGTGAAGGAATATGATGCCACTATAAACTGTAAACAAGATATGCAGTCCCTCGCATGAGATGTACGAGGCTTATGAACCTCGACCTATAGAGTTGTACAATGGATGTTTTTTTTTTTTTAAGCATAGCGGTGTGTTTTCGTTTATTTCAATGTCATCGAGCGGGCATGTAAAGAAGGGGAGAGAAAAAAAGGAGGAGGGGTTATAACGGATAATTCATATTTCGATTTCAATATTTTTGCTAGTCACGATTCACCTGCTATCTAGAAGGACACTGGACGAAGGCTAAAAGCGAGTGAAGGAGAGAAATGTTATTTTTTTTATCTTTTTGATTGTGTGTGATGAAATAGTTTTAGATAATAATAGTAGGCTAATAGAATTGTAGAAAACGGCTGTATCGTGATGCGAGGCTGAAAGCAATTTCGAAAGCAGTCTCGGGCATCTTCGCGTTCAGCCAACAAGGAAAATGCACATGGAGGGCGCAACGGTATTGTCCATGGATGGTTTTTCTGAATAAACATACATATCAGTTTTTGCAGTCTCCAGATGGGACCGGAGCTTTTGTTTTGGTTGGACAAGGGGGTTCAGATAAATACATGGACATCAAAATAAAAGAAAAAAAAATTACTCCACTGCTCACATGTATTGAGTCTTCCAATAACACACCTCGCGGGGGCGTACCTACATGTATGCAAAATATAGTTAATGTCTTATTTCTCGAACCTGTGGTCTGTAGATTTGCTTTTGTTGGCAACAGAAACAGAAAAAATGGCACCATGTTATTGAATACTGATATGGGTGTACTGTAATCATAACAATTTTTCTAGTTAAAAATCTATGTCGAAAAGCAATGTTGGGTGACTTGTCTGTGTTGGGTCTTATTAACAACTTCACAGCTGTACCTGCACAACTCATCGACTACAAGGCAACAATGTTAGGAAATGTGTGCGTGGCTCCGAGAATACAATTTAAAATCACTAATGTGGCATGAACCCCCTCCACTTGTGTGTATTTGAATATGCGAAAATTAGACATTTTGAATAATCGATGAGAACAATCACAAAATCAGGTTGCACCTGTATGACGTGTTCAAACTTCAGACGATTTTTGTTAATCTACAAAAGCCAAGTGTGAACGGAGATTACTACGAAAATTGGGGAAAAGAAAAGAAGCGAGGCTATTTTGGCTAATGGCAACGATGAGGATGAATAATGGTTGTTTTGATAAAATTGACGAAGTCAATATGCCTAGCCTAAAATAAAATTCAACAATTAATGTTAAACATTTGCCACTCTGAAATGGCGACGGCTATCATCATAATATCACTTGTTTCTAACCTGTTCATATTGGCCCTCTCTCTACCCCTCCATAAATTCGATTCGAAAGGCACAATTATTCCAGTTCTTGAATAAGACTCGCATATGCCCTCAGAAAAAAACAAGAGAAGAAATAAATAAATCAAGTCATGTATATTCTTCATCCCCCCCCCCAATTTTCTTCCACAACACCGCACGAAGCCTCGAGTTTCGGATATTGTTGTTGTGCGACAGGATAGGATAGATGAACCGTATGTTTACCGAGGACCAGACGTAATCAAACATTTTTTTGAAAAGATAGTTGAAGAGGTTGAGACCATTGGCAGCCTCTTACGCGAATCGAAACCAAATGCTCCTATTATCCAGCGATGAACTTCAATCTCACAATAACATTGAAACGTGTCCGGTGTGCGATCAAAGGTTTTACCGACGAGAACCGGAAAGTAATTTCATCATAATTATTTCACCGGAAACTACATCGGTGGAATCTGTAACATAATGTATTTATGTATGTGTTTGACAATCATATATCACTTACTAGAACAATTTTCACATTGTTTTCACTATGTAAGATGATATTTTATTTATATTTACGATAAAATAGAGGTTTGGGTGTAATAACAGTTTTTTATTAATTAATTTAGAGATGTATTTTTTATTTGTTGAGTTAATGATTAGGTTAATTTGTTATTTTCTCGCGAAAAAAAAGAGGGGGCCACAGCTGAAAGAAAATACACAACTTGTATTATTGAGGTCAAGAGTTTGTTTTAACATCACTTTTTGCACACATAGGCTAATCACGACTCGGGATATGTTTAAAATGGAATCTGAAACATTGATTATGCGACCTGACTGGAACTCGGAATAGGACACACTGATTACAAAACGTCGATATATTACCACTTGGTAAGAAATTGAAGTGTTTCAATTCACACACACACTCACAATTTAAAACAACTAAACTGATCGCAGGCCCAACTGGTGGCTGGCATACACAACTATCCATCCACCAGTTGTCTTCTGGGGCGTGTGTCTCGATGAGTGTCAACAACCTCCATTGTGAAGTAAAATCTGTAGGGGTAACATCACTCTCCAATTACAATGTTGGCAAACTTTCCAACTTCATCGTGAACGACGACAAAGGTATCGGCTACCTGATAAAAATTATCAACACGCTGCCTCCGAGATTCTGGAACGTTGCCGAAGGAAAGGGACTCGTGAACGACATCATCAACAAGTTATTTTTCGAGATGCATTTACCTGGCTACCAATACTGCGAACCGGGTACCAAACTCGAGAAAAGATTGGAGAGAGGAGACAAGGGTGTGAATCCGTTGGACGCGGCATGCAAAGATTACGATATTGCTTACAATACGCACACGAATTTGGATGCACGTCACGAAGCAGACAAGAAATTGGAGCATGTCGCTTTCAGGAGGGTCATGAGCAGAGACGTTTTTTTTTTTGGGAGAAAAAGTTGTAGCATTGGGCATCACTATCGCCATGAACACGAAACAAAAATTTGGATGGGGAATCCTACCTAGAGTTATTTTTAACTGGCAACGAGGTGATCTTGGTCAGCACGACGAACCCTCAGCTGTTATAGAAGATATCTGAAACCAGCTTACACTAGTTACTTATAGCTCCCCCCAATTTTCTCACGATGGTGGGTTGCTACCGGCCCTATACGTAGGCCGGATAAATTCCGACCAGAGCCGGATTCGAACCTATGCCGTCTCGCAGCGAACAATCTCAAGACGAGTGAACGCCGTAACTCGCTCAGCTACGGAGGAGGACTCTCTCTCTCTCTACTCTTTCTCTAATTTTCATCATTATTGTTAAAATTAATCCAAGAGAAAATATATATTTTGTGTTGACATGGGAAATATGCAATAAAAAAATGCATGATTAATAGTTAAGGTCAAAATCTGAATAAACAGTGAGGGTGATACACGCAAGCTTCCAGGTATGTGATTTGCACAGAATTAAATATAAAATGAGAGATGGAAGGTTTTTGTTACTATTAGAATTTAAGGACGGAAAATATGTACAGCGAATGAATACTACGTTTGACTAATCGTGAAGATGAGTATTATAGTACGTTTTTATCGTTCTTATATAAACGTTGAAACGTTTAAGAACGTATAAGAACGTTTACCGAAACGTTTCAACAATGTTCTTATAAACGTTCTTATACGTTCTTAAACGTTTCAACGTTTATATAAGAACGATAAAAACGTACTATATTACTCATCTTCACGATTAGTCAAACGTAGTATTCATTCGCTGTACATATTTTCCGTCCTTAAATTCTAATAGTAACAAAAACCTTCCATCTCTCATTTTATATTTAATTCTGTGCAAATCACATACCTGGAAGCTTGCGTGTATCACCCTCACTGTTTATTCAGATTTTGACCTTAACTATTAATCATGCATTTTTTTATTGCATATTTCCCATGTCAACACAAAATATATATTTTCTCTTGGATTAATTTTAACAATAATGATGAAAATTAGAGAAAGAGTAGAGAGAGAGAGAGTCCTCCTCCGTAGCTGAGCGAGTTACGGCGTTCACTCGTCTTGAGATTGTTCGCTGCGAGACGGCATAGGTTCGAATCCGGCTCTGGTCGGAATTTATCCGGCCTACGTATAGGGCCGGTAGCAACCCACCATCGTGAGAAAATTGGGGGGAGCTATAAGTAACTAGTGTAAGCTGGTTTCAGATATCTTCTATAACAGCTGAGGGTTCGTCGTGCTGACCAAGATCACCTCGTTGCCAGTTAAAAATAACTCTAGGTAGGATTCCCCATCCAAATTTTTGTTTCGTGTTCATGGCGATAGTGATGCCCAATGCTACAACTTTTTCTCCCAAAAAAAAAAAAACGTCTCTGCTCATGACCCTCCTGAAAGCGACATGCTCCAATTTCTTGTCTGCTTCGTGACGTGCATCCAAATTCGTGTGCGTATTGTAAGCAATATCGTAATCTTTGCATGCCGCGTCCAACGGATTCACACCCTTGTCTCCTCTCTCCAATCTTTTCTCGAGTTTGGTACCCGGTTCGCAGTATTGGTAGCCAGGTAAATGCATCTCGAAAAATAACTTGTTGATGATGTCGTTCACGAGTCCCTTTCCTTCGGCAACGTTCCAGAATCTCGGAGGCAGCGTGTTGATAATTTTTATCAGGTAGCCGATACCTTTGTCGTCGTTCACGATGAAGTTGGAAAGTTTGCCAACATTGTAATTGGAGAGTGATGTTACCCCTACAGATTTTACTTCACAATGGAGGTTGTTGACACTCATCGAGACACACGGCCCAGAAGACAACTGGTGGATGGATAGTTGTGTATGCCAGCCACCAGTTGGGCCTGCGATCAGTTTAGTTGTTTTAAATTGTGAGTGTGTGTGTGAATTGAAACACTTCAATTTCTTACCAAGTGGTAATATATCGACGTTTTGTAATCAGTGTGTCCTATTCCGAGTTCCAGTCAGGTCGCATAATCAATGTTTCAGATTCCATTTTAAACATATCCCGAGTCGTGATTAGCCTATGTGTGCAAAAAGTGATGTTAAAACAAACTCTTGACCTCAATAATACAAGTTGTGTATTTTCTTTCAGCTGTGGCCCCCTCTTTTTTTTCGCGAGAAAATAACAAATTAACCTAATCATTAACTCAACAAATAAAAAATACATCTCTAAATTAATTAATAAAAAACTGTTATTACACCCAAACTTCTATTTTATCGTAAATATAAATAAAATATCATCTTACATAGTGAAAACAATGTGAAAATTGTTCTAGTAAGTGATATATGATTGTCAAACACATACATAAATACATTATGTTACAGATTCCACCGATGTAGTTTCCGGTGAAATAATTATGATGAAATTACTTTCCGGTTCTCGTCGGTAAAACCTTTGATCGCACACCGGACACGTTTCAATGTTATTGTGAGATTGAAGTTCATCGCTGGATAATAGGAGTATTTGGTTTCGATTCGCGTAAGAGGCTGCCAATGGTCTCAACCTCTTCAACTATCTTTTCAAAAAAATGTTTGATTACGTCTGGTCCTCGGTAAACATACGGTTCATCTATCCTATCCTGTCGCACAACAACAATATCCGAAACTCGAGGCTTCGTGCGGTGTTGTGGAAGAAAATTGGGGGGGGGGGGGATGAAGAATATACATGACTTGATTTATTTATTTCTTCTCTTGTTTTTTTCTGAGGGCATATGCGAGTCTTATTCAAGAACTGGAATAATTGTGCCTTTCGAATCGAATTTATGGAGGGGTAGAGAGAGGGCCAATATGAACAGGTTAGAAACAAGTGATATTATGATGATAGCCGTCGCCATTTCAGAGTGGCAAATGTTTAACATTAATTGTTGAATTTTATTTTAGGCTAGGCATATTGACTTCGTCAATTTTATCAAAACAACCATTATTCATCCTCATCGTTGCCATTAGCCAAAATAGCCTCGCTTCTTTTCTTTTCCCCAATTTTCGTAGTAATCTCCGTTCACACTTGGCTTTTGTAGATTAACAAAAATCGTCTGAAGTTTGAACACGTCATACAGGTGCAACCTGATTTTGTGATTGTTCTCATCGATTATTCAAAATGTCTAATTTTCGCATATTCAAATACACACAAGTGGAGGGGGTTCATGCCACATTAGTGATTTTAAATTGTATTCTCGGAGCCACGCACACATTTCCTAACATTGTTGCCTTGTAGTCGATGAGTTGTGCAGGTACAGCTGTGAAGTTGTTAATAAGACCCAACACAGACAAGTCACCCAACATTGCTTTTCGACATAGATTTTTAACTAGAAAAATTGTTATGATTACAGTACACCCATATCAGTATTCAATAACATGGTGCCATTTTTTCTGTTTCTGTTGCCAACAAAAGCAAATCTACAGACCACAGGTTCGAGAAATAAGACATTAACTATATTTTGCATACATGTAGGTACGCCCCCGCGAGGTGTGTTATTGGAAGACTCAATACATGTGAGCAGTGGAGTAATTTTTTTTTCTTTTATTTTGATGTCCATGTATTTATCTGAACCCCCTTGTCCAACCAAAACAAAAGCTCCGGTCCCATCTGGAGACTGCAAAAACTGATATGTATGTTTATTCAGAAAAACCATCCATGGACAATACCGTTGCGCCCTCCATGTGCATTTTCCTTGTTGGCTGAACGCGAAGATGCCCGAGACTGCTTTCGAAATTGCTTTCAGCCTCGCATCACGATACAGCCGTTTTCTACAATTCTATTAGCCTACTATTATTATCTAAAACTATTTCATCACACACAATCAAAAAGATAAAAAAAATAACATTTCTCTCCTTCACTCGCTTTTAGCCTTCGTCCAGTGTCCTTCTAGATAGCAGGTGAATCGTGACTAGCAAAAATATTGAAATCGAAATATGAATTATCCGTTATAACCCCTCCTCCTTTTTTTCTCTCCCCTTCTTTACATGCCCGCTCGATGACATTGAAATAAACGAAAACACACCGCTATGCTTAAAAAAAAAAAACATCCATTGTACAACTCTATAGGTCGAGGTTCATAAGCCTCGTACATCTCATGCGAGGGACTGCATATCTTGTTTACAGTTTATAGTGGCATCATATTCCTTCACTCGGGAGACTTGCAAGACAGCTCATTACTAGATCTGTTTTGTCGATATGAGAATGCTTGCTATCAGTAATAAAATTTTTATGGTGTTTAACCTAACAGCTGAGGGGCCGGGGCATTCCACATTTACCTTTGCTAGTGCAATAAATATCAATATTTTTAAGTTATGCAATAATTTTTGACATTATATTCATGTCTATTTCCAAAACTAGATTTATATACACAAACAACTCGCTCTTGCAATATATTATCTATTGTGAAAAATTCTCGCATGTTCGCGAAACAGGAAATACACGTCATAGCTTCCGTGAATCGAGCACAAGGTTACTGGAGCACGCAAAATACCGTATGCCAAGAATAAAATATTCCAAATGCAGGCATCATGCACAAATAGAATAATCGGGTTGAATTTACAGTCTAAAACCACCATGTTCTGGCGGCAAGTGTCAAAAACATGTGGTTAGAAGATTTTGATAGGGAGTGAATAAAATAGTTGTTGCAAATTACCTTTTAAACCCAGTACATGTGTAGGAATATATTGCGTATAAGCTGTCTCACTCTCTCCGTATGTGTGTCAGGTGGTCGTGTTGATCGTTAGTTGTATGTCACAGCTTAACCGTACTAGGTAATATTTTTACATAAGGTAAGTTGGCATACTCTGCGAGGGTATATGTTTCAAGCTTCTAGCTGTAGAAGATTAGCTTTAGCCTATTTGAGTTTGGCTCGTCGAAAGCAACTCAAACAGTGTTGCCAGCTGTAGGTTAATTTTCCCCGTTATACAATTGCAAAAGGTGAGTTGCTTATACCCTATCTGGAAGATGTGTCCATGGCTTATGTCGTAGGTTAATTTAGTTTGCAATAAATCTTGTGTGTTGACCCTTACAAGTGATATAGCTGCCTTTCTGCCTTTGAGTCACCTGTAAGGCTATATGTGAATGGGCGAGTGAGCTTAGTTTAGTTTACGATAGATCGACTTGTCATGCTATGTACTACTTTCTGCTTTTTGAGTTACCTGTAAGACTATATGTAGGTAGGTAAGTGAGGTTAGTTTAGTTCACAATAAATCACACTTTGAATTTACTCACACTCTCTCTGTCTGTGTGTCAGGTGGTCGTGTCGATCGCTAGTTGTATGTTACAGCTTAACCCAAACTAGGTAATATTAACTGTACTTCAAAAAATAAAATTGTGTATATCTCATATCAAACTAGAAATAAGAAAAATCAAACATTAAGCATTCATGCAGATTAATTAAGCCGAAAATTCAAAATTTTGACCCCCACACAAATCGCATTACATACATACATACATGTAGAAAAACAAAAATATGCTTTTTTTTCGTCCTCGTAGTGTTTACAAGAGTCCCCTGTAAGTAAGACTAATCAGGGGTGGACCTACAGTTTCAAAAACCACTTGTGCAAGTATCGAATCCTTAAATACCACTGCACCATAAGAGGGAGGAAGCCCGGTGAGAGGGGGTAGAAAGCTAGAAACATTAACACGGCTATTGCCAGTTAGCATCTTCTTCATCTTATTGCATACTTATCATCTTATAGAAGATTACGCCGTCAACTTGTAACTTGTAGGTTAGCCTCACCTGTGAAATATCATATATTTAAAAAACAAAAAAATTGTGAAGCAACTAGTCAGTGTTGCCAACTCCTATTGGACGAATCTTCGACAACAACTCTCTCGCATAATTCAAGCACAAAGACTTTCGCGACAGACCTCGGTGCGAAAAATAAATTTCCCTACTGGTCCAAGCACACTCTTCCACGCATACAAAAACATTTCGACAAGCACATGTACAATTTGGATTTCACCTCAACAGTGCTGCAGAATAACAACAATCCAGCCAATAAGGCACCTCTGATCAAATTAACACTGCACACTACGATCAAAATCCAATATAAGTTAGTTCGATGCGCAAATTAAAAAAATAATAACTCACAAAACTCTACAGAGGCATTAGGCTTTTGATAGCTATGACCGTTAGAACTGGTGTTGAGCACCCACGCACCCTGGCGAGGTTATAGAGGCCAGAAATCCTAAAAAATAAAAAAAAATATTATTTGTTTGTTTGCATCACAATACAAAAATAATAAGAAGCACGCGCACACATGTGTGGCACATCGTTCCCGCGAGAGAGGTTTACAAAAATCCCGATATACATTGGCGCCCGGGACTTGGAAATAATACGTATTCGCTCACCACTGTTGCCAGCTATAGGTCTCTCTCCCTCCTCATCTTACAGCAATGTTGGTGTGTGTGTGTGTGTGTGTGTGTGTGGCACATTGTTCCCGAGAGAGGTTTACAAAAATCGCGATATACAAACATTGGTGTCCCCGAGACTTGGAAGATTACGATAAAATACATTCATACTTCAAAAATAAGAAAAAGCATTTACTCATCACGCTGTGTCAGCGCAACAAATAAATGCGCAGAACATGATCTACCCATGATAGATAAATAGGCGCGCGCGTGTGTGTGTGGCACATCGTTCCCGAGAGAAAAAGCCGTGTCCGGATTGGCAAGCACTCCATCCCGTTCTCTCCCGTTGCTCTCGCATGCCGTCGAAGTCACGTCCAAGTCGTCCGAATCTGCATGTCCCCTTGTAGTACGGCTGTCACTTTTCCCGCCAGGTATCAGCCCGAACTTCACCCACCGCGCTCTGGGGCGCAAACAAACATGACAATAATTTCCACCTATTTACTACTCATATTAAAAATATAACACACTATTTCATCATTTACAATTTTTCTGCATTCAGTATTATCGATAAAATATTAAAATATAACTGAGTTTTACATCCTCTAATCAGTAAATATTGTCTGTACAAAGAGAAAGTTAGAATATGGCTGCCAAGCGCAGCGTCACAGCAAGTTCAAGCATGCATCTGTCGCGCCTCTCTGCTCTTCCCTCCAACTCCACGTCTACCGCAAATTCGGACAACAGGGATTGGCTGAGTCCCGGATGGAACAGCGCTCTAGGTAACATCTGTTGCTAATTCGGACGCAGCCCTGGCTACCTCCACTAGTCAGTATTGCCAACTCCCATTCGTAGGTTAGCTTCGCCTGTAAAATATCATATGGTGAAATATTCTTGAGGTGAGTTGGCAACACTGAACCGCAATTGATGTTGCCAGTGTTGCCCGGGACTTGGAAATAATACGTATTCGCTCACCACTGTTGCCAGCTCAGTCTCTCTCTTTATCTTACAGCAATAGGTATCTCTATCTTTTTTAGTTGCAGATGGGTTGCCAACACACTCTAGTTAATAATACTACATATTATACGCACACACGCACACACATACTGTGTTGCTATCCATCCATCTCTTTCTCTTTTACGGCAGTATATATTTGTTGCCGGCACTCCTTGCTAAATTGGCTAAACCCTTGCCAAGTAAAAAAGCTGTAGATAGATGTTGGCAATACTGCCGGTTGTTTAACTCTTCCCTCTCTCTTTTTTTTTTGTAAAAAACTATGGCAAAAATACCAGTAGGTTGGCAAATTGCTTTATGCACTGTAAGGCCTCAAGCAGAATTGCCAGCTCCTCGCTTTAGGTTAGGTTAGACAAAAACAAAAATCTTGGTGACTTTTCGAGTAAAATGTTGGCAACTCTCCTTTATTCTCGGGATTCATGTCAAACTGCAGTTTGCCGGAGATGGGGAACTGGTAATAATTCAAGTTGTTGTTGAATATGTAGAAAGTCTTGCCCACATCCTCGTCGTACTGGGTCAGGATGCTATTCAAGTGCATAATCAACAAACCGTTGAGTTTAGACAATAGGGAGGGCAACAGGTCCAAGCTCGCAGGTGGCAACGGTGCACTTTGGGCGAATGCCTCCATAGCCTGCTTCCTGAAGCCAAACAG
Organism: Lepisma saccharinum; assembly: GCF_977018435.1. Lineage (NCBI taxonomy): Eukaryota > Metazoa > Arthropoda > Insecta > Zygentoma > Lepismatidae > Lepisma > Lepisma saccharinum. The sequence goes on along the minus strand of NC_139230.1, from coordinate 100,932,802 downwards.
GTTCATAGGCATTGTTATTTTATTTTATATTTAGCGATTCGTTTCGAGCCTCAAATAATAATTCGAGCGTCAAATAATAATTCGAGCCTCAAATAATAATTCGAGCCTCGTCAGTACTGCCACTATTTGTAGGTTAGCTTAGCCAGTGAAAAATATAGTGGAATCTTCGGATGGGTTGGCAAAACCCCCTCAAAAAACTAAAAAATTATACACCGTGAAAGGCTACGCCGAATTAGAAACACTGGGGTTAACACCCAAAAAGCTACGCCGAGTTGGCAACACTGTGAGGTTAACATACACCCAAAAGGCTACGCCGAGTTGGTAACACATATACACTCACACACAAAAAAGCTAAAAAATTATACAGCGTAAAAGGCTACGCCGAGTTGGCAACACTGTGAGGTTAACATACACCCAAAAGGCTACGCCTTGCCCGAGTTGGCAATACAGCAAGACAAGCCTCAAGCAGTATTGCCAGCTCCTTGCTTGAGGTTAGGTTAGACCCAAAAACAAACCTTGGTGATTTTTTTCAAGTGAGGAGTTGGCCACACTGCGAGAAAAGCCTCAAGCAGTGTTGCCAGCTCCTTGCTTGAGGTTAGGTTATACCCAAAAACAAAAACCTTGGTGATTTTTTCAAGTAAGGAGTTGGTAACACTGCGAGCGCCACCGAGCGCCATTTTCGGTTGGTGAACCGGCCCTGCTGCTCTACTCTCATTGTAGGTTAGTTTAGTGCATAAAACATCGTAAAATAAAAAATAGGTCAAGAACAAGTTGGCAACACTGCTTGAGGCTTGCTTTGCAGTGTTGCCAACTCTTTGCCTTAGGTTAGGTTAGACCCAAAAACCTTGGTGATTTTTTCGGGTAAGGAGTTGGCAACACTGCGAGCCCCACGGAGCCCCATTTTCGGGCTGTGAACCGGTGCACCTGCTCTACTTATGTTGCAAAGAAAAATAAGCAACATTATTGTCTCCTACAAGATCTGATACGCTTAGTAAGAAAGAAAATACTTCATATTGTACCAATCTTACAGTATGCGATCGATGCTTACGGAAGAGGAATAACATAAAGTGAGGAGCAGTTAGAAGATCACATGAAAACTCGTTGTCAATATCCGGCAGAACCTTATAAATTTCTACACCAAACAATAAAATTTAAGAATATTCAGAATTTCTACGTACGACTTTTTTTCTTATCTATTCTGATTTTGAAACACTGACATATCTGATTGACTTCTATCCTCCAGACCCAGAAAATTCGAATTCAATACATATTTCCAAGTTTGTAGCTTGCAGTTTTACTTTGAAATTGGTAAGTTAGTCCAAATCCATATTTATATCGTGAAGAAGATGCCTCCAAGAAAATAATCGAAACTCTTCGCAGGTAGGCAAAAGTTCTTGCTCTGATTTTACATAGAGAAGAACCGATGAAGGGTCTCGCACCGAGATCTGTAAGAAATGCTCTAATGATTCAAATTGTATATAAGTTCGACAGCATATTCAATATACAGGAGATTTCATTGCATCACTTTGCAATGAATGTAACTTGAAAATCGAAAAACTTTATTTTATTCCAGTATTTATTCATAATTTACAAAATTACGATGCACATTTATTCATATAATAACTTGTGTAGGATAAAGAGAGAACAAATATTATACTGCGCAGGAAGAAAGATATATTTGCATAGAAAAGAATGTAAGATAAGATAACGGAAAATATGTTACAATCAGGTTTCTGGATTCTTATCATTTTTTATCTAGCAACTTAGCAACTCTAGATAATCAATATGTACACACAAGACAACATTTTGACACTGAAACTTTACCATTGTTAATGCAATAATAAATTTATCCTTGTGAACATATGAACAGGTTTGTAAAATACGAAGAAACGCAGTTACCCACAAAAGAAAAATTTTACGGTCATCTTAATGACAAAACATGTGTAAATGATTGCGAACATGCTCATAATATTTGAAACAAATTTCACTGTGAAACTACGGGTGATTATCACGATATATATTTAACTTTGGATACGATCTTCCTAGCAGATGTTTTTGAAGCAATGTGAGAACGTTGCTTTAACACATATAGTAGTTTAGATCCTCTGAACATGTTTACAAGTCATTTCTCGTAGAAATATATATTGAAATTTGCTGCAGCTGAAAACAGACTCATCATCAAATATGTTTATTGAAAATTTAAAACGAGGTGGAATTGTGCAGTACCTCGTCGATATGAAAAAAAGAACCACTCTTGCATATGTATTTATTTAATAACGCCTTGTTTTAAATGGCGGAGTTAAGGCCGTACAAAGCCTTTTCTTTCACTCAACCATACACATAAAATTATACATTATTATATTATACACAAAGTACATTAAGTCATTTCACATAGGTCCACACACACACATTATACTCATACACACAAGTCTTAACGCCCTGAATATAATACACAGAATACGATATATTGAATGCAAAATTTAAAATTCTATATAAGTAATTACAAAGTATTTTGAGAATTCATGCACTTGCATATGCCGTTTAGTCTGCTTGACAGGGGAAGATCTAACGAGTACTCTGAAGAGAGTGCCGAACACGTCCGCTAAAGGAAGCGACGGAGCTTACTGTTCTAGTGCTTTCTGGCAACTGATTCCATAGTCTTACAGCCGATACGGAGAAAGAGTTGGAGAAGATGTTTGATCTGTGGACGGGGATAGAGAGAGATGAGGAGCTGCGTGATCTGGTGTCGCGATCGTGAAATTCGTGAAGAAATTGGAAGCAAGAGAGAGGATAGGAAGGTGACTTGAAGTTGAGAACTTTGTAAATTTTAAGACCAGAGTGTGCAGCGTTCGTCTTTCTTGCATACGTAGCCATCCCAATTTGAGAAAATAAGGTGATAGATGGTCCCAATATTTTAAATTACGATCGTAGCAAGGCTTTTCAATACATAGTTAATATTGATATGAACAATCATTATGAGTGTGTTATGACACAAGCACACTTTATAGGTAATTTTGAATGGATGACTTCCAAGGAACTCAAAAATTATAAATTCTTGAAATGGGGAGAAGTCCATCCACCGACCTATTTCCTCGAAGTGGATCTAGTATCCACCTAAGCTCCAGGATAAGCATGGGGAATTTGCCATGGAACCAGTTTCCCAAAATGTTCCAGGTACAGAGGAAACAAAATTGATACTGATTTTCGATGATCATGAAAATTATATGGGGCATTATTGATTTCTTGAATATTATATGATGCAAGGACCGAAGCATAAAGAAATACACAGAGGATTGCAATTCAGACAAAGCAGATAGCTAGCACAATATATCAACAGAAACAGAGCATTCCGTATGAAAGCTGCCACAAAAGCTGAAAAAAATATTCGTTATCAAATAATGTAATATATGGTAAATCGATGGAAAATTTGCGAAACAAAACAAGATGCAATTTAGTATCCGGTCCAAAATCCACTTGAAACTTGCTGATTCCAATTACAAGAATTTCACATGCCTCACTAAAAATCTAAAACTTTTCGAAGGAATCAAAACATGTGTAAAGTGTGATAAACATTTGCTGAGTGTGTTGCTTTTCTCGAGCTATCTAAACTTCATATGTATACATTTTATTATGGTATCATTAAACAAAATTATATAAAGGATATTTGATCATTCCATGCCAAATCATCAAAAGAAAATGAAATTCTCAGATTTTCATGAAATTTGGTAGGAATGTAGACGACATGAACTAACTTAGACGTGTAAAATTTTAGCCCCCAGTTATGCACGGTGTTCGTTCAGCAGGGTTGCCAACTTCATAAAAATGTCAAATTTATGCTTACCAAGTTAACAAAAAGATCGTAACTTTTCTTTTAAATATGGTTTAACTTTCATCTTGGACTTATTTGGAAGCTAGGGAAGCATGGTTTTCAAAAAAATAATCTCTTATGAAATTATTGATATTTTTATTTCAAGGTCAAACGCTGTAACATTTGAACTTGAATACCTGAAAAAACCTTATCTTCAATTTTTGTGGAAATAGTGTAAGTTATACAGTAAAATGTAGTCTTTGGTGTAAGTTTCATCTTGGAATAGCTTTGGGAACAGGAATGAAAACTCTGACAGTAGTATAGGCTGCATTCAGTGAAAAACTTACAGCCTAGTAACGTAATGTCATTTTGGGAACTAATTGCAACAGAAATTAGACAAAATGGATCTATAGGAAAAAAAATGTGAAGAACCCGATTTTGAAAATTTATGACTCTCAGACCTGAAAATATGGCGCCAAAATTCCCCTTGCAAATTTAGAAAAAATATATCTCGAAGAAGGTGAATTTTACAAAAGAAGCTAAGAAAACCGATATGTTAGATCAGAAGATTTGTTAAATTCCGAATTTTGTTTGATGGATCTGCCTTGAATCCTAATTGAATTAGAAAGCTCCATTTTTACTTAATTTTTAGAATTGACGTAATAGTTGGTTTCTGACACACATAACAGCAAATATTTAACGAACGATGTGATTTACTTCCTAAAGTCTTTGGAGAAAATTCATAGCCCATGATTTCGTCTAGAAAATGGTTGTAATGTCGTGCCTGTAGAGTCAGGGGTTGAAGAGATACGTAGTTTAAAATTGTGTCATGTGTTTCCCTAAATTTGTCGTGTTCCATTTATTGCGTTGTTGGTGAGAATGTAATGCATTTTGTCTGCATTGTGTCGTTCACTTCACTTTGTTGGTATCTCTTTTTGTTTTTTTCGAAATGTATGCACAAGGCCAGTTGCCACGCAAGCACAAAACCAGCCACTTCGCCTAACATGTATTCCATTACAAGATTTTTCATAGATGCTAGTAATTCATTACACGATGGTTTTCATCATTTTATGTACATACAATCGTGCTCTTAAAACTGGTAGCAGATAAAAATCTACTTTCAAATACGCTCGAGTTTCGAAGAATAGAGAGTTCGCTAATGTTGTTCAACCAAGGAGCAGAGTTGAAGCAAATTTAGATATTATTCAGAATTTCATAAAAGCCCATGACTACTAGCACGAGGCAATAACCATTCTCTAGAGGACGTTATGATCTATGAATTTGGTCCAGCGACTTAAGGACGTAAATCACATCGGTTGTTACATATTTGCTGTTATTTGCTTCAGAAACAAACTTTTACATAAATTCTAAGAAATAGGTAAAATTGGAGCTTTTTAATTCAATTAGCATTCAAGGTAGCTCCAACAAACGAATACCTTAATTTAGCAAATTTTCTGCTCTAACATTTCGTTTATCTTCTTTTTTCTTGTACAATTCACTGTTTTAGAGATCTTTTTCTTCAAATTTTCAAGGTGGATTTCAGCGCCATTTTTTCAAGATTGCTGCGATCCTACAGGTCAGAGAGTGGTAGATTTTTCAAAATCGAATTCTTCATATTATTGTACTATAGAGGCAATTTGTTTCAATTCTTTCGCAATTAGTTCACAAAACGATAGTACTTTTACTAGCCGGAAAAGTAGTGGAAACCTATTGTTTCACTTACCCTCTCGTAGGTATGCCTAGTATTTAGCCTCAGTTGTGACATATTTTGATGATTTTTTATGGATTTTATTGCGGTCGACGATGTTCTAGCCCAATTTTTTGCTCAATCTCATTTTTGGAGCCTCTTCTTTGTAGGTATGCCATGATCGTACGTGATATAACTTAACCTATTCATTTTTTACTGCCTTTTACGGGTTAAAATAACCTACAAAGTGTAAAATGATTGTTTCTACGCAACCCTTGTAGGTGGACGTAGTATTTAACCTCAGTTGTGACATATTTTGATGATTTTGATGATTTTTTTATGGATTTTATAGCATTTGACGATGTTCTAGCCCTATTTTTTGCTCAATCTTATTTTGGGACCTTTCTTGCAAGGTGGTGGGGGCTCTCAACGTATACGCCTACGGGCCCTCAGCGTAAACGGCTACGCCCCCCTTTTCACGATGTATGTCGTGGCCTTGGTTCAATGCCCGCACTACTACTTTTGGAGGGGGCCCACAGTGGGAGGGGCCAACTTACTCCACAGAAATTTCACCATATGATATTTCACAGTGGGGGGGGGGGCTCGCAGTTATAGAACTCGTCGAGCAATAGCAGATAAAGCAAGAATCGTTTTTCTACAGCCCATAGTTTAAGAATTACAAAACATCTTAGAAATTACATCTTGAAATTTTAATCTAAAATAACTCGGAACCAGCAAGCACTAATCATCATCTGTCTAATAGGTTGTAGAGTACTTCTAATTTTTTATCGAATGCTATTAAAATTTTCGAATTAGGGTCAAAACTAAGCCAGAAAATCAAGTTTCTTAAAAAAATGTATATATTTCCGAAACTTGAGGAGATGGAATTAATTTTGTTTGCTAGTCGAGAAATTTTCGTCAAACTCTATCCAACAAACATATAATTATCATCCTAGCTCAATTAGGAGCCAAGAAAATTAATGTCTTGGAAAACGTCTTAACATATTTGTCTTAAGAAAATTTTCTTGACAGACCGGAAGTAACATCTTGACAGACCGGAAGTCAACTTTCTTAAAGATTAAGATATTTGTCTTAAGACATTTTATAAGACGTTGAGTATCTCGATTCCTATGGGAGCTAGAACCATGTAACTTTGGTCTATGTATATACTTGTGCTTTTCCAACATGTTCAACCACCTTAGAACCTTCACAGATAAAAAAAAGTAAAGTTTCCCCTGTGCACATGTATAAAATTTAAACTCCAACCCACCAACATTACTGTTATCATACTGATTTATTTTACCTTCCCAAAGCTTTTTTAGCACTCCATTCACACACCTCCACTGTAGACCTCATGGTAAGTGAATTGGGCAATAAAATTCAGTCAGTTATTTCATTTGCAATAACAGAGCCATCTATGTGCAAATGTTGGAACTCGATGAATGCTTGAGGGGGACAAGTTATTTTTTTTTCAGTACGTCAACATTTTTAACATTTATTGCCAGTGAATGGGTTAGGTGACTTGCAATGACGAAGGCCTTCTAGCAATACGAATTTAGCTTAAGCCGACGTAATTCGCTAATTATCTTGAAATTTGCATATTTCTCATACCGCCGTATCATGTTCCATTAGACCTCTTCAAGAAAATCGCCAATAAGTGAAAACTAATTGAGCACAACAGCAAAAGAGGCGCTAATCGAGCCAAGCATACAGTGATATGAGAATATACAAATTGTCGGTTTCTTCGATTCAGATAAATGGCTCGAATTGAAACTGGGATATTTTGCATTTTTTTATATGATAGCTAAAATAACAGAGATTTTGATTAGCTAATAATTTATACCTGATTGGTTTAAGTAAGCAAGATTTCTATTGGCTCTATAAATCTATATAAGTCAGATTACAGTGCTGATTTCTCACCTTTGCTGGATCGGCAGAGGAACCCACATCGCTGGGGATAGAACCTGAACGGGCTCCACCAAAGTATAGGAGACTAGAAGCATATAATTTGGCGGAAAAACCAAAGTAAGGTCATAGAGTTTTCCATAGGGAATAGTATTATCAGGTTGGTGATATCCCATTAAATTGTATATAATTTTTTTTTAATTTTATATAAATAACATATCTGAAATTTCTATCGTTTGTTTGCTCATATTTTAAAGCATATAAAAAAATGGAATCACCTACCTGATAAGATCGAATGTGTCACTTGTTGGAAACTAATTTCAAAGAATAATTTATCGATACATAAGACAAGGTGTAACGGAGCAAATCGTTTGTTACCTTCTAAAGCCTGTGTTCAATGTGAAAAAGAAATTAACATTCGAAATCTAAGTAGACATTTGAAAATTTGCAAACCATCGACCGGAGAAGGAACATTGAAAACAAAAATTGATTATTCTGAAGCTGAAGCTTCTGCTCCAAAAAAAAAAAAATTAAATAATAAATATAAACCAGTTAGGTCTGCATTTAATGGTCGACTTCAGGATTTATCATTTACGTCGGAAGCAGGCCGTGACATTCCTAGTTTCTTGCGTGAAGCGAAAACTTTTGTACTGAATACTTTGAAAAGTAATCTTGAAAATAATTCCAAAAAAGTATACGTTGATTTATGTTCCGAATATGAGAAAGTCGATGGCACAACAAACGTTTTTTATCATCGTACCAAAAACCAGGTTCTTTATTTGGCAGATGTTGAAAATTTGGACGAGATTTACTCTAATCTGTCAAATGAGTTGATTATGAAACATGACACTTTCGAGGCTAAGGGGCCTTGATGGTCTTTATGTGGCAGTCCTAATATATTAACCATTTACGTGAACAAATTCATGCCTTTTTCTGCATCGAGTTACGTTCCTCTACCACCGACCATTCAAAGCAAGAAAGCAGTGTTAAATATTCAAAATAATGACTCAAAATGCTTTCTTTGGTGCATCTTGGCAGCTCTGTATCCTGTTCATTGGAAAAATCATCCAGAGCGAGTTTATCATTACAAGCAGTACGAGACAGAGTTTGAAAATGTAATGTCTAGCATTGAATACCCCGTGGCATTGTCAGACATATCAAAGTTCGAGTCGCGTGCACGAGATTCTGATGGAAAACGATTGCTATTAATGTATATTCTTATACGTCAGAAAAATATCTTGTGCATCCCATCAGGATAAATGATATCAACGATAATAATGCTCATATAATTAATCTTCTTTTAATTTCAAACAACAATATTCACCATTACTGCCTTATTTGTTCACTATCCCGACTAATCAGAAGTCAAGCAACGAAGTATGCAAATCACATCGAGATTTGTCCAAGGTGTTTGACAACGTTTAATGATCGAAGAGAATTCAATCACCAAATATATACCGCACGGCAAATTGCTATTGAAAAACGTGTCGAACATGAAATATATTGCGGTGACAACAAACCAGCTCGAATGTTGATGCCCAAAAAGAACGAAGTCGAAGAATTCAAAATGTACAAGGCTATGTTTGATCATCCAGCCATTATCGTCGCAGATTTTGAATCATTTCTGAAGCCACTGTCCTCCTGCAAACCATATCCAAAAATGTCCTCCACAACGCCATACCAACTTCATGAACCAAATAGTTTTGGTTACACTGTCATACGACAAGATGAAATAAATAAACCATATGTATACCGTGGACCGAATGTTATCGAACACTTTTTTGAAAAGATGGAAGAGGAGGTTCAGAAAATTGGCAGCTTCTTGCAAATATCCAAACCGATGAATTCGTTGACATCAGAGGAACAAAAAATATTTGATGAAACTGTCGAGTGTCCAGTGTGCAATCAATACTTCACAAACGAAAATAGTAAAATGTTTCACCATTTGCACACAGACGGTCGTTTCATCAGCGGAATCTGTAATGCTTGCAACCTCAAAATTCAAAGGCCCAAATTTGTACCCACATATTTTCTTAATGGATCGAATTACGATTTTATTTTCTTAATTCCGAATCTTGGATATGACACACAAAAGATATATATTCTTGCTCAAAATGAAGAACGATACATTTCTATAAGTAAGAAAGTTAAGATTTCGGGGACAAACGAAACCATAGAGATGAGGTTTCTTGACTCGTTCAGATTTCTCTCTGCAAGTTTGGACGCTCTAGCAAGTAAACTCTGCGACGAACAATTCAAAATTACGAAAGCTAGTGTTCCCAAAATAGAGTTAAAACTGATTAGAAGTAAAGGGATTTATCCGTATGAATACGTAAACAACGAATCTAAATTTAATGACGACACTCTCCCTCCTCAAAAAGAATTCTTCAGTCAACTGAGAAAAGCAGGAATTAGAGACAAAGAATTCGAACATGCACAACTGATGTGGGATAAACTAGAATGTAAAACATTCGGAGATTATCACAACGCATACTTGAAATTAGACGTAACAATACTTGCGGATGTTTTTCAAGCATTCAGGAAAACGTCAATGTCTATTTACAAGTTGGATCCTGCACATTTCTTCAGCCTCCCACGATAAGCGTGGTATGCAATGTTGTTGCAAACAAAAATTAAGTTAGAATTATTAACAGATGTAGACATGTTACTTTTCATCGAGAGAGGGATTCGAGGTGGGATGGTACAATGTGTCAACAACATGCACATGGATGAAAAATATGATGCAAATAAACCATCGAATTACATTTTTGTCATCGACGTTAATGATCTCTATGGATATGCTATGGTACAGAAACTTCCTTATGGAAGTTTCGAATGGATAGAAACAACTTCCATAAATATTATTGATTTTGACGATTGTGAATTTGGTTTCTTTGCAGAAGTGGATATTGAATTTCCAGACAATTTGCATGATATTTTTTCCGATTTACCACCGGCACCCGAACTTAAATGTCCACCTAATTGTAATCAACCAAGCTTTTATTAACTTTGGAGAAAAAATAAAGATATGTTCTTCATTACAAAAGTCTGCAGTTTTTGATTGCGATGGGTGTTAGTTAAGGTATTGGATATTAGAAGATAAACATTCCGAGTGGCTGAAACGATACATGGAAACAAACACACAACATAGAACAGTTGCCACTTCCGATTTAGACAAAGATTTTTTCAAATTGATGAATAATGCTGTATATGGCAAGACAATGGAGAACGTGAGAAATCACGTGGACGTGAGATTGGTTTCAGATGAAAATAAATGCAGTAAGTGGGTGGCTGATCCTAGATTTAAATCACGTAAAATTTACATCGAGAATCTGTCACTATTCAATCTACATATAAAAGTGATAAAATTCCGAAAACCAATTTATGTGGGAGCAACAGCTTTAGATTTATCGAAACTTCACATGTTTCAATTTCACTACAATGTTATGCATCCTTTCTACAACGATAGCATTTTATTACTTTACATGGACACCGACAGTTTTATTTATAGCATTAAAACATCCAATCTATATGAAGATGTAAAAAATCCGTCCTTGCTTGATTATTATGATACTTCTTCCTACCCTTAACCGAACAGATTTGGAATTCCATCTAGTAACAAAAAAGTTCTAGGTAAATTAAAAGACGAGTGTAAAGGTGACATCATTCTCGAGTTTGCCGGTTTGCGTTCCAAAATGTATACATTTAGAACTGAGAGCAGCATCACGAAGAAAGCTAAAGGTGTTGGTAAAAATACTGTACAAAACAAACTTTCATTTCAAGACTATATTGATTGTGTGAAGGAATTGAAGAAGTAGCTACGATTGGAAAAAAGAATCCAAAATGTAGACCATGTGATTACAACAAACAAAGTTAGGAAGTAGCATTAGATCCACATAATGATAAAATATGTATTTTGTCTTGTGGGATCCACACGTTGCCTTGGGGGCACTATCGTTTAGATAGTAGTAAGAAATGCATACAATGCACTTAAAAAAAACTTACGGCTGGCAATATTTCTATCAACACTATCATATAAAATAACCATGCCTATGAACCTATTTGGCTTCAGGAAGCAAGCTATGGAAGTGCCCGTCCAGCCTACGTCGTCGTTGAACTTCAACGAACTCCTGCCTTCCATGCTATCTAAACTTAACGGTCTGTTAATTATACACTTGAATAGCATTTTGACCCAGTACAACGAAGATGTGGGCAAAATTTCTATGTATTCAACAACAACTTGAATTATAACCGGTTCCCCATCTCCGGCAAACTCCAATTCAACATTCTTCTCATGCTCGACGTCAGGGTCAAAAAGTTGCGAAGCGACCTCCAGGCCCTGCAGTCCACGCTCAACTCCAGCCTCCAGTCAGAGACAGCCAGCCTGCAGTCTCAGTGCCCGGACCACGTACTCAAAATTGACGTCGAGCTTAAATCGCTACTGCAAAAGAACACCGACCTCGCGTCAATAGACAACTTCGACAACTTGGCGCTGAGCATAGGCAAGCTGCAGAACGAATTTTTGAAGCTGCAGCAAGCGCAGACCTCCGATGTGGAACAGCTGAAGCGACACTTGCAGGACCAAACGAGCACCATTCAGACTGAACTGCAAAACATTATCCAGAATATAAAAACTCAAGATGACTACGATCGCGTGAATGCCAGTATTGCCAAATTGCACGAACAATTTCGATCGTTCGAAATTCCTACGTTGGAAAGCATCAAGGCTGAGCTTCAAACGGATGCTTTGCATGCAGCCATCAACGAAGTCAAAACTAAACTCCAAACGCTAGAGGACTTCATCGACAATCTACCTTCGTCCAGCGAGCTGAATGCTATTGCCCGTAGCTTGGCCAACATCAAACTCCAACTTGAGACCTACGAGGATTTCGGGAAGCTGCAAGGTACCATATCCCATATTGAGGATGCTCTCGCCGTCATCAAAAATGATCTGGCAAACGTACACGAAGCACTGGAATCCAAACTGCCTTACATCAGGGATACTCTTGCCAGCGTCCAACAGCAGATCACCAAGTTGGAAAATCTAAACACCGAATCAGAGTTGTCGCATTTTCATCACTTGATTGACGACATATAGGCTAAGATGGAAACTTTGCAACAATCCACCCCCACTCAGGACGACATAACACAATTACAAGAAGGCATACGCGCTGCTGCTGCTGCCTCAGAGTTGGATGCAATGAAAAAAGCTTTAGAGTCGCTCCAAAACACGGTAGCCAGCCTACCTTGCAGGAACTGAAAAGCGTGAAGAGGGTTCTCAACCGAATACTCAAATCCGACGACATGAAAAACATCCAAACCGAATTTGAATTGCTTCGGGAGTCTGTTGCAACCTTACCCACCAACCAGAACATCAGCGAGCTACATAGCTTGTTTGCGGAAATTAGAACCCAGGTCCACGACCTCGCAAC